>NC_134407.1:84091348-84398848 GCF_038048845.1 Mixophyes fleayi | reverse complement strand
ATCTTATATATGGTTTATTGCCAACATGGAAAAAATCACGTCGCTGCTGCGAGACAAAGAAGACAAATTTCATCAAATCTGGGCCCCCTGGCTTTATGCCTAAGATCCCCGTAGCTTTATCTTCCTCCAAATAGTCTCTCCCTCCACAACTCCAGAGAACATTGACCCCTTTACTCCTTTAAAAAACACTCCCATGCAGATATGACAGCACCCCCTTCTGAAGGTGAACATGCTCCTCTCAAGTATATCCCATGATTCGACCATCTCCCCCCCCCCCCTTACCCACCATACACCTCCTCCTCCTCCTCCAATACCCATTCCCTCTCCCTCCCGCCCCTCACCCATTACCATTCTGTTATAGTGCAATATACTTTACTGTTTTATGAGTGACATTGCTGGATATCCACTATGCTTTATGACTATTCCAATCAATATGCTTGTTATCTAAAGTCTATGTCATTCATACTTTATTATACAATAAAATTTTGAGTTAAAAAAAAAAAAAATGAACGAGATGTGAACTTTTGCAAGGAGCTATTGCTCAGCAAGTTGTCTGCTGAACTGGGCCTTGGCTTGACGACGTGTCCTCCTTTAGTTTCTCAAGCAGCTGCTGCTTGTAAAAAATTAAATTTTCAAAAAAGAAGCAGGGAAGACGCAGGGGGCAGACCAGAACAGTTTAACATCTGGGCTGGTTTGAAGGATTTTTCAAAAAAATGTGTGACCTTGCCCATAACTCCATCCAATATGAGTATTAACATGCAAAGGATGGTGGCGGATTATTTTCAAGAGGTAATTGATATGGAAATGTCAGACAGTCCCTTTCGTTACTGGGAAGAAAAGCAGGTCATTTGGAAACCCATGTACAAACTTGCTTTGCAATACCTAAGCTGCCCACCCTCCAGTGTGTACTCTGAAAGAGTGTTCAGCACAGCCGGGAACTTAGTCAGTGATCGCCGTAGAAGGTTACTTCCCAAAAATGTGGAGAAAATGATGTTTATAAAAATGAACTACATCTTCCACGAGGAAGGCCTTCACCATCCAAGACATCCAAGCACTGACTGTTCTCTAATGGCGGATTCAAGCGGTGATGAATTGATAGTCTGTGATGATGACGTACACACAGATGAGGGTGAGGATGAAGCTGAAGATGATGATGATAACATCTTTTTAAAACTTTCTATGTAAGTGTAGGGTGCAATCTACCCCCAAAGAGGAAAGGGACTTGGGGCATTTCTATATCACGTACCGTCTTGAAAATCTGCTGTTTGGGCAATTTCTCATTAAGGGTGAGGTGTCATACACAGACTGACCCCAAACTGTCTTTTTCAATTAATATTGTACAGTCTATAACGGCTGAATTTTTTGGTATTGTCGACAAGTGGAGGGGGGCCTAGAGAGACAGAAACCAAACTGCTTTTGTCCATTTCAATTAATATTGTACAGTCTATAACGGCTGAATTTTTTTGTATTTTCTAGAAGTGGAGGGGGGCCTATAGAGACAGAAACCAAACTGCCTTTGTCCATTTCAATTAATATTGTACAGTCTATGACGGCTGAATTTTTGGGTATTTTCTACAAGTGGAGGGGGGCCTATAGAGACAGAAACCAAACTGCCTTTGTCCATTTCTTTACATATTTAAGTATAAGTATAGGGTGTAATATACATGCAAAGACGAATGCTGCATTGCCAATATGCATAGATGGAGAGGAAGACAATCTGGTTTGTGTGTAGAATTAATGAAGGCCTACCAGGAATTAAACAGTTTTTTTGATAATTTATTAGCTTTACAATTACATTACTTATCCAAGAAACAGGTGGAACACTAAATTTGGTTATTGTATGCCCAAAAACATTGATTTTTAAACAAAACAGCAAAACAAAAACAAACAAAACCAAAACCAAAACACGACGGTAATCCAGATCCAAAACCAAAACCAAAACACGGGGGTCAGTGAGCATCACTAGTTTAATACACAGCTGCTATCAGGTCAAGAATGGTCGTGCATAGAGTACATCTCTGGATACCTGCACTTTGTTACACTGCCGGGCAATGGGCCATCACCACTGGTGTCTAAACCACTCTCATCCGATGTGTCAGTGGCATACTCATCTCCACTGCTCTCCGGGCTATAGTTGGAGCCATCTATGGGCTGTGTCATTCTCCACTATTCCCACTTTAAAGCACACGGATGCGACCATGTCTTATCCCTGTTTGGTGTAAAAAGGTCAGGAAAGCTGCAATCTCCTCCTCTGCCTGCTAGTGGGATATATTTATGGGTGGCCAATTGACCTGTAGAGGTGGCATGCGCACATACTCTCCCATCCACATCAGATACACACACACTTTTGACCTGTCATAAGTGATTTGCGGGGATATGCCAAGTTTTTATTATGAGTATATCAGCAAGGTGCCCTGCATTGATTAGCCTTGGTAGGTTTTTTGATGGCAGCGGACCTCATTCTTTGTCCCCACTACGACCAAAGGGGTAAGGGAGGGGGCGGGATAGGTACACATAAAAATATGAAGACAGAGAGGAAAACACACAGGGGAGGAAAAGACATGGGAGTGATAGAGATATACCCATACTGGGTGGTGAGGAATGTAGACCAATGTGAAAAACAGGGAGGAACAGAGGTGCTCAGGAGCCAAGCAACAGGTGAAGGAGGAGCAAAGTCAGCAAGGAGAAGCAGAGGTCAGGTGTCGTGTATGTACACTCTGCACATTAGGATACACTCCTTAGTTAAGCAGTGTCAAATGCTGCCTCTACAGAAATAGAGGAAATTGCTGTGAGTAGTAGAGGCAACAAGAATGGCTGCGGTTTTGCTGTTGCCTCTTGCATTCTGAATATGCAAATGAGGCAACAGCAACATTTCTGAGCTGTCCCGAAACTCTGCCATGCTCACAACCCTATAGTCCGATTACTGACACACTAAGAATTCTACCTTTGCTCTCATGAGGAGATCCACAAAGCACTTATTAATGTGGAGACAACTGAACAGTCTTGAGACCAAGTGATGCGCAATATTTGCATTGCTAAGCTAAAACACTGCACTTTTAGAATACCAATAACTCATTTATGTTTCTTATGTTTTTGCTAGAAAAACCTGACTTTAATATTTTAAGAAATAGACTTATTTAATGCTAGCATGACAGAGTCACAAAGTGACAGAATGTGCATTTATTAAGCAATGAAGTAGATTACTCAGCAGTCATTTATAATTGCTCTTTATACCAATTTAATTAGATGTCTACAAAACTGTTAATTTATTCATTTCTGGAAAGTGTGAAAGATTGGATAGAAAGCAAAAAAGTGCACTTTTGTAGTGTCCTCTTGTGGCATTAAAGATTTAAACTTGCATAAATAGGGCTCATTGTCATGAAAACCAGTATTTAATATTGTTAACTGCATAATGACTTAAAACGCGAACATAAACAACACCTTTTACAAGCACATTATATCATGACAACAAATGTAGATTTCAATGAACCATAATACTATAGTATTATGTAGTACATGAAATAAACTATATGCACATGAAATGTAGTACATGAAATAAACTATATGCACATGAAATGTAGTACATGAAATAAACTATATGCACATAAAATGTAGTACATGAAATAACAATATGCACACATATTATTATTATTATTATTAATTTTTATTTATAAGGCACCACAAGGCGTCCGCAGCGCCGTACAGAGACAAACAAATTACAATACAATGGGAGACAGCACAGTATAGTAAACAGTAAGCACAGTAACTCAGTAAGCTCAATGCACAGCTAGAGAGGGCGGGGAAGGGGGAGGGAGGATCCGCAAACGACGAGGCCCAAGAAGGAGGGCGTGGAAGACAGAGAGACCCCTACGGGGGAGGAGGGAGCGAGAGTGGATGTGGGGTGGAGGACCCTCGAGGAGGAGGGCTAAGTAGCTGGAGAGCAGAGTTAGAAGTGGTGGAAACAGGAGGAGAGATGGCCCTGCTCAGAGAAGCGTACAATCTAAGGGGAGGGGTGGACAGACAGAGAGACGCAGGGGAGAGAGGGAGAGTAGGGAGATGGAGGCAGAAGATAAGGTAGGAAGTTAAGTGGGAGACAGAAAGGCTTTAAGCAAAAAGTGGGTTTTTAGGGCCCGTTTGAAACTGGACAGATTAGGGGAAGTTCTGATGGAGGGAGGGAGCTTGTTCCAGTGGAGGGGGGCAGCGCAGGCGAAGTCTTGGATACGCGCGTGGGAGGAGGTTATAAGGGGGGGAAAAGAGGCGATGGTCAGAGGCAGAACGGAGAGGGCGGGATGGAGCATGAATAGAGAGGAGGGTGGAGATGTAGGGCGCAGTGGAGTTGGCGAGGGCCTTGTAGGTGAGTGTGAGAAGCTTAAAGAGGATTCTGAAGGGGAATGGGAGCCAGTGAAGGGCTAGGTAGAGGGGGGAGACAGAAGAGGAGCGGCGAGAAAGGAAAATAAGCCTAGCGGCATCGTTAAGAACAGATCAAAGGGTATTGAGATGAGAGTGGGGGAGGCCAGTGAGGAGGAGGTTGCAGTAGTCCAGGCGGGAGATGATCAGAGAGGGGATAAGGCATTTGGTGGCATCTTGGGAGAGAAAGGGCCGGATGCGAGCGATGTTACGCAGCTGGAAGCGGCAGGATTTAGCAAGAGAGAGGATGTGGGGGCCAAAGGAGAGAGAGGAGTCGAGGATGACACCAAGGCAGCGAAGTTGGGGGACAGGGGAGATAGAGGTGTTGCCGACAGTGATGGAGAGGTCAGAAGGGGATGAGGTATGAGAGGGAGGAAAAACAATGAGCTCAGTTTTGGCAAGGTTAAGTTAAGTTCACATAGCCGCTATTCTTACATATTTATTAGCTACATACACTGCATTCTAAAGTAATCACTGTAAAAAAAAAAATCATTGCCCTGGTATGCTTACAATCTTAAAAATAAAGATGCAGGAACTACAGGACCCTCCAACCAGATCCACTTATGTCACGTACAAAATACTCTGCTATCTGATGGTTAACATAACCTGATCAATTAATTTCTGTTGCTCAAGGACAATACCAAATTAAGTGGGAAGTTGGCAGCAAAACATTTTGTGCCACATGGTGAAGGAGGACCAAAGTCAGCAAAGAGAAGCGGAGGTCAGGTCATATCAGAGGGTCTGAGCTGTGTGGGCATGCTTATCTGTACTGCATAATGTAACTAGATCAGCTAAAATAAATTAAAGAACAAGTCTGTGCTTGTAAGGCAGGCTTCCCAAGCATTGAAACATGATCTTCTTATATACTTGACTTCAGCACCCTCTATAGTTCATTTACTGGAATGACATGCTCAGCTTTTTTTTTTTTTTTTTCATTACTTGTAAGACATCTATGGTATATTAAATACGGACAAAAACAATTATTTTCAGTCGCAGTGGAGCTAGATAAGAAATTAAAATACAAAATATATATATAAAAATACTAAAAATGTAAATACACAAAAAGAAAAGACTCAGGCTGCTGTTAAAAAGAGACTGCCAGAAGTGCCTTTCAAATAAAGAGGATAATTAAACAAAAACTAAACAGCGTTCTAAAGCCTAACAGTTATAATTAAATACATTAAACACAGATGCCAGAAAACGAGCTGCAAACAATATTATCACCATAAAACAGTATATTCAAACAAAATACATTTAAAAATAGATGTGTTCATTCAAAAATATATTGTACCAAGATGGCGGCCAATTTTGTATTATGACGTATGACATTTTTCACTGTTGCTGATGTTTGGGGTAAATGCAATATCTCAGCTCAGAAAATCAATATAA
The DNA here is from genome assembly GCF_038048845.1 of Mixophyes fleayi. Taxonomy (NCBI): domain Eukaryota; kingdom Metazoa; phylum Chordata; class Amphibia; order Anura; family Limnodynastidae; genus Mixophyes; species Mixophyes fleayi. The sequence continues at coordinate 84,393,052 of NC_134407.1, read as the reverse complement.
ATCTGGGATAAAAAACATTATTTTCATCACATTTCAAGCTACATTTTTATCTAAGTGGGAAGGAATTAGAGATGGTCACTGACCCCCGTGTTTTGGTTTTGTATTCGGTTTTGGATCTGGATTACCGTCGTGTTTTGGTTTTGGTTTTGCAAAACCGCCATTGCGTGTTTTGGTTTTGGTTTTGGTTTGGTTTGGTTTTGTTTTGCTATTTTGTTGGAAAATCAATGTTTTTGGGCCTAAAATAACCAAATTTAGTGCTCCAACTGTTTCATAGATAAGTAATCTAATTGTAGAGGTAATAAATCTTCCAAAAAACAGTTTAATTCCTGGTAGGTAGGCCTTCATTTATTCTACACACAAAACAGATTGTCTTCCTCTCCATCTATGCATATTGGCAATGCAGCCATCGTCTTTGGATGTATATTACACACTACACTTATAGTTAAATATGTAAAGAAATGGAAAAAGGCAGTTTGCTTTCTGTCTCTATAGGCCCCCCTCCACTTGTTGAAAAAACCAAAAAATTCAGCCGTTATAGACTGTACAATATTAATTGAAATGGACAAAGCCAGTTTGGTTTCTGACTCTCTAGGCCCCCCTCCACTTGTCGAAAATACAAATAAATTCAGCCGTTATAGACTGTACAATATTAATTTAAATGGACAAAGCCAGTTTGGTTTCTGTCTCTCTAGGCCCCCCTCCACTTGTCGAAAACACAAAAAAATTCAGCCGTTATAGACTGTACAATATTAAGAGAAATGGACAAAGCAAGATTGGGGTCACTCTGTCTATGACACCCTACCCTTTAGGATAAATTGCAGCAGCAGCCTTTCAAGACGGTATGTGATATGGAAATGCCACAAGTCCCTTTCCTCTTTGGGGGTAGATTGCACCCTACACTTACATAGAAAGTTTTAAAAAGATGTTATCATCATCATCTTCAGCTTCATCCTCACCCTCATCAGTGTGTACGTCATCATCACAGACTATCAATTCATCGGCACTTGAATCCGCCATTAGAGAACAGTCAGTGTTTGGATGTCTTGGATGGTAAAGGCCTTCCTCGTGGAAGAGGTAGTACATTTATATAAACATCATTTTTTCCACATTTTTGGGAAATAATTTTCTAAGGCGATCACTGACTAAGTTCCCTGCTGTGATGAACACTCGTTCAGAGTACACACTGGAGGGTGGGCAGCTTAAGTATTGCAAAGCAAGTTTGTACATGGATTTCCAAATGTCCTGCTTTTCTTCCCAGTAAGGAAAGGGACTGTCTGACATTTCCATATCAACTACCTCTTGAAAGTAATCCTCCACCATCCTTTGCATGTTTATACTCGTATTGGATGGAGCTATGGGCAAAGTGACACATTTTTTCGAAAAATCCTTCAAACCAGCCCAGATGTTAAATTGTTCTGGTCTGCCCCCTGCGTCTTCCCTGCTTCTTTTTGGGAAATTTAATTTTTTACGAGCAGCAGCAGCTTGAGAAAGTGAAGGAGGACACGTCGTCAAGCCGAGGCCCAGTTCAGCGGCCAACTTGCTGAGCAATAGCTCCTTGCAAAAGTTCACGTCTCGCTCATTTACAAGTAAAGACTCAATGTAGGTCTTAAACCTTGGATTAAGCACAGTGGCCAAAACGTACTGATCCGAGTTCAAGATCTTAATAACTCGAGGATCATTGTGAAGCGAATGAAGTACTTGATCGACAAGGCCAACATACTTTGCTGAATTGCTTGCTTTCAGCTCCTCCTTCAATTTCTCAAGCTGCTTTTCCAATAGTCTAATTAAAGGAATGACTTGGCTCAAACTAGCAGAGTCTGCACTCACCTCACACGTCACAACTTCAAATGGTTTCAGCACCTTGCACAGCACTGAAAGGATTCCCCACTGTGCAAGAGTGAAATACATCCCCCCTCCTTTCCCAATGTCATGGCTTGTGCAATATGCTTGGATGGCTTTGCGCTGTTCCTCCATCCTCTGAAGCATGTACAGGGTGGAATTCCACCTAGTTACCACCTCTTGCTTAAGTTGGTGGCAGGGCAAGTTAAACTGCTCTTGGAGCTGCTGTAATCTCCTACATGCTGTGGGTGAATGCCTGAAATGGCCTGAAATTTTACGGGTCACCGAAAGCATCTCCTGCACCTCATGGTTATTTCGTAGGAAGCTCTGCACCACCAAGTTGATGGTGTGAGCAAAACACGGAATGTGTTGGAAATCACCCAGCTGTAATGCTCGCACTATATTGTTGGCGATATCAGAAATGACATACCCTGGGGAGAGTCCAAGTGGTATAAACCATGTATCAATCACATCTCTCAGTTTGCGTAACAAATTGTCAGCTGTATGCCTGTTAGTGAAGCCAGTGATACAAAGAGTGGCCTGCCTGTGACAAATGTTATGTAGTGGTGTACATGCCACTGCTGTTCCTGCTGGTGAAGGTGAATGACCAACCCAGTGGGCTGTCACAGTCATATAGTCTTTGGTTTTACCACTTCCACTTGTCCACATATCTGTGGTTAAGTGGACAGTGGGCAGAATGGCATTTTTCAGAGCAATCTCTACATTTGTACACACTTGTTGGTATAGTTGTGGAATTGCTTTAAGGGAGAAATGGTGTTGCGATGGAATTCTGTAACGCGGACACAAAACCTCAATTAACTGTGAAAAACCAGCTGCGTTTATTGTGGAGATTGGATGCAGATCTAACACTAACATGGCAGCCATGGCGTCTGTGATTCGCTTGGCGACTGGGTGACTGCTGTCATATTTGCTTCCCCTAGCAAATGATTGTTTCACAGTTAATTGCTGAAATGTAGGACTGCTCATTTTATTGACCTGCCTCTGGGCTGACGATTCACCCCCAGCAGTAGCAACAGCAGAAGCAGCAGTGGGACTAACGCTTTCTTCAGAGGAATCAATAATAGTGCAGGAGTCATCCAACCTTAATAAGTGGGATGCCGGGCTAACTCCGAGCGCTACTGAGGATATTGATGAGGATGGTGTGGTGGGTGTATTTTGTAGCCGTCGGGATGTCGGTGAGCGGAGGGTCTTAGCTGATGATGGAGTGCTTGTAATTTTTTGGGAAGATTTTTCAGCTTTTCCCAACACTTTGCCATGAACTCTCGTTAAATCGCGTAACATAAACGAGGTTCCAAGATGGTTAAGGTCCCTCCCTCGACTAACTGTGGCTTGAAATACACTACAAATGACTATACAATTGTTGTCTGGATTTAGGTAGAAATAATTCCACACATAAGAAGTGGATTTTTTTGTTTTATGCCCAGGCATGAGAATGGCCTTTTTCTTGTCACGTGCCAGAACTGCTGCCACTGGTGCAGGACTTACACTAACAACCTCCTCCTCATCAACATCCTCATTAGCGACCTCGTCGCCTACACAAATCTCCCCCTCATCCTCTTCTAATTCCAGAGTGGCATCCTCAATTTGTGTATCACCAGCTACACTCAGGCTATTAAGGCACACATCAGCAGAATGCTCACGATTAGACATCCCACTGTTGGATGGACTCTCCACAGGGATTGGTGTCATTTCTGAATCATAGCAAACATTATCCTCTAATGCCTTACTGTTATCTTGCAGCTCGGCTGTGACGCGTAACAGTAGTTGTGCACCAATTGTAGGCTCAGTAACTTTTTGGGATCTGCCACTAATAGCCAAAGGTGAAGGCCTCATTCTCTCTTTGCCACTGCGTGTGTAGAATGGCATGTTGGCAATTTGTTTTTTATCGGCACTTAACTTTTGCTCAGTAACACTTCTTTTTCGCTTCAACACAGTAAAAAAAAAAATTGTTTTGGTTTTTTGGACTGATTTCGAAACACTGTGTAGTTTGACATTGCCTTGCCCAGATGATGTACTGGGAACACTAACATCAGGACTGGTGACAGAACCTGGTTGCTCATTCTGATCATATGTGGACTGCTTTGAATCCATTCTGAGTCCAAAGCACTATGGAGTGCTAAAAATTATTTGGTAAAATACTGCTGACAGATAGTAATTTTGACAGCCAGAAATATTTATGCACAATTATGGGGGACACCCCAAAAGCACTGGGGAGTGCTAAAAATTATTTGGCAGATACTGCTGATAGATAGTAATTTTGACAGCCAAAAATATTTATGCACAATTATGGGGGACAGCCCAAAAGCACTGGGGAGTGCCAAATATTAAAAAAAAAAAAAAAATCCTCTATCCTCCTCTCTTCTCTAGCGATTTTTGGTAGCTTAATTGGAATAAGAATATTGTATTCTCTGTCCCTGCTCTAATCAGCCTGTGACTACACCCTGCTCTCTCCCTCTGTCAAATGGCGATGGATTGCTGTGGAGGCGTGTATTTATAATCTTCAATTATTGCGAGAACCGAGCCCCGAGATCCGACGACGCCACAATGACGTTCGGCCTCGATTTGGCTCGGTACTCGGATACCCAATGTTCGGGTGGGTTCAGTTCTCGGGGAACCGGACCCGCCCATCTCTAGAAGGAATACAATTTCAGAGCTGTAATTTTTATTCCCTCCCACTGAACTAAAATCTAAAAAATTTACTTTTTAAAATCTGATAATTAACTTTGGGCTTAAATTTCAGTCATAAGGAAGACAGTTAGGGAAATAGTTGACAAAAATATATAGCTTGAAATGTGCTGAAAATAATGTTTTTTTATCCCAGCTTTCTATGACTTTTATGAGCTGAGATCTTGCATTTACTCCAAAACTAGCAAATGCCGCCATCCTTATATGAAGGTAAATAAAAATAAAGTAATGGTGGTTTCTAACTCCTAACTTACAGTGGTCATCATACAAAAAAAAAATTATTAACAAAAAAAAAAAAAAAAGGTCAAGCAACCAGGGCTGGACTACTCCATATGAATTGACCCATAGGGGAAGCAAAAACCACATTCCTTCTCCATCAGCTTTCTCAAAGCATAGTTCTAACTGTATATACGGGTGTCTTCATCTCCTGATCTTCTTATAGCAAAACAATTTATCCACACTAAAATTAAGCCCTGGATCTAAATAATTTACATATAGGTAGTGCTTTTTTTGTCATAGAACTCACCAGAACTGAGCTCCAGCACCTTTTTTCGACGGATTTTCCTAGTTTTAAAAGTAACTTTTGAACATTTGATGTTTGGTCCACGTGGAGTTGAACAGCGTAGCAGGTCAGCGGCAAAATCATTAAAACGGTGCATGAGGGCTGCTTGTGTGTCGAGTCCAATGAATGCGTGCTTTGTCTGCGCTGGTTGTGATGGCACTGCTCAGCTTGTGATTGGTTGTGTGGTCGTGTGCTGAGTGCTTACTGCGAGCGGTGACCGTTATGTTTTGTTACACAACTGACGTGTGTGGGTGTGTGTACAGTGATTTACTACATGATGTGAGTTCCTGCACCATTTTTCTTACAAAAAAAGCACTGCATATAGGAGTTATCAAAATACCATAGATTTCCATCATAAATCTACATAAGACTCATACTAACCTAGTATCATAAGTTAGTGTAAATATATTAATAATAACCTAGTTAATTTTTCCCAAATCATTGAATTATAATTTTTCATCAAGATCCTCTGGATATAAAATTTGTAATTTAAAAATTCAGAGGGTTTATTTCTGACACCGTTTAGAGAAACGGTCCTCTCATCTATTTTAAATTTTTACAAGTTCTACTCCTATCAATTTAAACACTTTGGAGTCAGCACAATGAGCAGTTAGTATGTTAGTAGTCCAGCAAATAATCCATTTAAATTCCAACTGAAACTATTTACAAATTAGGTGGTTTAGTTACTGCCACATTCACTGGACTTTTAGAGCAGGACACAGGCTTTTACTTTTGCTGCTTCCATATAGTTTAACTATTTAATTATTTCTATGGTTTGTGATCGTAAACAATAATGGGGCAATAGGTGGACTTAAGTTGATTGGTGTTTAGTGATTATGGGGGGGAGTTTGTGTAATATAAAATAAGTGCTGGTACTGAGATCATGATGCAGCTTTAGAAGGATTATATGATATCTATATAATATTGCTGAGTCTTGGTATGAGGTAGCGTTTTCTATGAAGACCAGGGACTGCCTATTTTTTTTTTAAATTATTTATTTATATAGCAAATATTCAGGGACAACCTGAACAGTACATATCGAACTTTAATTAACAGACATTACATTACATTATTGTACGTATGCAATAATGATATTTTTTTTGCTTTTCCTGTTTAGATCTATCAAGTTGAACTAACAAATCTGAGTAGGGTAGTACTTTTAAATTTAGCAACGTACAGATGGTACATCCATAAGATGCTTAGTCTTCAGTTAATCTTTCCCTTATCTCATCTTGCATGGAGATGGTATCATACAGAAAGTATTGCACAAATCTTCGCGGATGGGATGTATCGAAACATATATTGGGACCTTGGTTTGGAGAAACAATAAGGGGGTTTAGATTGACTGTCCCGTCCTTATTAACCCCTTGAGGAATGTAGGATATTTTAAACCTTTGTTGCAAGAACAAATTTCACTACATAGCTGTGTGTTGATTAAATGGGGAAATCGTTTAGAACTACTTTTGTGTGTGTAAGTAAGTAAATGATCCATTGTTATTTTTAGAACATATAGGTCTTATGTTGGATACCATATTTGAATGAATGTGTATTTATATTTGGATAATACAAGATAAGCATTTAATCATGGACCTGCTATTATTTATTTGCACATATTTAATGAAACTTGACAAATATTAGTGAGTTCATACATTTGTAATGTATGTTGCTATACAAAATGTGTATTCTTAATTAGATATTTAAGCTACCTATGTAGATCAAAATGGACCTAATTCATTAAGGAATGTAAATGCTAGTACATGAAGTATTTTGTGTAAATTGCACTGCGCTTGCTCAGGAAAGGACTATACGCCAGTAAACGCCAATGAACGCAAGTACATCCAATTTATCCTTGAACACAAATGACACTTACTACAGCCTACGATTTCAAGGGTGGAACGGGGGGAGGAAAAGGGTGTATGCACATAGTAAATGTACAGTAAGGGTGTGCCAAGCTTGAGCGCACGCAGTAGCATCCGATTCAAGCTTTGGGCATCTCTCTGGTACGTGTTTTTATGTCATATCACAAACACCAGCTACAGGTCTGATGTAAATGCCGATAAAAAGTGATGACAATCACGTAAACATGCTAGAATATGTGTTTGTAATCAAGAGCAACTGGAAAAATGCATTTTATGTACAGATGACATTAATAACATCCTAATAAATGTATTTCATGGGGGAAAAAACACTGTTTTTACCTTAATGACTGTTTATTTCATAATATTTTTTTTAATCTGTGCATTCTGCTGGGAGCTTATATTGCACATATGCATTGCTAGTATCCTGATCTGTGTTGTGTCTGTCTCAATACGAAAAGTGTTGTATATGCACAGTGTACCTACACCTGTATTCAATGCTTGAAGTTCAATATCCATGATTTAGGTGCTTTTTTTAAAAAAAAAAAAAATGTCTATATGTGAATGGAAGGTCTACTAAAAGTTGATTTTGACAACTTTTTAAAATTGATCATAATAGCTAAAAATCACACAAAAAACTAGCAGTTCATTATTTCAATACTTTAATCTGTCAAAAAGCAACTTTCTTTCAAAATCTGTATCCTTATCCATATCAGTATGAGTAGCAGTTTTAAGAGATGTGAATGTTTTTAATTAGTGATCTTAATTGATGCGGGCAAAAAACAATTAACTATGACTGCCACAAATCATCAAAGCTAGGAGTCCTTGAAACTTCCCTTCTTCATCATCCAATCACAAGTGGCTAGTGAAAGAAAAAAAAACATGTGATTGGTTGCCTGTAAATGGGAGCTAGCTGCAGGACTTATTTGTTTTAATATGTGGATGATATTAAATTGGCAATATAACAAACCTATTTAAATGCAGTGACCACATATTGAGGTGTGCAAGTGTATGTGTATTTATAGTGCTGTAATGTCATTAAAGTGTGAAAATATATAATCTTAAAAGATAGAGCAGGTGCCCAATAGTGTAGTAAGTAATAATAATGCTTTAATTCTTATAACACCTTTCTCCTAATCAGACTCTAAGCACTTTCTATTATTGCAGAGAGTGAGGCAGCCATTTTGGGCACAGCACCCAATTTACTTGAGAGAACACAAACAAGAAACAACCATGTAGTGTAGTAATTAAAACTATTTTTGTGACACAATCTTTCCAGAAGTACAGATGGTATGATACATTACTTGGTCAAACAGCTCTCCTTTTTATACAGATTCTGACACAAATCCTGGCAGGGCGTAAGCCAGCCCTCTTATCCGAGATGGCTCCACTTAGACTGAAATAATTCATTCAAATATTAACATCAGGATGTGAGATGTTCTTTAAACTTGGATTTTAAATGCAAATTATACTTAACAAAATTTACACTAATCTGTGATATCCTAAATCAAATTGATCAGAGGCTTCTTTTCACTTTATCCAGGCAGGATACAGGTAAAGACTTCCTGCTGTGTATTCAAGTGTTGGTCACTCACAGATAAGAAAGATCTAATTAGCCTAATTGGGGTTTCCTTTAGAAAGGTTAAAACAAGAAATTAATTTCCTCCCCTGAACTCAGAAATAAATAAATTTTCTATACCAAACTGCACACAATGCTATTGCATTAGAAATCAATATATAGATATGAAAATAAATACATTTATACTCCCAGTGCCCAGCGCAGAGACTTAGCCCATTCTGGCACTGCGTGTCGGTTATTAACCCGCACCACAGCACTCATACATTAATTATTTGCATTTAAATTAATAAATATATACTTTAATACATCTTTAATCCCTTAGTGCTGAGGTTTAACCCATTTAATGCTCCCCCAGCCACAATTTTTAATATAAAATATACAAGTCAAATATGCATCAATTAGAGTTAAAAACAGTTTATATGGATAATAAATCCAAAGGTGCTGTTTCCAATAGTGGATGTGGAATATAGTCTAGCCAGCATCAGAGAGTTTCATCTGAAGAAGTTGCAATATACGGAATGGTCCCTATGTCCCTAAACTTCATGAGGGGAGTAAATAATATTAAACTGTGAATGGAAAAGAAAAATGGAGCACTTCGTAATGCAATTAAAAGACTTTATTGGTTATTTGGGTGTTGTCGCGATTATCTAGGTCGTGATTTGTTTTGGTAGGTGTTTATATATTTTCGGAATTACTTTTTGTAGGTATGTTTGGTGTAGGTGTTTTACATGTGTTGTGATTATATGTGTCGTGGTTTTCATTTTCAACATATTTAACAGTCATTGTTTTTCTACTGTCTTCATTTAGGTGGTCAGTTAATCACTTGGGTCTAAATATTACCGATCAGTATTTTCGCGTCTGAATTATTGGTGTCGGGATCATCAGCTTCGGGAATGTGACTACCACCGTTCCATACGGCCAGCACGACTCTTTGGCTAGCTGGTGCAGCTTGTGGTGGATAGGCTGCACCACACTATCTGGCAGCTATCTGCCCTGGCAAAGCACCTAATCTGGGAGGCTATAACTGAGTAGAGATAAATAAGTGTAACAGGTTCAGGCGCTAATGGATGGGACGTGTATGACAGAGTAAAATATGACATTTATTAAGCCATGGTATGTACAAAAAGGTTTCCGGCCGGAAATAAACTGGAATAAATGTAAACATACACGATATATGCAAATATCAGCTGAAACCCGATGATGCAGGATAATGTGTCAGTCCATGCATATCGGTATTATGCCATGTGGTAAAATTGTGTATATACGCAGTACAGAATGGAATCCAAATAATACAGAGATGCCACAAATGGGTTAAGTCTAAAACGTCCAAAAACAAGTATCCAAAAAAAAATACAAAATACAAAAAACAAGAATAAAAAAACAAGAATAAAAAACAAAACAAAAACAAAAATATGGGCTGGTATGTAGTGGCCGTATAGGCAGAGTACAAAAGTCCCAAGAAATTCCTAGTGAGTCGGCGGACTCGCCAAATGGCAAAGGAACTCAAACCGGTGGTGGATAATATTTGATTAGTTCCAAAAGTCTAGTTAGACCAAGATTGACTTACATAACTGCATCCGGCAGTAGAGAATATCCGTGAAGCAGAGGTGCCTCCTGTAGTGCAGCAGCGTTCCTGGTCTCTCACCTAGTGATGGATCGCGTAAAGCCGCAGCTTGTGTACATGGGAGGCGGCGTATGCACGCTCTGGTTTAATCCTCGCAAACAACGGATGCCGGATCTGTAGGTGTATAGATGTTAATCTCGCTTGCGAGACATGGATGGAGTCTTGTTAATGCTGAAATCAATATGATAAGTGTTCTAACTAACGCGTTTTGCTCGTGTTCAAAAGAACAAGTGAGCTTCCTCAGGGATTGCAAGCGAGATTAACATCTATACACCTACAGATCCGGCATCCGTTGTTTGCGAGGATTAAACCAGAGCGTGCATACGCCGCCTCCCATGTACACAAGCTGCGGCTTTACGCGATCCATCACTAGGTGAGAGACCAGGAACGCTGCTGCACTACAGGAGGCACCTCTGCTTCACGGATATTCTCTACTGCCGGATGCAGTTATGTAAGTCAATCTTGGTCTAACTAGACTTTTGGAACTAATCAAATATTATCCACCACCGGTTTGAGTTCCTTTGCCATTTGGCGAGTCCGCCGACTCACTAGGAATTTCTTGGGACTTTTGTACTCTGCCTATACGGCCATTACATACCAGCCCATATTTTTGTTTTTGTTTTGTTTTTTATTCTTGTTTTTTATATTTTGTATTTTTTTTTGGATACTTGTTTTTGGACATTTTAGACTTAACCCATTTGTGGCATCTCTGTATTATTTGGATTCCATTTTGTACTGCGTATATACACAATTTTACCACATGGCATAATACCGATATGCATGGACTGACACATTATCCTGCATCATCGGGTTTCAGCTGATATTTGCATATATCGTGTATGTTTACATTTATTCCAGTTTATTTCCGGCTGGAAACCTTTTTGTACATACCATGGCTTAATAAATGTCATAATTTACTCTGTCATACACGTCCCATCCATTAGCGCCTGAACCTGTTACACTTATTTATCTTCAGTCCCGTTTGGGAGGGTAGGGATTCCCTCCCACAGAATTTCAGGTTCGTTATTGGCTGCTTCACACCACTCCAGATAGCGCAACCCACCCCCCTTTTGTTTATTCATTATAACTGAGTAGATCAATGCTGTAGCTCCTATTCACAGATTTATAAGTGAGGTCAAAAAGTGGTAAGAGAACTCAAATATTTTTCTAATATATTATGCTCAGAATACATTATAAAATTCATTACCCTCTACCAATATTGACCAACACACAACTGTGCAAGGAATATCAAATAATAACACAAAACATTGTGACCTCTCTTATTTGTTTCAATATGTTTATGGTTGTGTAGCAGGCTGTAATTATTGTGTGACCAAAAATAAATAAATAAATCATGGCCTGCATCGATGAACAACTGGTGCAGGCTATGGGACGAATAGACACTTGAGAGTTTTCCCAAAGTCACACAACAATCCCCCTCAGGAAAATTTATCAAGGAGAAGGGAGAAGGGTAACCCTGGTGGCCAAAGCTGCAATTACAAGGTGCTACATAAAACATAACATTCCCTGTTCCCCCACTACTGGATGCCACGGATGAGTCACAAGTGTGGACAACAAACTTGAAGCAAACTTGTTAAACATAGAGAACCTGCCCTTGCATGCCCTTGTCTCCTCCTCCCTGTCAAAAAGAAACAGGTGGCATTCGTGGGCCCTTTCCAAATAACTTTTTCAAACAAACATTTTTCAACAAATGGGGATCAAGTTCTCTTAGTGACTCGATTTCTCCAGGCACCTAGTTATGGCCAAACAAAATGCCTCTAAGGGCATCGCAGCAGCCGGGTAAACTGCACAACACACAATGTCTCAGAGTCCTGCAAAAGTATTGCCAATTGTCCCACATAGAGCACAAAATCTGGAGGGTGTCCCTGGTTTCTTAAGCCGCAATAACATGCGGCCCTTTTTGCCCCAGCTAGCTGGTGGGTATAAGCAACCAATACCAGAGGACATCCCTGAACACACAAGTGTTTAAAACAAGTTCACATTTGGACAGACTCTAGTGCAGTGGTGTGGTGCAGTACAAATGAAATTGGCCAGGCATTCTCAGGGTGAAATCTTTATTACAGCTCCTTGTCACAAACATGCTCCCATGTTCTGTGAATTTGGATGTTTACTGTATGAGGTTACACACAATTCAAGCACTCAAGTCTCTCTCTACTTATCACACAGGTTATAGACCTGCTGAATCGTCCCACAACAACGCTCTCACACCCCCACACACTTCAGGTTTGCCACCACCTATTGAATACGGGCAATGGGACCCTGCTATACTGTCCCACACTGACAAACATGGCTTATGGCCAAAGGTACAGGGCACTCAGATATAAAAAAAAACAATTAATAAACAATTGACATAACATTCACAAGCAAAACAGTTTCACAATAAAAGGTATTACATTTTAGAGTATAATTTACATGAGTTGTATAATCTGTGCCATGGGAAATTGGCTTGGAAGATGGACAGCTTATCAATATGGATTAATTTTCCCAAAAGACTGACAATTTGTCCCTTCCCAACACAGGTTTTTTAAGCAAAATGAAATGGGATGGCCTTCACAGGGGCAGTATTAATGCTAATAGGGGGGCAGGGATGTCCCCTGGGTGTCACTATAGTTTACTCACAAATATTTCAAAAGTTCAGACCTTTGGCAACTCTTCACAGATATATCCCAGAGACATAACTCCCCCTTCAGTAAACCGGTCATAATCTCCTGCACATTTAAATTCCATAACATGATGGAATTATGACAATGTGACATACCTTTCCCAAAAACATGTGATTATAGCTGTTCTCTGATACTGCCAGTACCTGTCATTCCCAACCCTGGTGCGATTTCTGCCCCTCAGTATGGAGGACACCCAGATTTCCCAAAATATGAAGACATTTTCTTTGAAATTAATTTTTCTATATACCTGTATAGGCAGCCTTCAAATGCTACCTTTGTCTGCAAGGATATCAAGCTGTGAACGGCCCCACAAAGTCTATTCAGGTGTCCACTAAACTAACTTGTGTCAGGATATAGCTCACCGCAGGGGTCTTTGAAGCTGCTACAGGTGACACTGCTATCTTCTAACACTGGGATGTGCAGATTCACCGAATATAAACACAACAGACTTTCTGACTTCACATTTTACACTCAATTTATCAATGGATTAATTTGATATACCAAATTTACACTGCAGTTATGATTTAGGCCTTATTCCCCACAATTATGTGATCGGTTAACCCTTATAAATAACTACAAGTTCTCTATGCAGATAGCGTAGAACTTGCTGACATGCACCAACACCAGAAATCAGAGAGAGGGGGTTGACTTTACAATAATTCACCCAAAAATAAATCCTATCAAATAGCACAAAAAGTCTTTCTGGAAGTCTTCAGATAGGTGTCCTGGGTGTGGAAGGTGTTTAAGTTCTTCTACAATGATGAAAGTCAGTTCACCCGTAGTTCATATAGCGGCATAAAAATAGAAAGAAAACAAAAAGAAACAGCACATAGTGCGATCTGTAGATCAATCACATAAAGGAATAGACACCCTTCACAACTAAACAGTGCATCGATAGTAATAAGATCAGGCACCACGTGAAATCGATAATCTTCTTAACCCCTTAGGGTATCTACTTACTAGACACAAAACGATAAAACAGCATGTAGATATCTTATATCATCATTCCTCTGATGTAGAGTGTCGCTTCCATCATAGTAAAAACAAAAAAGACTTCATAATATAAAATCCTTCATGCGGTTTATTACAATCAATATATACAACAAATAATCACGGACTTAAATAATCAGCAAATCTCGTAGAGACGGAGACAGTTGGACTCTTACCGTCACAGACTAGACCCACAAACGTAGCAAGTATTCATGCACTGCAAGGCATATCACGGGAATATAACGAGCAATGTCCGCTACATAGAGGAGAGAAGCCAGGCCATAAAAGTTTTGTGGGAGTTATGTGGATCGGATCATATGCTTGACGCTGATAGTGATCACTCTTCCAGCCTGGCTTCTCTCCTCTATGTAGCGGACATTGCTCGTTATATTCCCGTGATATGCCTTGCAGTGCATGAATACTTGCTACGTTTGTGGGTCTAGTCTGTGACGGTAAGAGTCCAACTGTCTCCGTCTCTACGAGATTTGCTGATTATTTAAGTCCGTGATTATTTGTTGTATATATTGATTGTAATAAACCGCATGAAGGATTTTATATTATGAAGTCTTTTTTGTTTTTACTATGATGGAAGCGACACTCTACATCAGAGGAATGATGATATAAGATATCTACATGCTGTTTTATCGTTTTGTGTCTAGTAAGTAGATACCCTAAGGGGTTAAGAAGATTATCGATTTCACGTGGTGCCTGATCTTATTACTATCGATGCACTGTTTAGTTGTGAAGGGTGTCTATTCCTTTATGTGATTGATCTACAGATCGCACTATGTGCTGTTTCTTTTTGTTTTCTTTCTATTTTTATACCGCTAAATGAACTACGGATGAACTGACTTTCATCATTGTAGAAGAACTTAAACACCTTCCACACCCAGGACATCTATCTGAAGACTTCCAGAAAGACTTTTTGTGCTATTTGATAGGATTTATTTTTGGGTGAATTATTGTAAAGTCAACCCCCTCTCTCTGATTTCTGGTGTTGGCGCATGTCAGCAAGTTCTACGCTATCTGTTTTTTCTGTTATTGGTATGGTTCGGTGTTACCTACTTTGAATTTGCTACAAGCTGCCTTCTGATTGTATCATTTTTGCGCCATTGTTGGATTTGGTATACTTTAATTTGCTACAAGTTCTCTATGTTCATGACTCTCCTCTTCCTCCAGCACAAAAAAGCATAACGGTTGCAAGAATAATCACATTTAAATGTCAATCTCCTCCTGCACAATGCATCAGCAGATATTAATGCTTTCTCTTCACTCCTGGACATTACTTATAGATCCACAGTATGTTACTTACCAGATGCTGCTGCGAGCAGGGCTGGATTTACCGCTAGACAACCTAGGCACCTGCCTAGGGCCTAGCGGCTTTCGGGGGGCCCAGCTGGGGGGGACAAGAGCAAATTGAAAAAAAAAAAATAAATAAATTCTGGACCCTCCCCTGACTCGCCGCAAATCAGGGGGAGGGGGTGAGGTCGAGTGCCGCGAGTCAGGGGAGGGGCCACACGGGGCTAGTGTGGTGGCTGGTCTCCTCCCTCTGTGTCACATGGGAGGTGCACCACATGACAGGTGCCGTCCCATGTGTGAAGGGGATGAAGACTCCAGTCCACAGCTCCTAGATGGAAAAAGGTAAGTTGGGGGAGGGGTAGGGTAGCATATTAATAGTGTGTGTATTATGTGTGTGTGAGGGGCCACTGTCTGTATGTATTATGTGTGTCAGGGGCCACTGTCTGTATGTATTATGTGTGTGTGAGGGGCCACTGTCTGTGTGTATTATGTGTGTGTGAGGGGCCACTGTGTGTGTATTATGTGTGTCAGGGGCCACTGTCTGTGTGTATTGTGTGTGTCAGGGGCCACTGTCTGTATGTATTGTGTGTGTGTGAGGGGCCACTGTGTGCGTGTATTATGTGTGTGTGTGTGTGTGTGTTTGTGTGTGAGGGGCCACTTCGTGCGTGTATTATGTGTGTGTGTGTGTGTGTGTAAGGGGCCATTTCGTGTGTGTATTATGTGTGTGTGTGTGAGGGGCCACTGCGTGCATGTATTATGTGTGTGTGAGGGGCCACTGTGTGTGTGAAGGGGGGGGGCCCAAACCGATATCTTGCCTAGGGCCCCATGAGGTATAAATCCGGCTCTGGCTGCGAGGAGCAGTAGTTTCACAGTCACAGCCCACTTTCTCTTCAAACACTGGCCCTCATGCCACTTACTTTCAGTCATTGGGGCATCCTAGTCACAACATGTATAAGTATTAAAATGAAAGTATTTTACTGTTAAAACGTATGTATCTTTAAATGTACATATACACACAGAAAACCTTGCATTTATTGTTTATACTTACTGTATATCTATAACAATATTATTTAACATAAGTAATGCATGATAAGGAAACCATATTTAAACCTTTGTTCGAAACAAATTAACCCTATGTTCACCGCCGTTGATTCCTTATACTACTTTCCGTTATACTATCCTTGCTCTATACTTTCTGAATATTTGTAATAATTTTCCCTCTCTAGTATTCCAGAAATTTGCTATAAAATGTATAAGTCTCCTGTAGCAGTTGTTAGAGATCATTATAACAAGTTCGACTATAGACAGTTGTCAGAAATCCGGGAGTCTCCTGGATATTCTAGGAGAGAAGGCAACTATGAATAAAGGAAATAAACAGAGCAATATGTTTCCCTATGCAGAATGATTCATGCATTTTATGGTTTGTTATTTGTTTGCTTTATTTGTTATTTATTTATATTACTGTTCTGTCAGCTGAACATAGAATTGCTCATTAATCTGCACAGAGATGACATAAAAATGAAATATCCTCCATTAGATATTAATATGTACATTTATGATAAAAATTGTTTTTTACTAAAGGGTCTGACCATCTTACAGTCTTATCTGCTGAGCTACATGATTTGCATTTGGACCCCTCTTCAGCTCCCACCACTGATATCTCACACATACAAATACACTCTCCTAACATATATCCTGCCCTCATTTATAGTAAAGATGTTTTGGTCCCGATTTTCTTTTCTAAAATCCCTATTTTTTTTGCTAAAATCACAGTTTTGTTTTCCCCCCCCTACATTATTATTAACCTCAATAACACTAATTTCAAGTCATTTGCTGTCAATTTTGACCACCTCACAGGTCACAATATTATTTTCATACACTTTCAAACAAAGACTGCAGCGACCTGGCTGGATGCTAAGCGACAGAGCAATGACACAAACACACAGCAGTTCCTAGCACATCTAGGAAACAGTGCCACACAGCAGTGTCAGTAAAGAAAAGTGGTGCAATTAGCAATGGAGCAATGGAGCTCTCCTCTTTGTGCTTTACCTATATAACACAGTACAATGTGACTGCAGATTTAGAAGACCAAGCCTGCCAGACCTATAAAGGGCTCACCGTGTATGTTCCCATAAACTTCACATCAACCTTAAACTCTAAACATTTGCATGCAAATAAACACACGGAGACATGTATAAGTTATTAAAAATTGCCAGAACTTTTATTATGATTTTATATTAAACTAAACCTATGGTGGTGGAGAAAGGGCACTGCGAAACAGCTCTCAAGCTGATAACACTAGATCACATGGGGACTGGCGCAAACCGCCGTAAGTCTGCAAACCAAAGGGAACAAATCCCATCACAACTTGCGCTGAGTTGGCGTCAGAGTGACTGCCCCTTTCAAACTCACGCTGCCTTCCCTCACCGAGCCGGACAGGGACCCTCCTCACCGAAGGACCAAAAAAAGAGTTACTGGTGCCTCTAAGAGGACAGTGACCTGCGACCAACTACCTGTGCGCCCACTAATCAGCCGCTGAACACAGTGCCTTCCTTCCGCTGCGCCCCACAGACGCTGCAGCCCGCTACCAACTAACCGAGACACGCCGACACTCCCCCGCAAATACTATCTATGAATAACCCCATCCCTTCCTTCGTTTAATGCACGCTGTCCCGTCTAAATAACTGCGGTGACTCTACCCCTATACTTGGGTGATCGATAACTATACCTCCCAAGGACCGAACTACCTTCCGAATGGCGCTATTTAACTTTCTAACCATAACCGTCATTTTCTTTAAGAGGATAGCTGTTCTCCATGCCAGCCAGGGGATAAGTGCCGACCAACCGATGATGATGCTAGGCCAAGCCTCATGAATTTGACGCAGGTCTTCCCGAATCTCAATAATAAGGTCTAGCGATTTTCCTTTCCCCAGATCATTGCCTCCCGCGTGTACTACCAGGACATTTGGTGGGCCTTGTTGTTTAATGAGCCTCACCAACCATGGGATAAGATCAGGCCAGCCTAAGCCCCGTCTGCCCAACCATCTTACTACAGTGCCGCTGTGATTCGGGATAACGTTAGACCTGGGTTGGCCAGCGGCCCAAAAAGCGAATGAGTGACCGATGACCCACACCATCTTAGTTGAAACACCATCACCTGAAAGCAGAAAAACAGTGTTAACAAACCATACCACCTTAAGTTTGAAGACAGGTCAGGATTATAATAAAGCACCGAGAAGGAAAGCGTGTTGGAAACCGGTCCACAGGAAGGGATACGGAAAGGAGACACATACGTGGAGCAGGCCACCCAGGCGAAGGTAAACAACACCCGGAAAAACTCCGGCTGCACACCACTAATCAGGACTTACGCCCAGGGAAACTCGGGTGAATATCCCTTCGCCCCCCGCATTAAAGCAATGAGCGGAAAAGCCCAGGGTAGTCCACCAAATGGAGGGAGAAGATGGGGTGGGAAGGGGAGTGGGGTCAGTTTGGGAAACCAGGAGAGAATGAAATTAGAAAAGAAAAACTGTGAAGGCAAAAATATGATTAGGCAACAACCATCAACCCTCAACACATCAATCCTAACATAAGACTTATATGCCGTGGATTTCCATCGGCCAAGGGCTTTAATGGTCTCAGTAGAGGACCCGGCTATGGCGGCAGATGTGGCCGCCCCAATTCTGAAGGAATGTGTCCCGTACCTTGCGCTGTGTAAATTAAGGGACTGCAGGCTCCGCTTCAAAATGGCTGAAAATGTATACTTCCTCAAAGGCACACCGTTACAGTGACATAGAAACAAACAGGCCTGAGGTCTTTTGCTTACAAACTGTGATGCTAGTTTAACCGGGCAAATTTGACTATTTTGCTGTGTGGTTAACTGTACCCATGAACCTCTGCCACTCTGATCAGTCTTTGATCTAATTATTTTACAGGCTAAGATCCCTTCGCCCAAACTGACATGCTCTGCCCTCAAACCTCAAACTCCTGTTGCCCCCTAGATCTAGCTACCAGTTCCGAAACCCGAAAGGCCCCAAAAAACGCCATGGAGAAAGCAATACTAAATAAGAGCCTTTTCGTATTCATCCATTGTGACTAAACCCAGGTTCCTTATCAAATCGTCCAGAATGTTGGTAGTGATTGGCAAATGAGCATCTGCATGAGAGGGACGACCCCTCGCCCACCCTTTAAGGGCCTTGCTGATCATAAACCCTTTTGTGACATCCGGATAACCCTGAAGCCTAGCCATGAATGATATCCCGCCAGGATAGATGCCATAGAGGTTCTAGATTCCCCATTGGAGTATTTATCCCACATAAAGGCTAACATAGCGTCACGCTGACCTGCTTCTGATTGATCTTTCGTTTTGCTGAAAAGTGACCACCGTCTCCATGCTGACTGATATGTTTTCAGGGTGGAAGGAGCTACTGCTTGCTCTACG
Source organism: Mixophyes fleayi (assembly GCF_038048845.1). Taxonomy (NCBI): domain Eukaryota; kingdom Metazoa; phylum Chordata; class Amphibia; order Anura; family Limnodynastidae; genus Mixophyes; species Mixophyes fleayi. Next base: position 84,373,475 of record NC_134407.1, on the reverse strand, counting down.
AGCCCTATTATGCCGGCTTGATGATCTGCCAAACACAAGAAGGACACGGAATGCCAACACTGTCTGCCTGGGGAGCCAAACTACGAAACCTGCTCCATTGGAAGCGGGACAACGCATCGGACAAGCTATTCTGCACCCCTGGAACATGTTTAGCCCTAAACTAAATATCATTCTGCAGACAGCACAAAACTAGATGACGCAGCAGAGATATTGCATGATGAGCCGAGGCACTCTGTTGGTTGGTCGACTGAACCACTCCCATATTGTCGCACCAAAAGACTATGTGCCTACCCCGCAACGTGGGTGCCCACAGTTCGATTGCCACCACAATCGGAAATAGCTCCAGGACCAACAAATTTTTGGTAATCCCGGCTCTATGCCACTCATAAGGCCAGCCTTCCGCGCCCCAATGCCCGCCCAGGTAAGCCCCGAAGACGCATGCTCTGGAAGCGTCTGTAAAAAGGTTGATCTCAAAGTTTGCCACAAGTGGTGACGGCCAAATTCGCCTGCCATTAAATTCCCTGAGGAAGATCAGCCAGACCTGCAAATCCTCCCTGATCTCCTTAGACAGCCGAACAGCCGCGTGCAGCCTAATCATACCCACGGTGGCTCTCTGTAACTTTCTACAGAAAACTCTCCCCATGAGAATGACACGGCAGGCAAAATTGAACCTCCCTAACAAGGACTAAACCTGCCTCAGTGGACTGTAGCTGGAAACTAACACCTCCGCAATGGCCTCGTACATTTTCGCCACCTTATCAGCAGGGAGCCTGCAGATCCCTGCTGATGTGTTGATCTCAGAGACACGTAGCTGGGCCCTCCGTTTTGTCAGCGGCAATGGGGACACCTAGCACCCTAAATAAAGGCTGAGTGGAAAACAGCATATCTTGACAACGTGTGGAATCAGGTGGTCCGATAACCAAGAAGTCGTCAAGATAGTGCGCAATCCACCGACACCCTGTTCCCGTCTGAATGCACTAATACAAGAAACTGCTAAACTTCTCGAATAGCGCACAGGAGATCGAACAACCCATGGGAAGACAGCGATCGATATAGTATCCACCATGATGCCGAAAACCCATGTATTGATACGATTCTGGGTGAAGAGGTAACAACCTGAAAGCCGACTCAATATCAATTTTGGCTAAAAGGGAACCCCTACCGCATTCTTGCACCAATGCTAAAGCAGACTCAAAAGAATGATAACTGACCGAACTAAGTATAGCATCGATTGCATCATTCACGGATTGGCCAGCAGGATAAGACAAATGCTGGATCAGCCTGAATTTCCCCTCTGCCTATTTGGGAGCTACCCCCACCGGGGACAAAATCAGGTTGGGAATGGGCGGAAGACGAAACGGGCCAATCATGCGACCCAAACCAACCTCCTTCCCTATTTTCTCATCTAACACTTCCAGGAGAGCAAGCTCTGATTTCAAATTAACCGGCGCTGCTGTGGAAATGTTGCCCTGACCTGGAAGTTTAAAACTGAGGTGAAAGCCGTCATGAAGGAGAGCCACAGTGTCTCTATCGTCAAACCATGCGAGCCACTTGTCCAGCTCCGCCAAATTAATTGGCGATGGACCCTTGACTAGGCATAGCTGGATTAGCACCACTTCCTCTACCCCCGCTTTCTCAGGACTTTGCACATTCCGCGGCTGGATGCTGTGTGCCACATGACGTGCAAGCGTGCCTGAATCTGCAGGAGGATCCTCTCTGGCAAGACCCTGCATTAAAGTCATAGGTCCTTCCTTTTGTGGGGAGGGCAGTTTGCGCCCTCCCCGGCCCTTGAAACCTCCTGCCTGTGCTACCCTCGGCCGCCTGGTTGCTTGTCTCATCAATTCCAAGCAGGTGTCAATATCTTTAGACCCCAGAGGCAGCTTCTCTCGCCCACTCATACGCTTCCTGAACAGCTCGTCATATGCCCTCCAAATTACCTGGCCGTCCTTTACAAACATCCCGCTAATCAGGTGCATGTATATCCATACCTCCGCCTGCCAGCTGGGCCTAGTCTCGAGGTAGATCGTAGCGAAAATACAGAAGGCATTCGTCCATCTAGGGAACGAGCGGTACCTCTCCTCACCCATGCCTGACGTTTCGCATGCCGCCGCCAAAGTCTTCTTATCCTCGCCCGTCAATGCATACATGTCTACATACTTCCCACGTCTAATTCTATCTCACATGCTAGGCCTAATCCCATGCGTTATTTCTAGGGTTTCGACCTGCCCCAAATCACTACGGACCACTAGCTGTTCTGTGTCTCCTGTCTGAGGTGTCTGTTTACTGCGTTTGCCTAATAATTGCGTCTCCAACAACCTGATCAGTTTCTTGGGCCTATCGTCAGAATCAGAAGACCCACTGCTAGTGGAGAGGACTAGTGACCCCAGCAGCTGTAATTTGTGTTTAGTAGCAGAACTGGACTCACCCACGGGAGCAGGATTCCCGGCAGCGGCAGATGACTCCATCTTTTGCTGGCACAGCCTGCCCTCCTGACGTGCCCGGGGTCGACTCCTCGCAGATCCCTGACGGCCTCCGGTCTCGTGACTCGGACCCAGAAAGACCTCCACTGCCGACCCACGACTCCTGATTCGTGACCGCAGGCTCTGAAACAGAAAGTGGAACAGTAAGCTGAGACCTAGGAATGTAGTCTAAACGCCGCCGCACCGAACCCATGCCTGGGTCGCCGAGATCCTGGATTGATGATGCATAGTGGCCCGGGCTGAAGTACCCCACCGCTTCTCCGCGGCGCTGTGGGGGGTGACTATCGTACTGCGCCCGGGCTGACTCCCCAACGAGACCGCTTAGGTGGAATTGATCACGCGACGGGGGTGACCAATGGGACGTATTATCGCCGCTAGAGTGGTTGTAATCAAACACTAAATTATTACGTGCGATACCCTGCCCGACATAGACGCCACTCTTTTCTGCTCTCACCGGCGAGGGGGCCCATTGTGGCCTGTACGCCCAGTCCTCCGTTGGCGGGAGGAATTGACGGTAAAGGGGGGCCACACCGGTGCCTCACCCCTTACCCTAAAATCACCCGCGTTCCCACTATTGAACGTGTCTACCACCCCATACCGCTGCTCAAGCACGTATCGCTGTACCGTGTCCGACTGCGGGGTGGCCTGGCTAAACACACCCCTGCTGACTCTCCCAAACTGTGTCCCCCATGATGAGCCCCTGCTACTATGGGGCAAGAAGGGACTGGGGGGGAAATGCAGCTGATGTAGGGCAGGAGGATTATTGGAGTGTGCACCCCCCCTTTGGGCTAAGATGGGTGGGGTGATTGGGCACTGTCTGAAACCCTCCTTGTCTCCCCGGTGGGCTATTGGCCTCCTGCACCCTGACCTCCCCCTGCACCCACCCCAGAAGGAGTGGTGTGCACAGCCTGCGCAGATGCAGGCAAAATCGTGGCCGTCGGGGGACCATGGCTGCCCAGACCTGCTCCCCCCTCCCCGCTGCTGCCGGCTACCTGAGGCTCGGCCGCGCGAGATGGCGCCCTCGTTCTGCACATGCGCAGCCTCGCCGTTGTGGCCGGCAGCACGGCCCCACCTAGCCGACCGCTGCGCTCTGCCACGGGGATACCCGGGTCAGAAGTGGGAGCCCGCATATCAGAACCGGACTGGGACAATAAGGGGGGCCGCGAATTGACCGCCGGAAGGGGAACAGAGGGATTAGGGGCAAGATGGCGCCTGGAGATGCGGGGAGAGGGGGGACCTAAAGCGCGCCTGGCGGGAGGAGGGAAGTTTTGGATGGGGCATGGTGGATGTCTGGTAGTGTGGTGGTGTAAAACGGGGAAATACAGGAGAGGTGACTGACAAGTAAAGGGACAGCTAAGGGCACAAGGAAGCTGGGGGATGAGGAGGAAGGGGGGAGAGAAGAAAGAGTGAAAGGTAGGGGATAAAGAGGAGAATGATTAAAGGGGTGAACAGAACAAAATGAACCAGCAATACAATCACTTAAACCAAATGAGAAGGACTCTGAATCTAAACAGTAAATTAGGACACAAAGCCTGGGTACTTATCCGCTCTCTCTGTTGCCGTCTTTCCTACAGGATCTCGTGCTGCAGAGTGAAGCAGACCAGGAAGTACATCCTGCTATATTCAATCAAGGTCCCTCCCACAGGAGTTGCCATTGGTCGGGCCCAACCCTATGTTAACCCCTTCAGGTAAGTGTTCAGCTTGCTACAAACACTGTCGCCCTTTAAGTGCGTTCATCCTAAAAGCCTCACTTGTCATTATTTCTATTTCAGCAATGACAATTAGCAATGGAGCTCTCCTGAATGTCACTGGAAACTTTGAAGAACACTGCTACCCCTCCTCTTTCTATTCTACCTATGACGCTGCCCAACTGCACTAGAGACTGCCAAGAACTGTGCTACCCTTTTTGTGTCCCTCTGTGAAATGGCGCTGGATCTCCGTGGAGAGCGGTACTTCTAGAATCCAAAGTTTGCGAGATCCGAGGTCCGAGATCCGACGATGAAGTTTTGCCTCATTTTCAATTCCGAGGGCACTCTAAAGTACCGAGACGATCTGCTAAGTTCGGGTGTGTTCGGTTCTAGGGAAACCGAGCCTGAGCATCTCTAATTTATAGCTATGTAGCTCCAGGCCCCACAATACAGGATTATTATTGCATTCTGGTACTTGAAAATCTACAAGCACCAGCAAGCACATGGGAGACAGTGCATACAGATACTAGTGCCACAAGTATGCCTTTCAAGTGTTGACCGCTTTGGTATAACAAATAAATAATTGTGTCCTTAGTATAATAAATAAATAATATTGACCCCTTAATATAACAAATAAATACTATTGCCCTCTTAGTATAATAAATAAAGAATTCATTTATCTGCATTTTTTTACATTATTGTCCCATTGATTTTTTTCAAGAATGGTCTCTCTTGGATAGAGCCCCAGTATGCACATGGACATTTCTTGCAAACCACACATTTTTAAAATCACAAGGTTTGTATATCTCCCATTTAAAAAAAACTGCTTTAAACAGTGCAGTTTAAAATTATATATGTGCTGTGTGGCCTTTAGTTAATCTCATGTTTTCCAAACCGCACATAAAATTGCCAAACAACATGCAGTTTGGCAACATTGCACTTTATTAAAAATACCCCTTATCAAATGTTTCAGGACATAAACTTAAAAAAAAATTCCTGCCAACAAGGAACCGTCATAAAAAGCAAAGCAAGTTAACCAGTGGCATCACAAAAGAATCTTGGAAGAGACAGTAGAATTCACTGGTTTGATTGGCTGGTGACCAGTGACATCATAATACATGGAATACGGTTATGCAGTAAAAACTGAGACAAACATCACCAAGTGTCATTTCTCAACAATACAGGAAAAGAGGCAGAGTCAAATAACCCAAGACTTTCAGGGAAGGACTAAAGTTGAGTAGTTCCAACACGCGTGGGAGTTGGGGTGAAAAGGCAATTGTCTCCCTGCAAAATGGGAGGGAAGAATGCAAAGTGGGGAAATGCAGGGTGGTCCCCCCATTCTGTATGAACATTTTGGTGAAAGGTAAAGCTGGAATTCCCCCGTGTGAAGATATTGTGCTTGCCCCTGGCTCTGTCTAGTATATAGCGGTCAGACTAGTGGCCTGATGTGAAACCACTTTAGTCTAGTGTTGTCACTTACTTGGGGTATCTGGTTGTTGTGTGGTACCTCACTCTCTGTAGCCCTCTTCTTCTGCTCCGGGAATAGCATGGCAAACGCAACCAGAGGTTAGTCTGAATACTCATAGATTTAAATATAGGTGTGGTATGAAGTGGTCACCAGTGACAGTGCAGTACAGTATGAAATAAATACCGGGTGCCAGGCCATTTCAATTTAAAAACAGACATTGCAAAAGTTTATTTAACTCCTTCTACTCCAGCACAAAAGCAATGTAATTACTTTCCAACTCCTTCAGGTCACACTAAGGAGCAATAACACAAAACACATACCCGTTGTTGTGGGTGAAATTGTTACAGCAAACAGTCACAGTAGTTATGAATACAGGCACACAGTAGGCATGGACCATTGTGCACTCCATCCTCTAAATCTGGATCATCCTCTACAACTGCAGCCACGCTGCCTTCATGCAGCGACCCCTGACTGCAGGGTCCAACCTTACTGCTGTCCATCAATACCTTCCCTATTCAAGGGCACAGTGAATTCTGTCACACATGGCATCTGACCATAAATTCTCCTCCCCGGGTGCTGGCACACATAATTAATAAAGCTTTCTTCCCCTTTCTGTTCACTATATACTCTGTGGCAAGTGCCATGCACTCACTCCTCCTGGTGCTTTACTTTGTTAACCTCTTCCCTCACCACATTTATTATACTTCTTTTGGGCCTCTTTTTTAGTACTCCTGGTATTGGAGATCCTCGTCTTGTTTCTGCCCCTCTGTAATGGGGCTTCTCATTAACTGATGCCTCACAGTTTCCACCATGCACCTCACTTTTCTGCAGGTGCATTATTTTCTGCAGGTGTATTATTCTAAGCAGCTGTCTTATTTGGGACCTCTATACTAGTGGAGTCACATACACTTGTGGCCTCACGGCTTCCACTGTGCACCCCTCCTTTTGTCAGGAACGCAGGATTCCATCCTGCACATCAAGTCCTAAAGTTTCAATATGGCTGCTCAATGAAACGTGGGGAAATCGGAGAATTTATAGATTTTGTTCCCCCACTTGTCCTACCTATACCCGACACTAGGTGCTTTTGCTCCACCCTGTAGCTCCACTCCTTTGCAATGACACGGCTGCTCGCATCATCGCATCTAAATTTCGTGAGGCCCCACCTCAACTTACTACAGCCTTCCCTGGTGACCTTGCCTGTCCTCAACTGGAAGGCAGGGCCACAAATAATAACGCTTTATGTGTTAAACTGAGTCAACAGGCCTGATCATGTTCCCTCTTTTTTGAACTTAGTATTCTCATGTACTAATGGCAAAGAAAAATAAATACCGCTATGGGATCAGCAGAATAACTACAAATGAAAAGTTCAAATACAAGTTACACATATAATAAACATATCAACAACAACAACAACAAACTACTCCTTACTTTATGGACAATCATGATGTGCAAACTGAGATCACAAACTGAAATAAGCATATAGTTATATCAGGCATTCTACATAAACTAGGTATGATATAAATTAGGAACAATGCAATCAGTTACAAACAAGTCGTCAGTCACTTACATACACAGTTAGTGACATGTCAGTTGTCACGGTCGTCTGTATTTCTCGATCGGATTCGGTACCCTTGGGCCTAGATGAAGCAGGACTGAAATGGAACCTGGAGGCCTTGATGATCTCTCTGCTCATCTAGAGTACTCAGAGTAGCACAAGCAGTATAGGAGTCTAGGGGGGGATTCAATTCCCCCCGAATTAGCACAGTGTTAAATCTAGTACCGCTATTACGGTAAATTTAACCCGGCTTTCTGTTCGCAGCTCCCTGTGCTGAGAGCAAAAAGCCGGCGTTGGATCTACCATAATAACGGTATTTAAGCGCACTATTACCATAATAGCGGTAATAGTGCGCCGGCCGCATTACTTTTTACAGTAATGCGGCCAATTGAATTCCCCTTAGGACTGGAATCTGTGTCTGAGTACTGAACCGGAATCCGGTGTACTTATGGACTGAAACTGTTCGTAGGAACTCAATCCGACACCTGTGGCCAGGCACACAAGGCTGGAACCCACTAACAAGAACTCAGATAGAAAACACACGGAAAGTCAGAAGAGAATGAACTGGAACCAGGGGCTAGGAACTCAGAACCGTGACACAGAATGGTGAACTCAGGACTGTGCGGCAACCAAAGACCTGGAACCCACAGACAGATACACAGAACTGGAAATAAGCCCAGGAGACTCAGACCCAGCCGTAGCAACAGAACTGATGATACTGGTAAAGCCACTGATCCTGCAGAATAGATAATGAATAGTGCAAAGTTCTTGTTGAGATAAGCACTCTTGCTGAATGCAGAATTGTGAGAGATATCCATTTAATCAATTTCTGAAAAATGATACATTTTGTATAATTAATGTCTGAGCAACAATCTGCAGGGCTCTGCAGACCATTACCATGTAACCGATACTTGACTTCTTGTTCTTCTGCTTTGTTTCACATGTTCTCAAGAAGTCTGCACATCTAGCAGTTTCCTGTGAAAACCCCACACCATTGAAACCGCAGCTATTTCTGCCTCAGGTTTGCGCAACTGAAACAAGAACATCTGCTGATCCTAAATGTCAAACTGCTGTTTTGTTGTGTAACCATATATTTTTTTATGCCATCTTCTGTGTATAAATAAAGCTACTCTGACTGGGGGCTGGTCAGAACCAGATTGAGTTTCAGCCTTACAACTGAACTTTGTCTGTCTCTCTATCGATCGATACCCACTTAAGACAGGTGCCAGGGCTCGAGAGAAAGGACCCAATAGAGGCTATCTCTGACAGTTTCAGTGGGGGCTCGTCCGGGATCTCCAATACATCAGACCTCTCGACGCCTTTGGGACCTCTTCTTTGTACACAGACAGACATCAACAAAATCCAGCTGGTGAGTAAAAAGCTTTATTTTTACTCTTTTACAGTGCTGTCTCTGTATAAGGAGGTAGTGTCTTAGTTCGAGGGTACCTCAGTCTGATTGACGGGGATCTCTGAGCTCTGGCAACAGATACTATTAAGGGTATCAAGGTAGATTAAAAGGTTGAATTTTTGTTTAAACAAAATTACTGCATTACATCTATATGATAAATGTCTAATGTGACCACATCTGAAATAGGAGAAGTGAGTGAAATCACTTTAGAAATTGTAACAGTATTGTTTATAATTGTCTTTTTCTGTTGGATTTTATTGAAAGTTGTGAGAAATATTAAAAAAGGCAGAAGTCCTGCAAATTTGTTATAAAAATCCTTATTCAAATAAAGGGACCATAAGGTAATTCCTAATGGGAAATAAAGGGTCCATAAAGGGACCATAAGGTAATTCCTAATGGGAAATAAAGGGTCCATAAAGGGACAACAAAGACCCGAAATATATGACGGTCTGAGTCCAATACAGTACGTGTCTAAACGTGGAGGTAAAGACCTCACTAAGGGAATGAGGAAATTATTTAAAGTAGTAGGACTGTCTGAAGAGGGCACATTAAAAGTTGCATTCTGGAAACAGTTTGTGAAAGACAATGAGAAAGTTTTAAAGGAAAAAGGATATTTTAAAAGGTGTCAGATGTGGTGCAAATTGGCAGAACAGTTAGAAGATGATGATATCCCCAGTAATATGTTACAACTGACAAATTTAAGTGATACAGAAGAAGAAACACCAGTGGTGGGGGTCCCTGGTGTTCCAAATAATAATAATAGTCCATTTCTACCCCCATATCCACCCTCCCCATCAGGACCCATCATGTACCCTGATTTAAGACCCCTCTCTAATAACCAATCAGGCTTGAATTTAAGACAAAGACCCACGAAACAGCCCGATTTCTATGGGAAATGGGCGTTTCCTCTGGTCACCGGACCACCGCCATATAATCCTAATACTAAACCTTTCAACAATAAAGTCAAAAGTGATCTCCCTTACGGAATCACTTGTAAAAAATGTTTTAGATGTGTCCCCCCATATTCAGAAGTCTGTCCATTCTGTGGCCGTCCCCAGGAATCCACTGATGAGAAGTGTGATCCCCCACAGTTAACCACGGGTATGTTCCCCTTGGGAACTTCCACCACATTAGATAATGCAGACCCCCCTGTAGTAATACGCAGAACTGTCCAACATAGACCATGGACCCCGAGTGAGTCAAGGGATATCTGTGATAAGAGTCCCGATCCCAGAAAACATCCCACCCAGTGTCTTGCCTACTTTAGAAGAATGAATAGAATTTACACTTGTACATGGTCAGACTTGGAAGAATTAGCCAATATTATAATCGGCCCGAGTGGAACTGCAGTCCTTAAAAACTCAGATAATGTAGAATGTCCCGTAGATAATATCTGAATCTGCAACTACCTTTTTAGCCAAAATGAATGTATGTGCAGCTGCAGGACAACGTAAAGTCCCGGTAGGCACTCCCTTAAAGCAAGATAACGGGGAAGACTGCCGTAAGTGGTATGATCGGTGCCTAATCAATCACACGGACGGAGGATTCGGCACTGCTGAACTCCGTGAAGTACAATTACTAAAAATACCTTTCTCATGGGTCTTAAACAAGAAATGAGAGAATCTCTATTCAGAAACAGACCAGAGGCAGGTAGTATGGACATGGAAGTCCTACTTGATATATTACGGGTAATGGAAGATAGGGAAGAGCAGAAAAAGAAAAAAACCCCTATTTATATTATCCAAACTACCAGTGATAAAAGAGGGGCAAGAGACCCTAGTGGCACAACCCTCGGAGCATGTTTCTTTTGCAAACAGACAGGACACATGAAAAGAGATTGTCCCAAATACAAAACATGGCTCAAGAAAAAAGAACAAAAATCAGAATATGAAAATACCAGGTTTTCTGTAATTGATTTAGCAAATGCATTTTTCTCTGTACCACTACACCCAGATAGTCAGAAATGCACTGCGTTTACAGTAGATGATGCACAATATTGTTGGACTAGATTGCCCCAGGGAGCGGCCATTTCCCCATCGGCCTTCTCTGAAGCCCTGCATACAGTCCTAACTGCATGGGCACCAGAACATGAAAATACACGTCTAATACAGTATGTAGATGATTTGCTGCTCTGTGCAGACACTGAAACAATTTGCTTAAAGGAAACAAAAAGTTTGCTAAAATTTCTAGCACAAGAGAAATGTAAAGTCTCAAAAGAAAAATTGCAGTGTGCTTTACCTCAAGTACAATTTTTGGGTCACTGCATATCAGCAGGCGCTAAACATCTGTTAAGCTCTAGAGTAACTGCCATACAAAAGTTCCCGCCTCCCACCACAGTGAGACAGTTACGTGCCTTTTTAGGACTTGCTGGCTACTGCCGGGAGTGGTTAATGAATGCTTCAGAACTCTTAGACCCTCTTTACACTGTAACTAAGGGTAACGCCACAGGCCCAATCACTCTAACAAGTGAACAACTAATAGCCTTTGACATAATAAAGGAATTGATTGCAAGTGCCCTGGCTCTTGGCCTCCCTAACTATGAACTACCGTTCAATATGTTTTGCCACGAACAAAATGGTCATGCACACGGGGTACTGACACAAGAACATGGGGGTAAACAGAGACCACTAGCATACTACTCTCAAAAGCTAGACCCTGTTATAACAGCAGCTCCCACATGTATAAAAGCAGTAGCTGCGGCTGCGTTACTGCTACAAAAAGTTGCAGACATAGTGTTGGACCACCCACTCACCATTCAGGTTCCACACTCAGTAATGGAAATACTTAATCAAGCCAGAACAAAACACATTTCTGCAGCCAGACTAACCAAATATGAAGTGGCACTTCTCACACCCTCGAATGTCACACTAAAAAGATGTACAGTTTTAAATCCAGCAACATTGCTCCCAAGTTGCATGGATATAAAAGAGGGGAGTAGCAGTAAGAAAGACGGTGACATCCGCCCGGGCACTAATGACAGTGGCATCTGCCTAAGCACTGATGTAAGCGCAAACAGCACACACAGTGACAGCGCAGAGAGTGCACAATCTGTGACAGGGCAGGAAATGCAACTCAAAAATTTTCACAGTTTTAATGATCATGATTGCTTAGCCCTAATGGACTTGGAAACCACACCTCCAGGCAATGTAAAAGAAACACCACTAGCAAATCCTGACCTACTACTATTCGTAGACGGGTCCAGGTACTACGAGGAGGGTTCCCCTAAAACGGGGTATGCAGTCACAACTGAAACTGAAATATTGATTCAGCAACCCCTTCCACCCAGCTTTTCAGCACAGCAGGCTGAACTAGAAGCACTAATCAGTGCATGCCAATATGCAGAAGGGAAAACAGCTAATATTTACACAGATTCCAGGTATGCTTTTGGGGTAGCACATGATTATCAAAGCATCTGGAAAAACAGACATTTTATGGCCTCCAATGGGAAACCAATAAAAAATGCAGACATCATTTTGAGATTGTTCACAGCTTTAGAACTGCCTGAAGAAGTGGCAGCCATAAAAATAAAAGCGCACACAAGGGAACAAACCTTAGAGGTAAAAGGAAACAGACTGGCAGACCAAGCTGCTAAGGCAGCAGCAGATTTACCATTGGTCAAACATTATCTACTGACCGCTGCCACTCCCACATTCCCTGTAGACCTAGAGATGCTTAAAATTTTACAAAAACAGGCTACAGAGTCAGAAAAAGAGGAGTGGAAAAAGAGAGGAGCAGAACCTGAAAAGGGATTATGGGGATCAGCAGACAAACACTGTCTTCCCAGAGCCCTTTTTCCCACACTGGCCACACTAGAACATGGCCCCACACATGTCTCAAAAGATGGGATAATTAACTCTGTGTTTAAACACTGGATTGCACCAGGCTTCAGCACTGCTGCCAGTAATCTGGTAAAGGCCTGTGCCATCTGTAACACAAACAATCCTGGTCACACAGTGACCGTACCCCTCAGAGTAACCCCAAAACCTCTCTACCCATTCCAACGTATACAAATAAACTATATACAGTTACCTAAATGTGGGATATATGAATACGTCCTAGTGGTCATTGACCTATTCTCTAAGCCCCTATGAGATATTATTTGGGGGGCCGCCAAAAACAGGGTGTTATTTTCCTCAATCTATGGTAAAACACCAAGGTGAACTGACTAATTATGTGAAAGAATTGCAGAAGTCCCTCACTAATACACATTCTCGAGTTTTCTCTTCTATCCCAGATCCAGAGGATTGTGTTGGAACACATGTCTTAGTACCGGGAGACTACGTTGTTGTGAAGAGACACGTCAGGAGGGCTCTGGAACCACGATTTGAAGGACCATACCAAGTCCTGCTGACCACACCCACTTCAGTGAAACTAGAGGGGAAAGATCCTTGGATCCACGCCAGCCACTGTAAAAAGGCCACGGTGGCTCAGGATCAATCATGAAGGGTGTGTTCATTCTGTGTTTTGCAATAACTATAAATGTATGTTTCAATATGGATAGCCAAGATATGCATTTCAATATTGATACTATATGTTGCTTTTAAACTAAGCTTATGTTTTTTCCAATGCTGTTTGAAAAGATGCAAAAAAGACATCAAGATGGGGCGTGGCTTGGCAGCCATTCTAGCTGGTCGCATCCTCTGTGTGCTCCTCACCAAAGAGAAGTAAATCTGCCTTCATCGGTGGGCTTGTGCCCCTTACATGCTCCCCGAGCTACGCATACATCGAGGGGCCCGTCCTGTTGCCCTGCAGTAATTGTATGGTGCCTGAGGAGACCGCGCAGCATAGTTGGCGGATTGGGGCCTACTAGGTCAGGGCATAGGAGCTGCCTGAGGCCCCGAATTGCCGAATTTCTGGAGGTGAACGCGGCGGGTTCAAAATAGATCACTGTGGGCGGTATTGGCGAAAACGGCGGCTGAGAGGACCAGTGGATCCGTGGGGAACTGCCCCCCGAAAGAAAGAAAGGAAGAGGGACGGAGCTACCGACTTTCCCGTGCCACTGTTTCCCGAGACTCACATGTGTCTGTAGCGGTGGGTCCTCTCTGCACGGCGGGTCAGGCTGGAGCGTCTAGTGGAAGCCTTCTCAGAGGTGAATTCCTCCGGCGGTGAAACCGGAAGTTACCTTCCTCCGGCACTTCCGGCCGGAGTTCCCTGGAATTCCAAAGCTGCCCGGGAGTCCTGGTCCGGTGAGGCCCTTCAGGCTGTTCTGCCGCTGGGGGGCGCCTGTTCCTGAAGTGCAGCGGTGACCCGGTAACTCGTATCCCCTAACTTAACTTGCCATACTTAGCGCAGAAATTGGCATCTATGTGATAAGGGCTAAGCAAATATATGCCCCTCCCACTCTGCAGTTTTAATAAGCTGCAACCTATTTGGGTCGGTTGCTGATCGTGATCGAAAGCAGTCTTTTCAGTGTTGTGGTCCTGATACATACAAGCTTATCTCTGCTGCCACCCAGTGGTGAATCTAAAAAAAAAATAAAAAATAAAAAATAAAAAAATAGAGTACAGGCAGTGTGATTGCACCTCACAAAATCTCACAAAATCTCCCCACAGCCGTATTGCTTCAAACATGTTATATAACATCTCAGGCTGACAGATTTGAAAGTACAGCGTGGCCCACCTGATTATACATAACGTGTTGAAAAATTACACATAACAGCGTGGTTTGATGAAGCTGGGGCTCAACCATGTACCTGATGACAGTGCTCCACCTATCTACAAAGGGCAACTATACTGTATTGCGGCTTAGCTAGATGGCTAAGTAATCCATCCACTGGGGGGAAGTGACATGTGACAAAGCAGAACATCGAATTACAGCAAGTATACGTTTAACTTTTCTAACTCCGTTTTCTACTTGGTGTCTGTGGTGCGACCATCTAATGGGCAAAGATAAGAAAGCCCAGTCCAAGCGGATACACGGGAAACCTGCAGATACTCCAAGGCGTCAAGATCTACGACAATATCTACACTCTGCAGCTGCTCCATTGGAACAAGATAGTAGTCCTCCCTCTTCTCCTGAAGGCTCTAAGGCTGCAGAAATGGCCACTTCCACTGAAGCCTCCTCTGCCGAGTGCCCTGGGAGTACCAACCAGGAAATTGGGGTGATCCTGCAATTAATCAAGTCATTACCAACAAAGGCTGAGCTTCCTTCTAAGCGAGACTTTGAGTTATTGGAATCCAGCCTTAAAGACGCGGTCAAGAAGGAGGTCGCCACTTTACAAGCTGAACTAACCCGTCTTACATCTAGAATCTCTGCGTTAGAAGATTTCAAAGAAGAATCTGTTGCACGACACGATAGTCTCCGCGACACGGTTTCTCAGCAGGCCCAAGATTTTTTACTACTACAGAGTAGAGTTGATGATTTGGATAATAGGGGTCGCAGGAACAATCTGCGTATCCGTGGAATCCCTGAGGACATAGCTACGCAAGATCTCATTGCCTTCCTCACTAAAGTTTTCAATGGGATTCTGGAACAAGATCTCACCACAAATATCCAATTTGATAGGGCTCATAGGGCCTTGAGACCAAGGGGCTCCCCAACTGAGCGGCCAAGAGATGTAATTTGCCGCCTACACTATTATACGCAGAAGGAGGCAATTCTTCAAAAGTCAAGAAAACTAGACGGCATAGAATATGATGGTAACAGGCTTCAAATCTTTCAAGATCTCTCATGGAGCACTCTCCAGATGCGTCGTATGATCAAACCTTTAACTGATGCATTACGCGCCAAGAACATTAAATACCGATGGGGATTCCCCTTTAATCTGCAAGTGTCTGTCAATGGAAAGACTGAGTTTCTGAGATCGCCTCAAGATATTAACCCATTCTGCTCACAACTGGGTATACAGGTGATGCCGCTTCCGGATTGGCAACAGCATTTTGCCCGACTGCATCCGACGAGTACAGATTCTTGGCAAACGGTGGAGGGCCATGGAAGCGCTAGGAGAAGACGGCGAGACCTTCCAGAGGCCTTGGTCTCATAATCTGGTGCCCTGAGCTGAGTCGTTTATTCACCTGTGTCCTTTGTAATCAGGAAACCTTGGTCCCAGCTAGTTCCCCCATCTGGCCATGGCATGAGCTGCTTTAACTTAACTAGCTTTCTCCATCGGTCTTTTCTATTCTGATGTACCTTCCCTGGTTTCCTGAGGGTAACTGAGAGGATGGAGTAATAGTCCTCCATAATTGCCGTATCTTTCCCTGTTATTTTCCTCTGCTTGAAGACGAACATTTAAATAGTTATTGTTAGATGCACGCCAGGATCTGTATTAAGAGAAAAATCTTTGTTTCCCAAGCATTGCTGTTCGCGTGCCAGAGTTCTTGTTATATTCCTAGTAGAGGCTCTAATATTAACAACAAGACTTGTTGTGCTCTAGTTACTATTATTACTATTGTTACGGATACTGTATTGAATGCTTTTATAACGTTTGCCATAATTATAAGATGTTTCTGTTAGTCACTGTTGCTAACCCCCCCTTTTCTCCCCACACCGCACAAAAAGCCTGAGAGATGGGATTGGCTCTTCCTCTCTCGTTTCTCTGGAGCGGTTTAATTGTTTGCTACTTGTTATGTCTGTGTTTGTCATGTGATTTGTATGTGTTTTTTGTGTCCTTTCCCTCATGTAGCTTTCCTTCCCCAGATATCCCACCAGTATCAATCTATACAATCCTTTCATTACCCACTAAGCTTAAGAACTTAGCATCCCTACAACTGACGATACAATTAATTTGTCTATATGATATCAGAGGTGACTTTTCGATCTTTCCATATCCGTCATGACAGCTCAGCTTAAAGTGGTCTCAATAAACGCCAAGGGGCTTAACCTCCCTGAGAAAAGATCGCGGGCACTAAAGGAAATGAGAAACCTGGGAGCCGACGTAGTCTTCATCCAAGAAACACATTTTAAGCAAGGATTGGCTCCCCGGTTTTCAGATAACTTCTATACTAGCTCATACTTTAGTAATAATAGTGGGGGTAAGACACTGGGTGTTGCTATTTTGTTTTCTAAAAAGCTCCCTTTCACAGATATTCACAAATTCCGCCTTGTTGAAGGGAGAGCACTCCTGATTAAATGTCGCCTATTTGAAGCAATGTATACCTTTGTCAATATATATATGCCTAATCAAGGTCAACCACTGTTTATATCACAGGTTCTCGAAAAGGTTGCGGAGCTCGCAGAGGGAACTCTGATTGTAGGAGGGGATCTTAATTGGACACTGCAACCAGAACTTGACACCTCTAGTGGCCGGTCGACAATACGTAGAGCCCAACATTGTAAGGTCAGACGTACACTTCACGAACACCAACTGGTCGACACATGGCGCCTTCAGCACCCTGGGGAGAGAGACTATTCTTTCTTCTCCCACCCACATAATGTTTACTCACGAATTGACTACCTGTTCCTTTCACACAGGTCTCTCCCCTATCTCATTACAACATCCATTGGCCAAATAACTTGGTCTGACCATGCACCCATATCATTAACTATCCGACTTTCACAACACATTTCCAAAAAATGCACCTGGCGCCTTAACGAGCTTCTCCTGCAAACTACCTCATATAGAGACCAATTGGCGGTAGCACTAGACGAGTATTTCACAGACAATGATACCCCTGACGTCTCCAAAACTACCATTTGGGAGGCACATAAGTGTGTCATGAGAGGGAAACTTATCGAGCTAGGATCCCGCGTTAAGAAAGAGAACATAGCTCGGCGGGATCAATTATTACAACAGATTAAAGACTTGGAGACAACACATAAATCCAATGCAACTAGTGACCTGCTGAATAAGCTGACTGAGACACGGGCAGCGCTCAATAAGTTGTTATATGATAAAGTTAAATTAGATTTCCGTAGGTGCCGTCACCGCTTCTTTATGTGGGGTAATAGGCCGGGTACCATGCTAGCGAGGGCCTTGCGTAAACAACGAGCTAAGGCTTATATCGCCCTGATCAAGGATGGTAGAGAACGAGATTGTAAGTTAACCTCGGAAATAGCTGATGCTTTTCACACTTATTATACCAAACTGTATAACCTTGAGACTCAGGTTAATGGCTCTGATGACAATCATTCAGCTCAGATCTCGGCATATTTGAAGGAGGTGGGTTTTCCCACTCTCTCAAACTTGGACAGAGATATGCTAGAACAGCCCTTTACTGAGGGGGAGTTGAGGGAGGCAATTAAATCTACACCTTCGGGTAAGAGTCCGGGCCCTGATGGCTTCACCATCGCTTACTATAAGACATTCAAAGACAAGTTAATACCCCTGATGGTGTCGGCCTTCAACGCAATCTCCAGGGAGATTCCTTTCTCCCCTCAGAGCTTGGAAGCTCACATAACGGTGATTCCTAAGGAGGGGAAGGACCCCTCTCAATGCGCGAGCTATAGGCCAATTTCTCTGCTTAACGTGGATATTAAGTTATATGCAAAACTGATTGCAAATAGACTAAAAGTGTTACTCCCTAAGATAGTTCATTCGGATCAGGTGGGTTTTGTCCCGGGTCGGGAGGCACGGGACAACACCACCAAGGTGATAGATCTGATTCATCTGGCTTCCCGTTCAGCAACAGCGTCAATGCTTTTGTCCACTGATGCAGAGAAGGCTTTTGATCGCGTGAGTTGGCCTTTTATGAGAGGGGTCCTTGAACACCTGGGCCTGGGCCCAATGGGTCTGCACAGAATTCTGGCACTCTACCGACGTCCTACGGCTCGGATCAAAATTAATGGAGACTTGTCAGAGTCAGTGGTAATGAGTAATGGCACTAGGCAGGGGTGCCCTCTCTCACCACTTATTTTTGTGTTGTGCATGGAGGCTTTGGCGAGAGCTATCAGGGCCAACCCAAATATCTCAGGTCTGCAGGTTGGTGAGAAGGAACACAAACTTGCGTTATTTGCAGATGATCTTTTAGCCATTATTACCAATCCAATTGTCTCTTTACCTAATCTGGTCAAAGAATTTCAAAAGTTTGGCGTTCTATCTAATTTTAAAATTAACTATAGTAAATCCGTAGCTTTGAATATCAAGACCCCGGCCTCAGTGGTGGAGGGACTAAAACTTGCCTTCCCTTTCATTTGGCACCCCTCCCAATTAAAATATCTAGGGGTGATACTTGCTAGTGACCTCTCATGCCTTTATGACCTCAATTTTAAGCCACTTCTGGGCAGGCTCAGAGCGGATATGAGGGAGTGGCAGAGTAAGAACTTTACTTGGATGGGTCGGGTCAACATAATCAAAATGAATGTCCTTCCCCGTCTCCTATATCTCATTCAAACTTTACCGATCCACGTCCCAGACTCATGGTTCCAGGGTATTCAGCGAATGGTGCGTGACTTTGTATGGTGTGGGAGACGTCCCAGATTTAAGCATGAGATATTATTTAGACGTAGACATCTAGGAGGCCTACAACTTCCGCACTTCTCCTCTTACTACAACGCAGCGATACTGGTCAGAATAATGGAGATGTCTAGTAGGGCTGAGCTGAAACAGTGGGTTGAAATTGAGTCATTCTCTCTGGATTCCCCTGCTGCCACACTGCTCTGGCTCTCCAGTGTTCCTAAGATTGCCCATCCTACCATAGGCCCCACATTAGTGAAATGGTCTAAGCTTAGAATCCTTACATGTATTTCCTCCCCAATCTCCCCACTAACCCCATTATTCAATAATCCAAAGTTCCCCCCTGGAACTGCTCCGACAGCTTTCAAACAATGGGCTCAAGCGGGGATACATCGTGTCGGCCAGTTGGTGGGTGCTGAGGGCATCCTACCATTTGCAGAGATTCAATCCAAATGGAATCTGCCTAATATAGAGATCTGGAGATACCTGCAGATTAAACATCTCCTATCGTTGGGGCTTCCAAGACAACACACTTCTAGGAACTTAACGGTTTTTGAATCCCTGTGCTGCAGGTTAACTAGTCCTCCGCATTCCCTCTCAATTATATATAAGCTTTTGGTGGAGCATCTATTTGTGTCCCCTCCGAAATTCATGATAGAATGGGAGAGAGATCTAGGAGTAGAGTTACAAGATACTGACTGGTCCAAAATCTGCCAAGCAGCTCATGCATGCTCTCCTAGTGTTTCAATTCTGGAGACCCACTATAAGGTACTTACCAGGTGGTACAGATGCCCGACCTACTTGGCGAGAGTTTTCCACGGGGTGCCCGACACATGTTGGAGATGTAACCAGGGACCTGGTTCTCTTTTGCATATTTGGTGGGATTGCCCGACGCTGCAAACATTCTGGTCTCAGGTGGTGAACATCACGCGGAAGCTGCTAGGTCAAAATATACCCAACACTCCAGTGTTCTGGTTATTAAATAAAGTTGACATGCCTATATCACGCTTTAAAAAATCTCTCTTAAAATATTTAATCTCAGCGGCTAAGGCAGTAATCCCAGTGAAATGGAGAGCAACTACGCCTCCGAGTATTCGGGATTGGTCGAATAGATTGGAACTCTACAGGATCATGGATGAGATGCACCTTTCATCCACAGACTCTTTCAAAACATATTATGCCATTTGGTGCCCATGGTTAGATCTCTTAGATTCTCCAGAGTCCCCGATCTTATATTTGACAAACTGATTGGTGCGGGTCCTATTTGACATCCAAACACTTGCCTGGTAGGGCGGGACAAACAGGTATGTGTTGGGTCGGGCTGATTTGCATTCTGCTGGGTTAAAGGAACCTTAAACTTAGGTCTTTAATGAGGATTTTTGCTGCCCCCCCCCCAATGATTACCCTTTCCCCCCTTTTTCCCTTTGTCTTTGTATGCGTGCTTCATGTCTGGAGGTGCTCAACAGCTATATATGTATGGTTTGGCGCATCCCTTTTCAGGGTCTTCAAGCATGTTGTGGCCTGGCGCCATGATGTCAGTCTTTCATTGTCAATAGCCTACCATGCCATTGTGTTTGATTTGCATGCATAACCTGTCTATGTTTTCTAAACCCAATAAAAACTTATTTCATAAAAAAAAAAAAGACATCAAGATAAAAAGGTCACTTAAGAAACATCTAAAGTCCGATCCAGAAACCCAGGTCCAACTCGCTCTCACTAGACTCTGAATAAGTTACATACTTAAAAGGTTCTCCCTTATGTTTTATTATTTTCAAGAACCCAGGTGTACATAAACTATAGACCTGGCTGAATGTACATTTACCATCCTCTAAGGGCCTGCTAGGGGTTCCATTGAATTGAATGAAGTAGGTCAGGTGCAGGAATACTTTGTGCACACCAAAAGGATAGGCAGGATAATTATAAAAATGATAAAAAGAGGGGTTTATGTGAGAGATATCCATTTAATCAATTTCTGAAAAATGATACATTTTGTATAATTAATGTCTGAGCAACAATCTGCAGGGCTCTGCAGACCATTACCATGTAACCGATACTTGACTTCTTGTTCTTCTGCTTTGTTTCACATGTTCTCAAGAAGTCTGCACATCTAGCAGTTTCCTGTGAAAACCCCACACCATTGAAACCGCAGCTATTTCTGCCTCAGGTTTGCGCGACTGAAACAAGAACATCTGCTGATCCTAAATGTCAAACTGCTGTTTTGTTGTGTAACCATATATTTTTTTATGCCATCTTCTGTGTATAAATAAAGCTACTCTGACTGGGGGCTGTTCAGAACCAGATTGAGTTTCAGCCTTACAACTGAACTTTGTCTGTCTCTCTATCGATCGATACCCACTTAAGACAGGTGCCAGGGCTCGAGAGAAAGGACCCAATAGAGGCTATCTCTGACAAGAATGTTGCAGGGAGATGAGCAGCTTGGAAGTGCAGAGTACTTGCAGAAAGATGAAATCCGGGTAATGCAGAACACTTGAAGGAAGATATGCACTTGGAATCACAGGTAATTGAAAATAGATATGCACTTTAAAATGCAGGATACTTGCAAAGTGATATTCAGTTGTCAATGCAGGATGTTCACAGAAGATGATCACTTTCTAAATGGAAGGTAATCAGGAACAGTGCAGGAACAACTGGAACCTGGAGTCAAGAACTATCATCAGAGAGACGTGTGTTGTTCTGGCAATTAACAGATCTCAGCAACAGGTTTTAAATAGGGTGTTCCAAACAACTATTGGGCACAGTTCATGTGATCACAGCTGCTAAATCTGGTTGGTCTGGAATGATCACCTGACTGCATCCAAGATGGCCACACCCATGCAGCAGAACAAACAGTATGGGGTAAATGTATCAAGTTGAGAGTTTTCTGGCGGGTTTAAAAAACCAATCAGATTCTAGCTATCATTTATTTAGTACATTCTACAAAATGATAGCTAGAATCTGATTGGTTGCTATAGGCAACATCTCCACTTTTCAAACCCGCCGGAAAAATCTCAGCTTGATACATTTAACCCTATGTGTTTGTTTACAAACTGTGATGTGATGGACAGGAATGCTGCAGGCGACCAGGAGGCACCCGGGTAGACGTGATATGACAGCAGCTGACATGGTAAGTGTGGCTATGACCCTGATGTGTGACATCAGTCAGTTACACACACATCAGTCAGTCAGTCTGTTTCACACTCATTGCTGTCTTTTTTTCTCTCCCCCTGATCCCCTTCCTAGTACACTTGCACCTTTCATTCACTCATTTGCTAGTTCACGCTTTCCCCTTCTATGCTTCCTCTCTCTATTCTCTTAGTCTTTCACCATGTTGCTCCCATTCAACACCCATCCTCACCCCCTGTCCTCATCTCCATTATAGATCCAAACTATAACCACGCACCAGCAACCCTGCCAATATAATCCATATCTCCTAACTTCCCTCTCTCACTTTCTCCTGTGTTCTATGGAATTCCAGATTCATCTACAACAAACTGCCCTCTATCCATGACCTCTTTATCTCCAACTCTCTTACCCTTCTTGTCATCACAAAAACCAGGCTTTCTTCCACTGACACTGCTGCCCTCTCCAATGGGGACCTCTCTTTCTCCCACTCTGTCAGACCTGATGACCGCCCAGGCGGCGAGTGAGCATCCTCCTATCCCCCAATTGTACCTTTCGTGTCAGCAACCCCTGAGCCCTTTCTTTCATTCTCCTCCTTTAAAGTTCAGTTTACCCGTCTCTTCCACCCCATCCATCTCCGTGTCTCAGTCATCTACCAGCCCCTGGTCCCACTTCCCAATTCCTTGATAATTTTGCTGTCTGGCTTCCCCAATACCTCTCCTAAGACCTATCCTCCATTATCCTAGGTGACTTTCACATCCTCATCGACAACCTCACTGACCCAGTGTCCATCAAACATCTTGCCCTTTCTTCCTCCTTTGGCCTCTCACAATGGACTTCTTTCCCCACCCACCATTTCAGTCACTCCCTTCACATTATCTTCTCAAAACAATGTACTCTTTCTGTCTTTTCCAACTCTCCCTTCTCACTCTCTGACCACCATCTCCTCTCCTTCACTCTTTCCTAATCTACTGCACCCCTCATCTCTTGATCCTGCTGTTTTTGCCTCTCTGCTTGAAACTCTCCTCTCCCCTCTATCCATCCTGGCCTGCCCCAACCACTCAGCCTCCCTCTACAACCACAACCTCACTATCCCTCTTGACTCTGCTGCCCCCGCCTCTTCTGTCCACCTTTGCCACTCAAAACCCCAACATTAGCATTTCATATTTACCCGGCTCCTTCATAAATACACATGTACCGCCGAATGCCACTGGAGGAAATCCTGTTTCTTGGCAGATTTCCCTCATTTTCCTTTGAAGTTCATCCTCTCATCCTACATTTCTGCCCTTTCCCTTGCTAAATAGTCTTTCTTTAAGTCTCTCATCTGTTCACAGTATTCTAATTCCTGGCACCTTTTTGCAACTTTCAACACTCTCCTTTGACCTTTCTGACACTGTCTTTTGTGGTTCGCCTCCTACCTCGCCAACCACGCCTTCTCTGTTTTTATGTTTGTTTCTACCTCCCCAACCATGCTTCCCATAGGAGTCCCACAGGGTTCTATTCTTGGCCCTCTGCTTTTATCTCTGTACACCTCTTCCCAGGTTGAACTCACCAGTTCCTTCGGTCTCCACTACCACCTCTATGCCGACAACTCTCAACTCTACCTCATCTCCTGATCCTCCTTTCTCGGGTATTCAGTTGTTTCTCCACCATCTCCTCCTGGATGTCCTTACACTTTCTCAAACTTAACATGGCCAAAACTGAACTCATTGTCTTCCATCCATCAAGTCTCCTCCCCTCCTGACCTCTCTATCACTGTTGACAACACCACTATCTCTTCTGTTCTTCAACTCCACTGGGTGTTATTGTTGACTCCTCCCTCTACTTCATCCCTCACATTCAATTTCTGACCCAATCCTAATGTTTGCAGCTCTGCAACATCACCCGTATCACATCCTTCCTCTCTCAGGATGCCACCAGAACTCTTATTTACTCACTGATCATTTCTCGTCTCGACTACTGCCACCTTTTCCTTATTGGCCACCCCTGCTCCAACTGACTCCTCTTCAATCTATACTTAATGCTGCAGCTAAACTTCCTCTCTCGCCGCTCCACATATGCCTCCCCTCTCTGCCAAATCTTACAATGGCTTTGCTTCCCTATATAATCCTCTTCAAGCTCCTCACCTTCATGTACAAGGACCTCCCCAGTTCCTGTACATACTCCTTCCCTCCCTCTCCAATCAGCCAATGACCATCACCATTCCTCCCTTCTGGTAATTACATCTCACTTCCTTATCCAAGATTTCTCCTGTGCTGCCCCCCACCACTGGTAGGCTTTCCATCTTCCTGTCAGACTATCCCCTTGGCTGTATAGGTTGGAATGGTAATTGAAAACAAACCTATTTAGAAAAACCTTACCAGTCCTCCACTTATTCATTTCACCATGAAGTATACCTCACCTTCTTTCATCCTCCATTTCTCCCACTCTTGCTTCTTGCCCTCAGATCTAAAAACACTGGCTCACCCCTATGTGTCAATCATTTGTCCCCTTTCTCTTTAGATTGTAAGCTCCAGTGAGCAGCACCCTCTTCTCTCCTATTCTCATTACCTTTAGGTTATGCTCACTGGCTACATTGCGCACCTCCTGTTTGGGCTCTCTGCCCATTGACTCCACTCCTCCATTGTCTTTGCACCTCTTTCAGCGGCTCTAAACCTGATAGTTGTGCCCACGCTAATGGACACAGGTTTCAGCCTGCGCTGAACATGCCCCTTGCAACCCAGTTGCCTTGTTGAGAGTTGTAGTGTTATCTGCTTACTCTATTGTATTGTTATACTATGTACTGTCTCGTTGTTTGCCCTCTGTACTGTGATGCGGACTTCATGTGGCACCTTATAAATAAAGATTAATAATAACAATAGTCACGGATGCTGTCAATAAGGACAGATAAAGAGAGCTGTTGTCCAACAGACACTGGCTTTGCCCTAATCTCCACCTGACCTTGTTATTGGATGTGTGGCCACAGCATTAGGACCCAGAGGAGACACACTAAGAACAGTTGCTTAGCAACATAAGGCTGGTATCAGCAGATCAGAACCTGTTTGGTGAGACATTACCAGCCAGGGACTACTCAGGATGGAGGGTAAGAGGTCCAAACCCACCTCTTCAGACAAGGTTATGATATTCCTCAACCATCATCTTAATTTCCCTAGATTACCCTATTACCATCCTCTACACTGCTAACGCAAGACAACAACCTTCTGACCAACATTGCAACACACACAGCCCACTCAGTACTTTTACCTTTGTAGTCTAACTGGTCCATTGTGCAATATGATGTAGCACATGCACTTGTGTTTCTAACTCCCATTGTCCTAATGATTGTAAGCTTTCGAGCAGGGTTCTCTTACCTCTCTGTCTGTATGTATTACCCAGTATTGTCTTATTAATGTTTGTTCCCAACTGTAAAGCACTACGGAATTTGCTGGCGCTATATAAATAAATGTTGATGATGATGATGGGATCCTCCCTAGCAAACAGGGGAGTTGGTCTGTGGCATACTGCCATGAGGGGTCAAAGTACATCATCACAGACAGAATATGAGTGAAATTGGAAGGAAGAAATTATCTCAGAATGTGGCTGTACTAAGTTAGTCAGATATACTGTTCCACATTACCTCAGAATATAACAGTATAACTAAGAGACAGCAACCAAAGACTGAGTGTGACATCTCAAGAGATAGACAGCACAAGATTAGAGAGACGGTGTTATGAGTGAGACTCAAATACCCACCAAACAAGTGAGTGACGTTACCCTCACAGAGGAGGAGTGAGCAGGGTTGAGAGAATTTACATAATTGTGAGTCCTTAATAGAATAAATAATATTGATCCTTTAGTATAATAGAAAAATAATAATTCCCTCTTAGTATAACAAATAAATAATCGTGGTTCCTTGCCATAAGAAATAAGTAATTAATTTGTCTGAAGTATTGTCCCAATGATTTTTTCTGTATTATTGTTGTGTGTAATATATACTTAGCTGGAATTTTCAGCTTTCCTTGATCCCAAGTAATAAATAATAGACATTTTTTTTAAAAAAAAAACAACATACAAATGCAACGCACCACTTACGAGGAGCTCCCAACTAGAGATGCTCACTGACCCCCGTGTTTTGGTTTTGGTTATGGATCTGGATTACCGTCGTGTTTTGCTTTTGGTTTTGCCAAACCGCCCTTGCGTCTTTTGGTTTTAGTTTTGTTTTGCAATTTTGTTTAAAAATCAATGTTTTTGGACATAAAATTACCGAATTTAGTGCTCCACCTGTTTCTTGGATAAGTAATATAATTGTAAAGCTATATAATTATGAAAAAAACTGTTTAATTATTGGTAGGCTGTCATAAATTCTACACACAAACCAGATTGTCTTCCTCTCCATCTATGCATATTGGCAATGCAGCCATCTTCTTTGGGTGTATATTACACCCTACATTTATAGTTAAATATCTAAAGAAATGGACAAAGGCAGTTTGGTTTCTGTCTCTCTAGGCCCCCCTCCACTTGTAGAAAATAGTAAAAAATTCAGCCGTTATAGACTGTACAATATAAATAGAAATGGACATAGGCAGTTTGGTTTCTGTCTCTATAGGCCCCCCTCCACTTGTAGAAAATAGTAAAAAATTCAGCCGTTATAGACTGTACAATATAAATTGAAATGGACAAAGCCAGTTTGGTTTCTGTCTCTATAGGCCCCCTCCACTTGTAGAAAATAGTAAAAAATTCAGCCGTTATAGACTGTACAATATAAATTGAAATGGACAAAGCCAGTTTGGCTTCTGTCTCTATAGGCCTCCCTCCACTTGTAGAAAATAGTAAAAAATTCAGCCGTTATAGACTGCACAATATAAATTAAATTGGACAAAGGCAGTTTGGTTTCTGTCTCTATAGGCCCCCCTCCACTTGTAGAAAATACCAAAAAGATTCAGCCGTTATAGACTGTACATATAAATTGAAATGGACAAAGCCAGTTTGGGGTCAGTCTGTGTATGACACCATATCCTTATTGAGAAATTGCCAAAACAGCAGCCTTTCAAGACTGTACGTGATATAGAAATGCACCAAGTCCCTTTCTTATTTGGGGGGGTAGATTGCACACTACACTTATACTTATACTTATAAGTATACTTATTTTTTTTTGGGTGTGTTTTTTTCCCTGATTTAAAAAGACTATGTACTTTTACATAGGCTTTACCAGATGACGCAAAGGGAAGACTACCATCAGGACTGGCGCCAGCACCTGCTTGCTGATTCTGCTCATATGTGGACTGCTTTGAATCCATTTTAATGAGCCCAAAGCACTTGTAGTGCAAAATATTGTATAGATAATGCTGCTAAATATGACTTTTGCCAGCCAGACAAATTAGTGTTTCACACTGGAGAATATGGGACACCCCAAAGCACTTGTAGTGCAAAATATTGTATAGATAATGCTGCTAAATATGACTTTTGGCAGCCAGAAAAATTAGTGTTTGACACTGGGGAATATGGGACACCCCAAAGCACTTGTAGTGCAAAATATTGTATAGATACTGCTGATAAAGATCACTTTGACAGCCAGAAAAATTAGTGTTTCACACTGAGAAATATGGGACACCCCAAAACACTTGTAGTGCAAAATATTGTATAAATGCTGCTGCTAAATATGACTTTTGGCAGCCAGAAAAATGAGTGTTTCACACTGGGGAATATGGGACACCCCAGAGCACTTGTAGTGCAAAATATTGAGAAAAAAAAAAGCCTCCTCTATCCTCCTCTCTTCCTGCTCTAACAATTGAATTGGTAATAATAATAGAATTGAATAGATTAGAATTTAAATAATAATACAAAGAATAAGGTGTACAATTATTGCTCTGTCCCTGCTCTAATACAGCCTGTGACCTAACCCTGCTCTCTCCCTCAAATGGCGATGGATTGCTGTGTAGGCGGGTATTTATGCTTTTCAAATATTGCGAGAACCGAGCTCTAAAATCCGACTACGTCATGATGACGTTTTGCTTCGATTTCGATTCCAAACGGACGGGAGAGTACCGAGCTTGCTCGGCTCGGTACTCATCATCATCATCATTTATTTATATAGCGCCACTAATTCCGCAGCGCTGTACAGAGAACTCATTCACATCAGTCCCTGCCCCATTGGAGCTTACAGTCTAAATTCCCTAATATAGACACACACACAGACACAGACAGACAGAGAGGGAGAGACTAGGGTCAATTTTGATAGCAGCCAATTAACCTACCAGTATGTTTTTGGAGTGTGGGAGGAAACCGGAGCACCCGGAGAAAACACACGCAAACACAGGGAGAACATACAAACTCCACACAGATAAGGCCATGGTCGGGAATTGAAGTCATGACTCCAGTGCTGTGAGGCAAAAGTGCTCATCACTAGGCCACTGTGCTGCGAAGTTCGGGTGGGTTCGGTTCTCGGGAAACCGAGCCCGCCCATCTCTACTCCCAACGCTAAATGAGTAAACTTCCAGTAAGCCCATCTACTTAGTAACTGGGTTTGCCAAACAAGAGCGCTCTCACGGATAGAACCCCAGCATGAACATGTTTCTTGCAAACCACACATTTCTAAAATTACAAGGTTTGTTTAGCTCCCATTTAAAAAAAACCTGTTTCAAACAGTGCGGTTTAAAAACATGCAATATTATGTTTTCCATACTGCGCATAAAATTGCCAAACAACATGCAGTTTGGCAAAACCACACTTTATTAAATATACCCCTTATTAACAACAAGGGACAATAGAATTCACTGGCTTGGTTGTCTGGCAACCAGTGACATCATAATACATGGAATATTGGTATGTAGTAAATGCTGAGACAGACATCACCAAGTGTTATTCCTCAACAATACAGGAAAAAAAAGACAGAGGCAAGGAACCCAAGCTCTGTACAAGTATAAGACTTTGAGGGAAGGAGTGAAAGCAAGTGAGCCCAACAAGAGTGGGAGTTAGGGTGATAAGGCAATTGTCTCCTTGCAATGTGGGAAGGAAGAAAGCAAGGTGAGAAAAAAGAGGGTGGTCTCTTCATTCAGCACCAGCTCTGAGTCCTTTTGTGAATAAGAATGGACGTGCAAAGAAAATAAAAACCCTGAAATCCGTCCTCTCCATTCCTTTATCTCATTACAGTAATTTCACTCCACAAAATGAAATCTTCTTTCTGCAATGCCCCAAAACACAAGACATGTTTGTCTACTCACCACTTCACTAGGAATGCCTTCCCTCTACCCAACTGCTGTTCCCCTGCAAATACAACAGTCTTGCTCCGCAAATCTATGTGCATTTGCACAAATCAAGGCGCACGGTGAGTCCAGAACTACATTTTCGATTTGGAGCGGTCATTTACTACTTTGTATGAACATTTTGGAGAAAGGTAAAGTTGAAATTCCCTCTGTGCTCTAGCTACTAGTATGTAGGAGATCAGATCCCTCTCCTGTGGACTTACCATTCATGTACTAAAGGCAAAGAAAAAGATATATCTCCATAGGATAAGCAGAATAACTGCAAATGAAGAGTTCAAATACAAGATACACATATAATAAACATATCAACAACAAACTACTCTTTATGTCATGGGTGTCAAACTCGCGGCCCGCATGCAGCCTACACCCCTATTTTGTGCAACCCTACCAAAGCCGCCGGCCCAGAAAAAATAAAATAAAATAAAAACAAAATACTTATCTGACATGGTGGCGATGTCCAGCGCCCTACTCCCTTCACACTGAATGTCGGGCATGATATCATTTTCAGTGAGGAGCCGCGACGGACAAGACAGAAGAGAATAAATCTGAAGAAAGAAGGCAATAGAAAGGTAAGTGAAGGGGAGCAAAAGTAGCATGGAGGGCACAGTGTGAAACAGGGGAGACAGATGAAGGAGAGCAAAAGCAGCATGTTAGAGGGCACAGTATGAAACAGGGGTGTTATGTCTGTATTGTCGCTACCAATAAGTATTATCTGATGCGATAAATGTGGTTCCAAAGCACAGAAGAAATTTAATTGCAAAAGTTAGCAGAACACAATAATAATACAAAGTACAACTGATATATACGTGGTGCAGCCCTGGATCCAGGAACAGTCCCTCAATCCTGATATCTGTTGGCAAAGAGAGATCGTTCCTGAATAAGGGACTGCTTATATGCTGTTAAGTTTAGAAAAAAACACTGATGATGTCACAAACTATACACGGATAACACTAAGAGAGTTCTTCATTGGTCCAGGGTTTACGATGTTAGAGTAGACTGCAAGTCATAGGTCAGTTCATTTGATTTTCTTACAAACTCACTCTAACTGTTGCCTACGTCTTCACGCCAAAGAACCAGTTTAAACTGACCCATAAGAAGAGTGCTTTCAAGTATTAATCTCATATTGCTAATAACTAGCGAACACTAGATGCGATCGTTACTCTGTTAAAACCAGGTTACTGCTAGTGAAATATGGATTAATATGAGACAAAACTCTATATGTTTTAAAGGACCTGAACCATAAATACCTTTACTTTAATATTATCTTCGTATAAATAACCTTTATTTCATTTATTAAATAAACGAGTGTGGATTGGAACTTTTAGAAAATGTGTACTATTTACATGTGTGAGTGTGAATGTAAGAGTGTGTGTTATTTACCCGTGTGATTGCATCATCAACGTGGCGTACTAATCGCAATCGCACGTAAACCAATATTAATCAATTTAGCTGACTTTATCCAATTATTTGACCTCCACAAGGGAGACAGATGAAGTGGAGCAAAAGCAGCATAATGGAGGGCACAGTATGAAACAGGGGAGACAGATGAAGGGGTACAAAAGCAGCATGATGGAGGGCACAGTATGAAACATATCCTGGGGCCTGATTCATTAAGGATCTTAAATGAAGAGGATTCTTATTTCAGTCTCCTGGACAAAACCATGTTTCATTGCAAGGGGTGCAAATGAGTGTTCTGTTTTGCACATAAGTTAAATACTGCCTGTTTTTTCATGTAGCACACACATATCAACTTTAAATTTCAGTGTATAAATAAGCTATCAAGTATTTGTGTGCTACATGAAAAAACAGGCAGTATTTAAATTATGTGCAAAACAGAACACTCATT
This sequence comes from Mixophyes fleayi, assembly GCF_038048845.1. NCBI lineage: Eukaryota > Metazoa > Chordata > Amphibia > Anura > Limnodynastidae > Mixophyes > Mixophyes fleayi. Next base: position 84,342,339 of record NC_134407.1, on the reverse strand, counting down.
TGCACCCCTTGCAATGTAACATGGTTTTGTCCAGGAGACTGAAATAAGAATCCTCTTCATTTAAGATCCTTAATGAAGCAGGCCCCTGATTCTCAGGCCAAAAACAGGGTGTGGCTTACCAGGAAAGTGGGTGGAGTTTTACCCAAATATGTCCATTTGTGGGCAGGTTGGGGTGTGGCTTATTTTGTCATTCTTTTGGGATTCTAAATATTGGAAGTTATGAAAACTATTTTAGATTACAGCTACTTACGTTTTTGCCTCATGCTTGGCAAAAGATGACTGCCATCTGTAGTAGAATTCGCATCTCCATTTATCCACTGTTTATAGAATATTAGTTTAGAACACTTTTTTGGCATACTGTCCAGTGAAAAACCAGCAATTTAAAAGACACACTCGTGATCATTCAATAACACCTGTTGTGTGTCCACAGCACTTTGGATGTATTATGCAGACTTGCTAGGATTTATAATGTTAATTATTAGTGTTTTGTGCTTTTTGCTAGTTTAGTCTGTTAAGTATAGAGATGGGCGGGCTCAGTTCCCCGAGAACCGAATCCGCCCGAACTTCAGGTATCCGAGTACCGAGCCACTCTCCCGCCAATTCGGAATTCAAAATGAGGCAAAATGTCATTGTGACGTCGTTGGATCTCAGAGCTCGGTTCTCGCGATGTTTCAAATGCATAAATATCCACCTCCACAGCGATCCAGTGGCATTTGACAGAGGGAAAGAGAAGGGTTAGGTCGCAGGATTAGAGCAGGGAGAGAGCAGTTATTAGAGCAGTTATTAGAGCAGGAAGAGAGCAGTTATTAGAGCAGGAAGAGAGGATTATAGAGGAGGCATTTTTCCAAATATTACAAACTGTTTGGGGTGTCATATTCCCTCCTAAAGAAACTATTTTCTGCCTGCAGAAATTGTAATATACCAGCACAATTTATTTCTGAATTTGCACTACAAGTGTTGGGTGTCACATATTCCCCTGTAGTAAAAAGCTATTTTCTGGTGCTGTAATTATTATATACCAGCAGTATATATTTCTGAATTTGCACTACAAGTGCTTGGGGTGTGACATATTCCCCTGTTCCAAAAAATCTATTTTCTGGTGTTGAAATTATTATATACCAGCATTACATATTTGCAATACTAAGTGGTTGGGGTCTCATTAAAATGGATTCACAGCAGTCCACATATGAGCAGGATCAGCAAGCAGCTGCTGGCACCAGTTCTGATGACAATCTTCCCTGTACGTCATCTGGTAAAGCCTATGTAAAAGTACATAGTCTTTTTAAGTCAGGGAAGAAAACACACACAAAAAAACCTTTTACTGTGTTGAAGAGAAAAAGAGCTGTAACTGATGAAAAGTTAACTGCTGATAAAAATAAAAAATTGCCAACATGCCATTCTACACACGCAGTGGCAAAGAAAGAATGAGGCCTTCGCCTTTCTCTATTAGTGCGAGATCTAAAAATGTTACTGAGCCTTCTTCTTGTATGGTCACTTGTGACCAAGCAAGACCAAGTAATTTGGAGTCCAAAAGTGGTGCACAACTACTGTTACGTGTGAAAGCCGAGCTGCAAGAAAACAGTAAGGCATTAGAGGAAAATGTATGCTCAGAATCAGAAATGACACCAATCCCTGAGGAGAGTCCATCCACAAGTGGTATGTGTAATCGTGACCATTCTGATAGTGTACTCATAAAGAAGGGCCATTTCAACATTTCTGCTGATGTGTGCCTGAACAGCCCGAGTGTAGTCGGTGATACACCAATTGAGGATGACACTTTGAAATTAGAAGAGGATGAGGGGGAGATTTGTGTAGCCGACGAGGGCGCTAATGAGGATGTTGATGAGGATGAGGTTGGTTGTGTAAGTCCTGCACCAGTGGCAGCAGTGTGGCACCAGTGGCAGCAGTTCTGGCACGTGAGATTCTGGCACCAAATTGCACTTTCCAAAGAGAAGCAGGGATGATGTAGACCACAACAGTTTGACATCTAGGGGTAAATGTATCATACTCCGGTTTCTTCAAATCGCGGGAGTTCGGCGAGATGACAGCTAAAATTTAAAGCGGCACTGCCTTGTAAAGGGAAACTTGCTTTTACAAGGCAGCGCCGCTTTAAATTTTAGCTGTCATCTCGCCGAACTCCCGCGAGTTGAAGAAACCGGAGTATGATACATTTACCCCCTGGGCTGGTTTTAAAGATTTTACCAAAAAATGTGTGACCTTGCCCATAACTCCATCCAATTCTACTATTAACATGCAAAGGACGGTGGAGTATAAGTGTAGGGTGTAATCTAGACCCAAACAGAAAAGCTGCTTTGGGCATTTCTATTCATAAAACAGTCTTTGCATGCTGCTTCTTTTTCTATTTAACTATAAGTGTAGGGTGTAATATCCACCCAAAGACGATGGCTCCATTGCTAACAGTCAAAGATGAAGAGGAAGAAAAGCAGGCTTGTATGTAGAATTTGCAGGCAAATTCAACAGTGTTACATTGAATAAACAAGACACATAGGGGAAGAAGGAGAAGAGGGAGACAGAAAATGAATCATCTTACTCAGGACTGTCAATGGTGTTATAGTCTCTTAGTAGGCTTGCGACAGTCCTGGATGGTCATCTTCTCCCTTTTCAAGATGAGGCGATTCCTGGCAAGCCAAATAGCCTTAAAGCAGTTCATTATGCTCCAGGCCTCCTGGATTGCCCCAATGATGTGGGTTCCAGGAAATAATCCATAAAATACCAAATGGTATGAAAGGCACACTGTCCTTATGTTCATGTTCCAAGACTTCCAACATTGCCTGTGTAGTGAGGCAGTCCAAAAAAAACCGCTGTGCTGTTTCCCTTCTGGTGATGCAGAAGGGGCAGTGGACATATTGGCACAGGTTCCGGGACTGCATGAATATCTTGAGAGCAGACATCCCTGGATAGCCATCCATGCAATGTCTGTGTCTAGTAGTCAGCCTCCTAGAGGCCACATTCTCCCACACGTGTTTTGTTGTGTTTGTAATCAGCACTTTACATAAAAGGTACCTAACTAGATTATAACTTTGTGGGAATTGGGGCTGATTCGAAGCTCACTGATAAACTGGCTTTTTGCTATGAATTTCAATGGCTTTTCTTAGTGCATTGTCTGGCACCCTGGATTGGTGTGTGTCTGATAAAAGCAAGCATCCCAGGAGGGTCAGCGCTCGTTGCCATGTATTAGCTGTAGAATTACCTCACTTATCCAAGAAACACTTGAAACACTTGTTGCAATGTTTCCTACATGTGGTAGGAAATGCCGTGTTTGAGTCATTGCCCTGTCGCTTTCCATCCAGCCAGATCGCTGCAGTATTTGGCGGAAAGTGTATGAAAACCATATTGTGACCTGTGAGATGGTAAAAATTGAATGGAAAGCACTGGAATTTAGTGTTAGTGAGGTTAATAATAATGTAGGTACAAAATAATAACGAAATTATGTGATTTTAGCCCAAAAAATTTAATTTTTAAAAAAAATAGCAAAACCAAAACAAACAAAACCAAAACCAAAACCAAAACACGCAAGGGTGGTTTTAGCAAAACCAAAACACGAAGGTAATCCAGATCCAAAACCAAAACCAAAACACGGGGGTCAGTGAGCATCTCTAGTTAAGTATCTACAGCTCTGTTATGTTTTGCCTGTCCAGCTTGTACCATGTGACTGTTGTATCTGAAGCAGACTCCATTACTGCTGTCTGTGTATTTCTGAAAGGCTATGTAAAGTCCTCTCAGCTGTGAAAGATTACATCTTTTTACCTGTACAAGTGTCTATATAACATTTATTAAACTGATTTGTAACAAAAAAGGAAGTTATATTAAAATAGGCAGTAGCAGGTAATAGGCACAATAAAATTGGCATATCCTCTTCACAAATCATCTGAAACCGATTTTTACCTAGACAGCATATATTTTCCGCATAAGGAAAAAAAAATAGAAATTTAATAGCAAAAAAATCTATTACTCACATAGGCTCACATTCAATAACTGCTCCTCTCAGCATAACATCATTATTTGTATGCTGGAGCTACTGGGATGGTAAATGTGTTCCTATGCCTTTACTTCTCTAGGTATTGGTAAAAATAAAAGAGGATTTTTATACTTTACGATAAATCCGTTTCTCTGATTCCATCTGGGGGACACTGCTACCATTGGGTTGTGGAGGAGAGCTTTGGGAGTTGGCACTTAGTCAGCATACATTTAACAAAGTTAACTAGCTGACGCCTCCCCTCTACCAACCCCTGTAGCCTCAGTTGAATTATAAAGCCCCAAGCAAAATAGGCCAATCAACCAAGAACATATAGGTAAATACGTGCTGAAACTGGCTTTCAAGCTCGTAACAGTGTGTTCACGACTCTAGGCGAGAAATCGCTAGACCTCCAAAGGCTGGCTTCAACAGCCATGCCGTTAAAGCCAACCGAGGCAAGTCCTGATATCGGAAAGGTCCTTGGAGAAGAAGGTCGTCTTGCAGTGGTAGACTCAATCCTTGACCTACTGCCGTCGAGATTATATCTGTGTACCACACTCGACGCGGCCAGGCAGGGGCCACTAGTATCACTGGTAGTCCCCCTTGTCTCACATGTCTGAGAATGCAGTGAATCATGGGTATTGGGGGAAACATATCCCAACCAGAAGTCCCATGGCATTGTCATGATGTCAACGGCTACTGCTAGGGGGTCTCTTGCCCTTGCGCAGAATCTAGGTACCTTCCTGTTGTGCCTGGATGCCATGAGATCTAGGTCCAAAAGACCCATCTCCGAATCAGAGACTGGAAGTCCTCCGGATGGAGTGACCACTCCCCTGGCATAATCGCATGGCGGCTTAGATAATCCGCTTCCCAGTTCTGGATACCTGGGATGAACACTGCTCAGACTGTAGGAACATTCAGTTTCGCCCAGGTAAGGGTCTGTGCTGCCACTGTCATTGACCCTGCACTCCTGGTTCCCCCCTTTCTGTTGACATAAGCCACTGTCGTGGCATTGTTGGATTGAATCCTGACCAGAAAACCCTGTAGTAAGGTCTGGGCACCCCGAAGAGCTATCAGCATGGCCTTCAATACCAGAATGCTGATGGACAGTGAGGACTCCTGAATTGACCACAGGCCCTGAAGCTGAAGAACCCCATCCTTTTAAGCTGGCTTCTGTGGTCACTATGATCCAGGACCACGGAGCAAAGGATCTGCCCACTGCCAGATGATCCTGAACCAGCCACCACTGAAGAGACATCCTTGCTTTGGAAGACTGCAAGTGGGAGCCTGACCATTTTGTCAAGAGATCCCACTGAAAACAACGGGAGTGTACACAGCTGAAAGGAATCGTCTCGAAGGTTGCCACCATCTTTCCTAAGAGACGCATGCATAAATGAATTGTTGGACTGGGAGTGGCTAAGACCTGCGAAACTACTTTTCGTAACGACCTGGCCTTCTCCTCCGGCAGGAACACCTTTTCTTCCTTGGTTTCCATGATGAGCCCCAGGAAGGTCATTCGCTGGCAGGGAATCAACTGAGATTTCTTTAGGTTTATTAACCATTCATGGTTCTCGAGAAACCTGATGGGTAAAGTCAGGTGTTGTTGCAACAACACCCCTAATGCGGCTTTGTTGAGGAGCTCGTCTAGATACGGAACTATTTTTACTCCTCTGGATCGAAGACATGCCACCATCACAGACATTATCTTTGTGAAAACTCTTGCGCTGTGGAAAGGCCGAAGAAGAGAGCTTGAAATTGATTGAAGGTTACCCCCACCGTAACTCTTAGAAAAGATTGATGCCCCTTCCAAATTGGGACATGAAGGTAAGCGTCTTTTATATCTATTGACGCTAAAAATTTGTTTCAAACTGAGGCTACAGGGGTTGGTAGAGGGGAGGGGTCAGTCAGCATACATTTAACAAAGTTAACTAGCTAAGTGCCAACTCCCCAAGCTCCCCTCCACAACCCCATGGTAAGCAGTGTCCCCCAGATAGGATGATAGAGAAATTAAAAAAGCAGGCTGTGGCAGCTGAATGAAGTAGCTACTACAACATACTATAAATCAGTCAGTATATGCAATGTTGCTCTGCAGTTTCGGAGTTGTATTATTATAACAATATATCTAAAATGAATGGTTTTAATAGCCCCAGTTACACCGTTAAGAAACAACATTAAAAGCACTGAAAAGTGAAGTGAATAAATAAAAAATCTCGTAACAATGGCTCCTGTCAAGGGGTGGAATATATTAGGCAGCAAATGAAGTCAGTTCTTGAAGTGTAAGCATTTAAGCGACTTTGACAAGGGCCAAATTGTGATGGCTAGACGACTGGCACAGAGCATCTCCAAAACCAGCATACTCAGACTGTTAATGTGCTTGTAATAGTACAAGCACCAGCATGCCCAGAATGTTCATGGCAGCCTGGGCTTGCTGGTACCTGTAGTACACCAACTCAAAATAGTGTTTTTTCTACCATACATTTTATTACCCCACAACCACCGCTCAGGGGTGTGGGAAGAGCTCTAGTGCTTTCAGCACAGGGCTACATAGCCATAGGGAAGGGGCCTGCATTTTTTTTTTTTTTGCGGACTCCAACTCCCCTCGATTTTGCTCCTACCAGCATTAGGGTTAATTTATTTGGGGGAGGTTCGCCAAGCTTTTTATTTATTTTTAATACTTTTTTTGTGACTGTCGGCAACCCAAATGTCTGCATTTTCAGAGTGTCAGGCAAAAAGAAATGTCGGCATTTAACTTTCCGGCATTTTTATGTCGGCAGTATAAGTGTCAGAATTTCTTTCGTCAGAAATTCATACCCAACCCATTTCCAGCAGCCATGGTTCCCAACATTCTAAATTTGGACACTTTAGGCTACACCTCCAGCACCCACAGGTCTCAGCCCAACCCCAGATCACAAAATCTGCTTTTTATTTTCTATAAACTGAACATGTAGGTGAGTCTCATAAATTACCAAAACACTGTCGCAGAGCCAGATGGCAAGACTACAATGGAGGGATGTGGTCTTGAGGCTGAGCATAATGAAAGTTGATTTTGTGATACACCATAATGATCAGTAAAGTGTTATACAGCAAGATCACAAAATAGGGGTGACTAGGGCTTAGCTAGTTCACTAGAAACTACTGACCGCAATGGGACTTTCCTCATGAGTTGGTATCAAAACATATATTCCCATTAACAACAGGGTGTGCTCTTACAACAAACTGAAGCTACAAATACCTAAAGACCAGACTTGGAAAAAAAACAAAGAGCACTCCAGTGCACTAAAACATCATTGAATAAAATTTAACTTGTATTATGTCATTAAACATGTTGAATAATCCTACCAGGTAAGAGTTTGGTGAAATATTAAAAATGAATAAACAATTACAACATAAAAGGTGAATATTCACACCACATACAAAACTCAAACAAACTGTGTATTAAAAAAGATAAACCCGTCAGCAAGCCTTATTATTTATTGGGAGAAAAAAAGATGATGGGACAAGTGTATCTTTTTTCACAGTTTATTACCATAGATCCATTCATGTACACCATACATTGAAATCGGTGGTAGATCGATGCTGAAAACTCTGACATCGGTATCCCCGACATGATGAGCCCGAACCTGTCATTCCCGACACATCTGAATAGTGACAACTTGAAAAAAATCAGGAATCACAGTGTGTCCCTTGAAACTTACGTCATTGAAGCCTGCCAGCATGTTCAGTCCCCGGAATTGTTTGAATTTTTTTTTCTAGTTTTTTCTAGTTGTCTTTATTACAGATGTGTCGATATAAGGTACCCAACCCTATTGAAATGTATGTGGTGTGAATCTTCCCCTTATATGTTGTTATTGTTTATTCACTTTTAATATTTTACCAATGTTTATTAATTTTTAATATTTCACCAATCTCTTACCTGGTAGGATTATTCAACATTTGAAACTAAATAATAAAAGTAAAATTTTATTAAATGATGTAATAGTGGACTGGAGTGCTCTTTGTTTTATTTTCATCTCTGGTCTTTAGGTATCTGCTTAAAAAAATAAAAGTAAAAGTCTCCACAAATTTGATAGAACCAAAAGAGACCAACTGTTGTATGAGTGGGCCGGAAGGCTGGGGCCGTCTTGCACAGTTATTTTTCTCGCTGTCACTTTCACTTGTTTATCTTACGGATTTGTGGTCGTGCGGCAGCCCTTATGGGCCCCATCCCCAACAATCTACGGGAGGTGGTGTGGTCCTAGTGGCTCCCACTTCCCTGAACCCTCTGAGGTCTCCTCTTCCGGGGGAGGCAGAAAAATTGGTGATATGATGGAAGCCCTTTACAGAACTCTAGGCAAAAGGGACACCCCTAGCCTTCCGGCAAACGGGGTCTGAAGAACCCTGCTCCCCTAAGGGGCCTTTTGGCTCCGGGAAGGGTCGGGGATAAAGAGGCTCTTTCTCTTTTGATGAGGGCCTGAAACTGTATCCTTGTGCACGTTTTGAGTTTTCACTATTTTTCCCAAGCACTTTGGAAAAGAAAGCACATTCCAGACTTTCAGTTAAGAAGAAAAAAAAAAGGGTGGGATTACTGACATGGATATAATATCCTCATATTTGGTGAGTTGTCACTCCTGTAAAATGCAACTTGTATTTAATGACCTGTGATGTCAGTTGTGTCATCTGACTCATGGCAAAAGTGTTCTGTGTCCGATTCATAACAGTCAGTGAAGGTAAAACTCACCAGGATATGAGGATCACCTCGTTCAAACAACTTTCATTTTTGTAATATAACTTGTGAATTTTGAGTAATAATGCCGTATCTTGCCGCATAATAAGGTAAAAAAAAAAGATAAGAAATCCCCTCAGAGCAATGTGACCTGTATAAAAACACTTGTGTATTGGTTATTTAACCTTGCAAGAAACAATACTTGTACAAGTAGTGCAAGAGTGTGAACGCTAACATTTGTGCAGTTGAAGGCGACACATTGATAGAGTTTCAGTTAACTCCAAATTAAAGTAAGCCAAAGACAGCATGCATTGTTTTGGTGTTTTTTATATCAATTATCAGCAAAAAGAGAACATGACTGCTATAAACAAAAAATGTTCGAAGACAGAAAGAAACACCTAATGCAAAAATAATATTTTATATTTTATATCTCATTAGGAAGTTGAACGTCACAAAAGGCTTTTTGTTTAAAAAAAAATGCTTGTTCAAAAGGATAGCAGAATAATAAAAACAAATAGTACAAAACTTAATATTCTTTAATACTGAAGTAGTACTCACACTACACTGTATAGATTATATTCTTAGCAGCAGTTATTGAACCATATACATTTACTCATTTAGAAACAAACTTTGTTGAGTTACTTATTTCACATTCCTTTGTGTTCTACTTTAATTTGTCAGTGCAGATGACCAAAACATTGAAAGAAAAGTGGATTGTATGAACGGCAACTGAATTGGCAAATGTACATTTATTTGGAACTGGCACAAAACAGATTAGGAGTATGGACAATTCAAGGCTATTGATTTACAAACAAACATAATCCATTTATTGGTTTGGCAGCATGTACAGGCTTGATGGGAACTATAAGAAGAAATGAAAAGGACGAACAAGATGAAATCGCTGTTTTGTTTTTTTTTTGATAGACCTCACTATTAATAGAAATTAATCCTCAGATTTTATATCAATACTGTACATCAATCTACAATGTAGGGCAGTGATGTGCAACAGACAGTCCTCCGAGCCTTCACCTGTGGCTCCAAGCATCCTCCAGCTTTACTGTCAGATGTGTTTGTTATAGCTTGCAACACATGTTTAAAATGCTGATATGTTATTACAGACAGGGGTCTCTTCCTTTGATTAAATGTATTGTTTTAACTTGTTACTGAGATTATGGGTGATGTGCAGCCCTTTTAAAAGTTAGAGGGCCGCCCATGCGGCACCTGAAGTGTATCAGGTTGCCTGTCTCTGATGTAGGTTAATGGATTTCTCATGTTATCAGAAGAAATTAGTGAGGCACAAATTATTTAGAAAATGTATTACTAAAACCAAATTTATCTATGAGTTTTCATATGCTTGGTTAAATAATTTCCTAACATAAAATGTTTCCCACATTCTGTACATGTATATGGTCTCTCTCCTGTATGTTTTCTTTCATGTACTGTAAGACCTGACTTATCAGAAAAATATTTCCCACACAGTGAACATGAAAATGGTTTGACTCCTGTGTGAATTCTTTGATGTACAACAAGACCCGAACGATAAGCAAAAGTTTTTCCACATTCAGAACAAAAGTGGGATTTTTCCCCAGTGTGAACTTTCTGATGTTTCTCAAGATGGAACTGACTAGGAAAACTTTCACCACACTGAACACACGGTCGTTCCCCTGTGTGAATCCTGTGGTGCATAGAGAGGGCAGAGACATTAATAAATTTTTTCCCACACTCCAAGCAAGAAAATGGCTTCTCTCCAGTGTGAGTCCTTTCATGGCGCTCAAGACTTGTGCGACAACTAAAACATTTTTCACACTCCAAACATTTGAACGGTTGTTCCCCGGAGTGATTTCGCTCATGTACAGCAAGGCCTGAACGATCTCTGAAACATTTTCCACATTCAGAGCATGAGTACGGTTTTTCCCCTGTGTGAATTCTCTGGTGTACAACAAGAGCAGAACTGTCAGTAAAGCTCTTCCCACACTCCGAACATGAATATGGTTTCTCTCCTGTGTGAATTCTCTCATGTCTCTCAAGATGTGTTCTACTAGGAAAACATTTCCCACACCGTGGACATGGAAAGGGTCTCTCCCCTGCATGTATTTTTTCATGTACGGAAAGAGAGGAGCGTACAGCAAAACATTTCCCACATTTTGAACATGAAAATGGCTTCTCTCCGGTATGAGTTCTAATATGTAAAGTAAGATTGAATTTTTTGGGGAAATTTTTTCCACACACTGAACATTTATATAATTTCCCTGTTATGTGGATTTTCTGATGTTCCTGAAGAATTGAGCTAGTACTAAAACGTTTCCCACATTCAGAACACGAAAAAGGTCTCTCTCGTGTGTGGACCTTATTCTCATGTGCATAGAGTGCTGAGCTTTTAGTAAAGCTTTTCCCACAATCCAAACATGAAAAGGGTTTTTTCCCTGTGTGGGTCCTCTGATGTGCAAAAAGATTTGACCGATGAGCAAATTGTTTCCCGCAATCAGGACAAGCAAAAGGCTTTTCACCCGTATGAGTCCTTAGATGTGACATAAGGGTTGACTTTGAAGAAAACCATTTCCCACAGTCAGCACACAGGAATGGTTTATCTCCAGTGTGACACTTCTGATGTAGATTACACTGGGTGATGTTGTTATATGACTTTTCACAATATGAGCATTTAAATGGTTTCTCTCCTTTCCTAAGCAGCAGAGAAGATATACATTCCATCTGTGTGTAAATGTTTTCCTCTATCACACCTGGTGCAGATTCCTCCATCTGAATTTGTCCATTTTCTGTCCATGTCTGTTCAGAGGGTCTAGAATTGTTGGTCTCAGTTAGACAGATTTCATGACACAAATCTGGATCTATCTTAATAGGAAGCGTTAAGAATGCCTCCTTAGTCAGCTCTGTGACTGTATACATTTTGACATCTGTTAAATTTTCTATAGAGGAAACTTCCTTTGTACAGTCAAATGTATTATCTGCAGGAGTGTATTTGTCTGCATCTGATAACCTGTCTTCTGTGCACACCATTAAATTAGTATTTTTATTAGTATACATATCTTTATTGGTTTCTATATCAAACAACACTGGCTCTTCTTTCATTTGAGTTGATATCTTCCATTCTGAACATGCTGAAGATGTATAAGCACCAACATCAAACTTTCCATCTTCACAGTCGGTAGTCTCCTTCTTAATCTGAGGAGCGGAACATAACCTTTGTGCATGCTCTCTGTTCTCAAGAAGGTGCCTATTATGACCTAATGGAAATAGATCTACAGTTGTTATTGCAGTCGTGTTAAAGCAACAGCACAATAGAGAGGTCATTACTAAAGTAAAAATATGGGCTATAAACACAATCTATTGGTCTAATTACACAATATGCCCTTAATCATTTCTGTCGTAAACTACTTATGAATCATATAAACTGTATATAGGTGTTTGTGATTTAATTCACAGTATTAACTTTGTGCAGCTCACAAAACCTCTATGTCCAACCATGTGTTAAAACCTAAGAGGGTGAGACTAAATAACTCTGTTATTTTTTGATCATCTCTAAATACCTTATATATAAAGATCCAGCTGTATGTTCTTAGCAGCAGGTGAGTGTCCAATACCAATTTATGGCACAGGTCGTAAAAGCTAAAATGTCTTGGAATCTCCCTTACAGCCATCAAGTCTGGTATGTAAATTATGACATATTGTATAGATGTAATACCTTTGTATGACATTTTGGTAACAAGTTAGGCCAGTATGAAGAATCCCAGATTAAAAATGTGTTTTGAACAGAGGGTTGTCAAAACTAATTTGCATTCACACAGACTTTTGATGCTGACTGCATGCAAAGGGGGTTGTGGGCACATGAGGCATGTTTAAAATATCTTATAAACCTAAAAGATTCATTAACTTTCGGGAGTCAATTTCATAATGTAATTCCCTCCTTGCACGCAGCAGCTAGAATGATTTTCCTTGCAAATCGTTTTACGTCTGCTGAGTCAATCTGTCAGTCTCTACATTGGTTGCCTTTTTTTCAACGAATCCAATATAAAATTCTTCTACTAACATACAAGGCCATCAACAAAATTGCACCAACACTTGTCTCAAAATATCTCCCTACTCAACACCTCCATTCTGCACAAGATCTGCGTCTCTTCCACTTTCATCACATACTCCCATGCTCGGTTACAGGACTTTTTTCGGGCTGCACCCAATTTGTGGAATTCCCTCCCTCGCACCGTAAGACTTTCCTCTAGTCTTCAAACCTTCAAGCGTTCTCTGAAAACCCACCTTTTCAGACAAGCTTATGATATTCCTCAACCACCATCTTAATCTCCCTAGGTTACCCTATTACCACCCTCTACACAGATAACACAAGACAACAACCCTCTGACCAACATTGCTACACACACAGCCCACTCAATACTTTTACCTTTACATTCTAGCTGGTCCAGTGTGCAATGTGATGTAACACATGCCCTTGTGTTTCAAACTCCCAAATTGTCCCACAGATTGTAAGCAGGGTTCTCTTACCTCTTTGTCTGTCTGTATTACCCAGTATTGTTTTATTAATGTTTGTTCCCAATGGCTAAGTGCTACGGAATTTGCTGGCGGGCGCTATATAAATATTGATGATGATGATGTGCTTGGTGACTGACTGACTGACTTAGACTAATATCATCTTATACCAGTAAAGGGCAACCTGATATTTCAAGGGTCACACAATATATCTATATTGAATTGCACCTTTAATAGTTCTTTGAGTGTCCATAACAAATTGTTTGAAGTGCCAGGGTACCTTTATGCACAGTCTTTCCATTTCATCAACTATTTAACATTATGTAATGAAACGAGTACATAAACCCTTCATGCTACTGTATGCAAAATTATTATCCTTAATCATTCCAACCAGATACCATACCCTGAACCATATAACACTACAAGTAACATCTATTCAAAGATATTCCCGCTTCTGAGCTAGGATATATATTTATTAGATACACAGAACTCAATAGTGGGTGTATCCGTGTAACAGATACACCAATGGGCATGTGGGTGAAAAATACTTCACAAAATGTTACTTCTTAATCTCGCAAAAGGTGGAAACACAAATAAAATATATTACTAGCAATGGTGGCAAGGCTGCTCTTTTTACATTTGAGGGTATATTTGGGTCAAAACAAACAAAAGCAGAAATAGCTTACCCAATGGCCTGTTTGAATCATAATTCTCCGCCATGGTATCCTTATAGCAATCTCTGTGTCCTTTAAAATAGCCACGTTCTTCACACCTTACAGGAATCTGACACACACAATAATACAGTCATCATCCAGACAAATCCTTTGGTGTTACCGTATAATTTTCCATTCCCAGCAGTGCTCACCTCTCCATTTAGCAGCTGAATGATATTACTGGTGAGGTCTAGAATCTTCTGGTCATTGTTTCTCTCATGTATCGGTGAGTGAGGTGGAGGCTCCATGATGGGGCACTGGGTCCTACTCAATCCTACTGACACACAGGAATGGCTGCTCCTGGGGGTCACATGATCTCCAGAGTTATTTACAACAATGTAGTCCTAATAATTCAGAGAAACAAATACACTATGTTAAACTCTTTGAAGATATGTCTACTATGACAAGTATAAAAGGTCTACCTACCAAACCCCTCTAAATAAAAGAACACGATTTTAGTACACTATAGTTTTGATGTAGAGTTGGATGTAAAACAGATTTAAATTACTTAAAAAACAAGCGTATTTCTGCCCATATGCAGAGCCATACACATCTATTTTCCTCCCCCGTCCTCCCTCTCCAGACGCAGCCCGGCAGAATACGCATGCACTCATCTTCTGGGCATTCCCAGAGAGCTTTCATGAGATACACACATATATAATATATATATATATATATATAATCTCGTCACAGTCTACCGTGTGTATGCAAGCCCTTTCACAATCCAACCAGTCATGTGTACACATATACAGTATCCTCACCCAGCCAGTTTATTAGTGTGTATCCTGGTGAGGTTTAGTCTGTAAAAAGTGTACAGCTAACGTGTTTGAGGCCCTACAATATCCCAGAAAAACAAGCTATTTTTCCTTTGGAAGTGCTAGGGTGATTTCTATATATTTGTAAAGCTTCAAAGTGTCTCAAGAAACACAGCCCAAAATATGCTAATTTGCATTCTCTCTCATTCAAAGCAGCTGGAGAGACAGAAAGGGAATAGCAATGTTTTGCTGCAGGCTTTATCTAGAAGGGGGGAGGGGTTAAGAAATGTTCATATTAATTGGGCTTTTCTATTATGACAGGTATGGTTCAAAAACTTCCAACTGCTGAGTACTAGAGATCTCTGTTTCAAATAAGATTGTTCATGCACAGATAACACTGTGTAAGTAATAAAAGTACTCACATGTAGAAGGTTTACATTTCCAAACTTCCACAACAAAATAAAACAGCTTGTAAGCTTGAGTAAGAATAGACCCACTAAAGAATACTGGGAAACTGCTGAGTAGATCACTGTACCATGGTGAACTTGTCAATGGCAAAGTCTCTTACCTGTCCAGTCAGAAGATAAGTCATACTTGCCAACTCTCCCAGGAATGTCCGGGAGCCTCCCGAAATTCAGGTCAGTCTCACGGACTCCTGGGAGAGTAGGCAAATATCCCGCTACTGCCGTCTCAAAATGACATGATTCGCGGTGAATCGCGTCATTTTGGCCCCGACCCCACGACAAAGTCATTTCCGTTGCGCCTCTCCCAGAAAGAAAGGCAAGTATGAGATAAGTGATATCCAATGTGAGAATCAGGATTGCGCCAGTTGTTATATTCCTCTCCTGCACAAACACACCAAACTGATTATATTATAAGGAAAGTGAACACCAGTAATGGGCGCTAATGTATAACCCAAAAAAGCAGCCTAAGGTAAACAGGGATATTCACAATTCCCCAAAATTGAAAGTATAAAAAGATAGATACCTTTTAGCGCTATTATGGTTTCACATAGACAATTCAACAGGAGGTTCTAAAAACAGAAATAAAACCATACATAGAGTAGTACAGTAAACACTGTATAACCTTTCCAAAAAGGGAGCCCTTTATCTAAGTGAATAAATGGAGATCTTCTTAAATTCCACCACGTGAAGGGGACCCCCTCAGGGATTATGCTTACAAGATTCCACTTAAAATCAGGCACATCAAATCTGTCAGATATTCACAAAACTTGCTTCCATAGAAATGCAGCACCTCCCATGAATGGAAAAACAGAACAAACATAGTATAATACCATTTATTAAAAAAGGTACCCTTGGTACCATAAACAGAAATAAAAACTGGAGCTACATGCTCCTTATCCGCGTATAACAAAAATCTTAATACAAGTATTATAAACAACAGGAGAAATATCACCAGTGATGAACATAGTTCTCCGCGATGAATCAATCAACTTCCACTCCAGACCAACGCGTTTTGATTCCTCAAAGAATCTTTGTCAAGGTATCCGGCAGTTTATGTGATGTCCCTTTTAAAGTCCATCATATCCAATCCCGCACAATCGGATCAAAGACACAGTTCACGTGACTCAACTTCCGTCTACGCGGTACACAGCGGAGGTCACATGATCCTCTTGTACTTCAAATCGAGGCTTGGATACAGAATTTTCCGCGCATGCGTGGTAGGTGTACAGACTCAAAAATCGATATATGTAAGTATACAGCTCAATTTCAAACAACATCCACAATAGCGTTCATGGATGTGAGAGGAACAATGGAAACATATATAAATGACAGGTTAGTTAAAAATAAACAAGTAATAAATACATAAATACAAAATCCTAAGCTTCCCACCCCTCCATCAGGGATATAGACCAAGGTATATTGAAATAACATTCCTATCACTTCTCAAAATGCATCAAAAATGTCAATTACGGAAACCATTTTAATTCAAAGTCTGCATTCAGACCTCTAGGTTCCAAGGTTCTAAGCTGATAAATCCACCTCATCTCGGCCTTAGCTAACCTCTGTATAACATTTCTATATCTCCAATTCGGTTCAATTTTTTCAATCCCCCAAAATCTAATTATTTCTTTAGGGTTACATTGATGGAACTTCTTAAAGTGGTCTGAGAGATTGTGAGTCTCAAGCCCTTTCCGAATATTATTCACATGCTCCCTCAACCTAATTTTCAGAGGTCTAGTAGTTCTACCTACATATAGAAGTTTGCAACTACACTCAATGGCATAAATAACATTCGTTACATTGCAAGTAATAAATTGATTAATGAGATATGTTTGTTCAGACACTTTAAACTCCTCCGTTTTCATACGTTCCAATGGAGTATTTCTGCACATGACACATAACCCACATCTGTAGAACCCTTTACTTTTAACATAAGGTTTGGATATGTCAAACGTTACACTTCTGACTATTTTATCTCTAATGTTAGGAGCCTTTCTGTAAACAAACATAGGTTTTTCAGGTAAATTGGCTCCTGTCACTGGGTCCTTTTTTAGAATGTCCCAATGTCTGTGGAATATGTGTTCAATCTTTTTATGTGCAATATTGTATTGCGAAATAAACGCCCATGTATAATTCTCCATATTTGCTCGTGGTTTGATGTTCTCTTGATTAGTCAATTATTTTCTTTCACATTTGTTAACAGTTGGATCCACCCTGCAATTATTGGTCTTCCTGGGGGGTTTAGTGGGTCTTTATGTATCTTGGGGAGTATATAGATAACTGGAATCACGGGATCCTCTATATTAACATAATCAAATAGATCTTTATCGAATATTCCTGACTCCCTATGTTTTTGAAGTAGACCTAAAAAAAATTTTGTAGTATACCTAGTAGGGTCACTTTTTAACTTTCTATATCTACCTCCCTCAGTCAGTTGTTTTAATATTTCATTCTCATACTTCTCTTTATCCATCACCACTACACCCCCGCCCTTATCGGCTGGTTTTCTTACAATATTTTTATTATCTTTTAAAGTTTTGAGAGCCTGTCTCTCTTTGTAACCAAGATCCCATTCTCTCTTAAAATGGCCACCATTAATAGTGGTGTCAATTTCATCCAATACCATTTTACTAAATGTCTCTATCTCTATAAAACTTCCCTTAATTTGATTGTTACCAACTATTCTAGACAATCCTGTTACTATATACACATTCCCAGCAGTGCTAACCTTTCTAGTCAGCAGCTGAATGATCTTGTTTGTGAGTTCTAGAATCTTCTGGTCATTGTTTCTGTCATGTATCAGTGAGTGAGGTGGAGGTTCCAAGGTGGGGCTATGGTTTCAACTCAAGCCACATGACACACGGGAAATATGCCCATCAGATGTTTTTTTTCAAGACCGTGCAATCCTAGGCATTGAGAAAGACACCAACATATCACTGCAGAGAAAGGATTTTTTTGTGAATGTGAAATGTTGACCGGATCTAATACTTTTACTTGACACCAGAACCTAAATCTGCCTGGTCACAATTCTGAGACTCCCATCTGTAGATTGTGAAACTCAATAACTGGATGAACTAAATGGATTAATATTGTTTTACTGTGCGATAAGTACACCACGTGTTATGATGCAATCGCACGGATTAATAACACATATTTACATTCACACACTTGTAAATAATACACATTTATTTAGGTTCCAATCCACATTTATTTATTAGTAAAATCTATTAGAGATTATTTATATATAGGTAAAACTATAGTAAAGGTATTTATGGTTCAGGTCATCAGAAGGTAGAGTTTGGTCTCATATTAAAGCTTATTTCACCAGAATTAACCCGGTTTCGACAGAGTAGTATTACAACTCTGCCTATGTTTTGTATGTGGGAGCAGTACCTTTAATCCACCAGAGGTGCTGCTGTTCTGCCCCTGAATTATCCGCCATGCCTTAAGGAGTTAATCCTGCTTCCTTGATTAGAACTGCACCTGGTTCAGAGATTCTAATACCTGCCTCAACCTGTGCTCAGTGCAGTTCATCGTTTGTACCTGGCTACTACTGGTCTCCTGTTAATCCCTGCTCCAGTGTTTGCTTTGCTGCCGTTTGACCTCCTGCTGTGACCCTTGGCTTTATTCCTGGACCCCGCTTGTTTGCCTGTTGCCCTGACCTTCGGCTTGCCTTCTGGACTATGCTAATTCGCTTGTGACCCTGATCTCTGCCTGTCCATTGGATTCTGTTTAACCTGATCTCTGCTTGATCCCTGGACTGCTTCCCTGAACAGCCTTGTGCCTCCTGGACTGGGGTAACTTCTAATACTTGTCCCTGCCATTTAACTGTACAGTCACTATTTGGAATCTGCTGCTCTGTGATCTCACCTGTTCATATCTGTGGATTTGAGTTATTCTTGTTTACACTGCAACCTGGAAATCTGCTTATCCCACGTTCTGAATCCTTGTTTATGTGTTTGCCTGAATAAAGACATTTGCTTTATTATACTTCCGTTGCTGCTTTGTGAATGCATAACAAGTAGCAATTGCATCTAGCAGACGCACGTTATGAGCAATATAAGATTAATTTAAATATCTTTGTGCGTTGGAACCACAATAATCTATTTGGACAATGTTTATTGGTAGCGATAAAAATGAACATAACAAGGTTCATACCACAGAAATGTACAACAATGTGCAGTGCTTACTATACTGTACAACAAAAATATTTCCCTGAACATGCATTTATAACCCCCTATTGAGGCAAAGAAGTCACCAGAGTGACATCACACTTCACCTCTCCAGTCAACAGGTGGATGATCTCCAGGTTTAGATTTAATATCCTCTCAGTCATACGACACCTATCACTGTCCATCTTCAGGAAAGCTGTATGATTATCTGAAAATTGACTCTAAAGCTTGTGGAAGTGACCACCAAGACATATTTTAAAAATTATAATAATATAACATTTATTTGCATCATCACATCTTCATAGCAATATGAAACTTTAAAATAAACGCAAAAAAATTAAATATAGGGACAACAATGTGACCAGAGATCCAGAAACTGTATCCTGGAACTTCCTTTAATATTTTATTTGCATATTAAGTGGGTAGACAAATAGTGACCTGGACATATACTATAAATGTACCACCAGCAGCAAAAGTCAATAGATCACATACTGTGCGACATTATGCACTCTATATGAATGTTACATGTATCTGTTTAATCCCATAAATACTGAGGAAAATAAATAAGATAAATAATTTTTTACATTAAGCTACATTGGTTAAACTATTTATAAGTGGCTCTCATAAAATGTCCTCTACCACCTGAGTGAAAATAAAATCCAGCCCGTGTTTACACTGTACGATGTACCCTGCTCATAGGCTCTTGTGAAGCTTGCATGCAAAATGACAGACGTAGTTTTGTGACAAGTACTCCATTACACATACATAAGTCAAAAACTGCTTTAGCTTGTAGCTTTACAAAGACAGCCCATCATTTCTATATGTGTCATGCGGGCACAGAACAGAGCAACAATATAAGCAAATAGAAACACAGTTAGCTTCTGTATAGCAAGTGTGAGCATTAGCTTTCTTACACTTAAAAATATACACCTATCTGCCACAACATTAAAACCACTGACAAGTGAAGTGAATAACATTGATTATCTTGTTACAATGGCACCTGTCAATGGGTGGAATATATTAGGCAATAAGTGAACAGTCTGTTCTTGAAGCTGATGTGTTGGAAGCAGGAAAAATGGGCAAGCATAAGGATCTGAGCAACTTTGACAAGGGCCAATTTGTAACGGCTAGACAACTGGGTCAGAGCATCTCCAAAATGGCAGATCTTGTGGGGTGTTCCCAATATGCAGTGGTTCGTATGTAACAGAAGTAGTCCAAAGAAGGACAACCGGTGAACCGGGAACAGAGTCATGGGTGCCCAAGGTTCACTAATGTGCGTGGGGAGCAAAGGCTAGGCCGTCTGGTCCAATCCCACAGAAGAGCTACTGTAGCACAAATTGCTGAAAAAGTTAATGCTGGCTATAATAGAAAGGTGTCAAACAGTGCATTGTAGCTTGCTGCGTATGGGGATAATAATGCGCCTGCTACACTACAAAATTTGTTCAGGAGTGTAAGGTCATTTGCCTGAGTAGTTAAGTTTAGCCAAAATTAGATCACGCAATGGGACAATGATTCTAAGCAAACAAGCAAATCTACAAGTGAATGGCTGAAAAAGAAAACAGGGTTTTGGAGTGGTCATGTCCAGAACTCATGAGATGCAGCATGGTGGCTAAGTGGTTACCACTTCTGCCTCACAGCAATGGGGTCAAGAGTTTGATTCCCGACCATGGCCTTATCTGTGTGGAGTTTGTATGTTCTCCCTGTGTTTGCGTGGGTTTCCTCCGGGTGCTCTGGTTTCCTCCCACACTCCAAAAACATACTGGTAGGTTAATTGGCTGCTATCAAAATTGACCCTAGTCTCTCCCCCTCTGTCTGTGTCAGTGTGTGTCTATATTAGGGAATTTAGACTGTAAGCCCAATAGGGCAGGGACTGATGTAAATGAGTTCTCTGTACAGCGCTGCGGAATTAATGGCGCTATATAAATAAATGATGATGATGATAATGAGTGGTTTAAAGAACATGACAAAGAGTTCAAGGTGTTGACTTGGCCTCCAATTTCCCCAGATCTCAATCCAATCAAGCATCTGTGGAATGTGCTGGAAAAACAAGTCTGATCCATGTTGGCCCCACATCACAACTTATAGGACTTAAAGGATCTGCTGCTATCTTGGTGCCAGATACTAGAGGTCTTGTGGAAACATGCCTTGACGGGTGTCAGAGCTGTTTTGGCGTCACGAGGGGGACCTACACAATATTATGCAGGTGGTTGTAATGTTGTGGCTAATTGGTGTATATAATTTCAAACCAGAACAATGAAATATGTTAATTATAGGTAGATAGCACTTCTGCCTTACAGCACTGGGGTCATGAGTTCAATTCCCGTCCATGGCCTTATCTGTGAGGAGTTTGTATGTTCTCCTCGTGTTTGCGTGGGTTTCCTCCGGGTGCTCCGGTTTCCTCCCACACTCCAAAAACATACTATTGGGTTAATTGGCTGCTAACAAATTGACCCTAGTCTGTGTGTCTGTGTGTGTGTTAGTGAATTTAGACTGTAAGCCCCAACAATAGGGCAGGGACTGATGTGAGCGAGTTCTCTGTACAGCGCTGCGGAATTAGTGGTGCTATATAAATAAATGGAGATGATGATGATTATAGGTAGATTGTGTTGTATTCTTATTATGTGTATATTACTGATATCCCATACTGAGATCACAGGATGTCTGCACCAGATGTTAGTGTTACTACAGATAATGTTTTCAATAATAATACAGAAAACATTACTGCTGCCTTGGATTCATTATGTGCATACAAATAGCTGGAAAGAACTAACTGACAATTATAGGACAATATTGAAAACATGATAATGCATAAACTATGACTGATGGCATCACACCTATATGATAATCTGGAAACTAATATACAAGACCCATCCACTCAGCACTGACCTGAAGTAGCCTCAGAGTGACCGGAAGTTAGTCAGTCGGAAGGCATTAAATGGACTGGACGCCGTCCTATCACAACACGGGGTGTGAGTTAGCGGTGTCATCGCCGCTTCCTGGTTGCGTTTCAAGCCTTTCTCACGAAGGTCTTTTGGTTGTTATTGGCTAGCAGTGATACGACGTAAGAAGAAGAAAACCTGTATTACTATGGGAATTGTAGTTTTGCATCACGCTTTCCAGCTTAGAAAGTAACAGGATAGAAAGCGAGGGTTGCATGTAATTACATTTCAAATACAGGTACGATTCCATGATCTAATTATGGTGTAGAAAGACCACTTACTATCCTCACTAATATATACTTTTACTCCATTTATCCACTTGGATAGACATCCTGGTTATTATGTATACGCATGTCTAGATAATAAAGTCCAATGGCATTTAAAATAACTGGACATTAAATGCAATGAAATAGCATCAACCTTGTGCATTTATGTAAATTGTGTATTTTCTGGGGCATTTTAGGTGTGGAAAAAAATATGGAAATATGAGTAGTTTGTAAGAGTGTTATGGTAATAAGGATATGCTTAGCGTAAAAGTAAACAGTTGCCGTCCTCTCCATTATATGCTGCCTGTTGTCCACCGAATACAGACCCAATGACCAGCATATACATTTATATTGCCCACATTGAAGCCCCATGCCCAAAATACTGTATATAGCCACATAATGCCAGTTATATCATGTATGCATTTGTAAAGTAAGAAGACGTTTACATCCCATTATTAAGTATGTCCTGAATACATACTATAAAGTGATCTACAGCTGTGACCAAATTACAGACAAAAAGCATTAAGAATTACAAATACAAACATGCATGACAGACTTCTGATAGATTTAGGTGGTAAGTACTGTTAGCGGCAATGGTAAGTCTGTGCAAGTAATAATTGTGTAACCAGAAGGTATTTAAAGGACAAACAAATAAAGTGAACTCTACATCTAGACTCCAGGGATAGACAGTCTAGATCTGATAGTAAATCAAACTGCTGCATTTTGTAGTTACACAGCAAAACAAATTGGCAGATTCAGTTGTTACGTTTTTCTAGCTTGCCAAGTTAAATTTCAGGATCTGTACCATACTTCCCTATAGTCTATATCGGCATTAGCATGTGATTCACAAGCCACTTTCCAGCCCTGGGAGTTAGGCAGGATTTGTTCTATAAAGCAAACCAGGTTGAAATTAATTTGGATGTCAAGGTGTGCATATGCAAATCAAATGAATGGTTAGGATCCAGAGACATATATCCAGGTACATTTATTTGGATTGTGTTGTCAGATAAGTGTTTGGAGTTTGCTCTAACCAGTAAATTAGGTATAAAACAATTTTCAAGTTTAGTCTTTGTTCCAAATAGCATGGATACTTTTTTTTTATAGCTGATCAAAAAGTTTGTTTTAAGTTATCCAATGTTCACCTGCCAAAAATCAGATTGCACTACATTTTAAGCTTTGAAAGGTTTAAGCTATGCTCATAGACTATACGGATATAGTAAGTATATAATTTACATACTTTCATAGGTAATTTATAAATATGAAAAAAAGTAATGACCCCAAAACAGAGCCTTGAGGTACTTAACCATTAACCAAAGAGCCAAATATTGACTAGGATCTTCCTGAAAAATAGGAGTGAAACTACTTTATTCCATGTGTTCCTATACCTGAACACTGTAGTTTGCTTAACATTGTAGTGTGATCCATAGTGTCAAAAGCCTTTGCAAAATATAGGAATAATACACCAATCAATTGAATTGGTCCATCTCACACAGAATTCCATTGCAGATTTTTAAGGGTTGTTACTGTGGATTGGTTTTGATGAAAGCCAAATTGAAATATATTTAAACAAATTGTTTTGTAAAAGCTGCTGATTTGGGAATAAGCACATTCTTCCACCACTTTGGATGCTATGCACAGTACAGAGATAGAGTTGTAATTTTAAATAATGTTTCTGTCGCAACTTATGAGGCTTGGCATGACTCCACATATTTTCTATGCTTTGGGAATTTGAGCAGAAGACATAATAGGGCCTGATTCATCACGGCACGCATACTGAGCGCAATGTGTGTAAAAACGTCCGTAAATTGGCTCTGCATACTCCCGAATTCAACAATGAGCGGATCTGAAGATATGTGTGCTAATGAATTTGGGTGTGGGTCTGCTCTACTACACAAGAGACAGCAGGATACATCCAATACCTATGTGGAATTTAAATTTGCAAACGAGCGCATAGAAAAAAAAATATTGAATTAATGTCACCTGTTGATAATATAGGCGTTCATGACAAAACAGTTGTTTTTTATATTTTTATCTACTGAACATAAATTTTTTTTTTTACAGTTGCAAACACATGTTATAGCGTGCAAACAAGAATGTTATCACTAGTGTGCAGGACTTAGACTAGCCCTGTAGCTGGAGCAACATATACAGCAGAAAAACAAGTAACTCTGAGATTCCCAGAGCTTTAATGAGACGTGACTGTGTGTGCTTGAGTTTGGCACGCCTCACTGTACATTGACTACCCGCCCCATTCCCTCTCAAAAATCATAGGCTGTAGTAAGTGTCCTTTGTTTAAACAAAGATGACTCTGACGTGGCTGCGTTCACTGGCATATGAGCCAGTTCTGGGTATGCGCAGAGTAATTTTGCGGATGATATGCACACAAACGGCAGATACGTCCCTTGATGAATCAGGTCCACAGAGTATACAGTCATCACCAAAAGTTTTGAGAATGACACAGGCTGGAGATCACTTTGTCATGCTTATTGAGTTAGAATCATGGTTATCTGCAAGGAAACACCTACAGTCATCATTGCTTTGCACAAAAAGGGCTTCACATGCAAGGATATTGCATCTAAATCAACCATTTATCGGATCATCATGAACTTCAAGGAGAGGTGCAATAGTTGTAAGGAAGGCTTCAGGGTAGCCAAGAACGTCCAGCAAGCTGCAGCACCGTCTCCTAAAGTTGATTCAGCTGTGGGATTGGGGCACCACCAGTGCAGATATTGCTCATGAATGGCAGGAGGCAGGTGTGAGTGCATCTGCACGCAAAGTGAGGCAAAGACTTTTGGAGGATGGCCTAGTGTCAAGAAGGCCAGCAAAGAAGCCACTTCTCTCCAGGAAAAACATCAGGGACAGACTGATATTCTGCAAAAGGTACAGATTTTGGACTGCTGAGGACACTCATTTTCTCGATGAATCCCCTTTCAGATTGTTTGGGGAGTCTGGAAAATCACTTGTCTAGAGTTGCAGAGGTCTTCAAAAAGAAGGGTCAACACTGCAAATATTGACTCTTTGCATAAACTTAATGTAATTGTCAATAAAAGCCTTTGACACTTATGAAATGCTTGTAATTTTACTTCAGTATACCATAGCAAAATCTGACAAAAAGGTCTAAAAACACAGAAGTAGCAGACTTTGTGAATACCAATATTTGTGTCATTCTGAAAACTTTTGGCCATGACTGTAATTAGGAGGAAATCGGTTTAGCGATGAACAGAGCACTTAGTGTAGAACCTTTGACTGCAACTGGTCAAACGCACATTGGTTGTTCAATTTGAACAATATAAGTGCATGCTCAATCTTGTCTTCAGATACTAAATTATATGTGAATTTCAGATTACATTTTGATGGGAAAGCGAATGTATAAGTGTGGCCAAATTGTATCAACATTCTGGTTATTTATGCCTTACCAGTAATCGCCAATAAGGAAATAGCATAACGGGTTCCTGATAGCAAGAGGTCAAAAATAAATTATTAATGACCTTACAGAAAATTGCAGGATTTGAAGTGTTTTGTTGATATTTGTCCGAGTAGCTTTGTGCTTTTCCTACTCGTATTTGCCTACTGCATTTTTACAGCACGTGTCTGTAATCATGGAATTTTTTTTAGTAGAGCTGCTAAGCTGCCATGTCTTCCACAAGGCATCTCTGAACTGATATAAATCAGTGAGAATGGAATTAACCCAGGGAAGGTAAGCCTCAAACACTCTGGCTCTACAAATTGGAACATGGGTATCATAGAGTTTTAGGAAGTCTGATTGAAAATACTCTAATGTAGAGTTGGAGAATATAGTCAAATTGATTGTAAACCAGGGACAGTTAGATCATCAAGGAAACATTTTGGTTTGAATATTCTTCTGTACAGGACTTTCGGGGGCATATTCAAGTCCGGCGATTACGCTTGGTTGCACATGTAAAGTGACAATATGGTAATGCAACATCGCAGATTTCCCTTCGCAACCCTATGGGGTGCACACGGAAATCTGCTCTGTTAGGGTAACGGGAAGTATGCAGCCGCATATAATCGCGATCGCCGGATCTAATTGAAAATGCCCCTTAGATTGGGCTTTAAAACTTTGGTTCATGTCAGTACTGTCAGCCAACAGGTCATGTTTTCAGGATTTCTGTCTGTAGAAACAGGTGAGATAATTACTGACCCAGCCAAATAGATTAACTCACTTTTGCATGTATAAATAAATCCTGAAAACATGAACTGTTTGTAGCTCTTGAGGACTGAGTTTGGGCACCTCTGCCTTATATAATAAGCTAAATGTTAACATATTGCTGGCTATGTGCATTATTTGGTTGTTGTTGTGCATGCGCAGTATATTTTGTTTGTTGCTTAATATGAACATAAGCAATGAAGGATGAGGCGCGAAGAGTGTATCAGCATAGGGCAATCAGAAGGCTTAGGCCCTGTTAAGGCTTAGGAACAGCAGGCAACTTCTCTCTGAGCAGTATAGAGTTAATTGCCTTGCTGGTACTGTTAAGGAGCATTCAGGTCTTTACCTGTGTGTACAATCACATGATCTATTATATAATCTGAAGGCTGACCAGCTGCTGTTTCTCTTTGCTGTTCTTGCTACCTTTAATAGCTACCTGTGTCAGTGAGTAGTTGCAGTTATAGCTTTCACACACTAGCATTTCCATGCTCTTGTTCAGTGTTGTTCCGAATCCTGTCTGCTTTCCAGTATCTGACTCTTGCTTGTGACCTGGACCATCATGTGTTTTGCCTGGACCGAATCATAGCCTGTGAACCCAATTATCGTGTTTGCGGCTTTAACCTGATTTTGATTATTGCATGTTTATCTCTGGTATGCTGTTCGTTCTGTTCTCTGGATTTTGCACCACGGTACTCTGCACACCTTGAGCCTCAAGGAAAGCAAAGTTTTTTTTTTTTTAAATGGACGGATTTGCACACACCTATGCACATATTCAAGTACAAGTGGATCTGAAGAAACGTTTCCATTTGAATATGGGATAAGTGTGCTCTGGCAATACGGCACAACACACTGCAGGATATGCACATTGCGCAATAAGTCCCATCTGAACGCACAGATAAAAAAATATTAAACACATTAACACCTGTTAATAATAAAGTCATTAATAAAAATACATTTATAACAAAATACATTTATCAGGATTGTATTAATGCATACTGTACATAAAATGCATTTTTAAAGTTGCTTTTAATTAAAAACACGTTATGGCATGCAACATACGCGACAGCCATCACTATCAATTAGCACTTGCATCTGCCATATAGTTGGTGCAAGTGAGATGGTTACAAATCAGAGTTGCCTACTCTCCCGGAATGTCTGGGAGACTCCTGAATTTTTGGGAGTTCTCCCGGACTCCCAAGAAAGCAGGCAAACATCCCAAATCCAGACATCTCCGTTGTTGAAGTGGGTGGGGGGGTGGGGCTAAATGCATCATCGGACAGCTGCCTTCAAAAGTAGACGGGTACACTATAAATCATGTACCTTGGAGATGCTAAGAGCTTGAATTAAACGAATGTGCATTCGTGTTTTCTACCTTGGCAGGCCCTTACTGTACAATACCTACATCCGTACGCCCCTTCCCTCCCCTGTTCCACCCTTCAAATCATAGGTTGTTGAAAGTGTAATTTGCATTTGAAGATGAATTGCATGCACATGTGTGCACTGTCGTACAGTCCATTTCTCAGTATGTGCAAAGCAATTTTATGCAAAATACGGCACGCAACAGGACTTACGTTCCCTAATAAATCAGGCCTCCTGTGTATAGAATTCCACTTCTGATGTGCATTAACATTTGTTTACTTACACTGCTGCTTTTCCTACTGCTCCTGCTTTGTCAAGTTTTATCAGTACTAGTGCTGCTCCACATCCATACAGCAGTACTAGCCAATCATTAGAATTACAACTTGTACCTTATTTTGTGGCTCACTATACTACTTGGTACTCTATACTGCCAAAAGTAGTGCCAGTCAGAATCATTTGATGTTTCATCATTGTTTAGATGGTTCCAATATTCGTTGTTTAAACCTGCAATGGTGAGGATTCATTGTTTTCTCACCATCGCTAGATTTCTCCTCTGATGTTTTACGGTGGTGTTTTTTTTATTTGTATTTTTAATTACACTGTGGTGCTTTGGACTGCCTGCTGACTGACTTACTGTCTTCATCACAACTAAAAATAGTCTGACTCTAGTCAAACAAAAAAGACATTGAACGGACTGCTCCAGCATGCATGT
Source organism: Mixophyes fleayi (assembly GCF_038048845.1). Lineage (NCBI taxonomy): Eukaryota > Metazoa > Chordata > Amphibia > Anura > Limnodynastidae > Mixophyes > Mixophyes fleayi. The sequence goes on along the minus strand of NC_134407.1, from coordinate 84,313,616 downwards.
CTCTACTGGGATGGTAGCTAAGAGTGAAAGCCAATCACCAGCAGCATAATGGACGAGTTGCAGACTGGCTGGCAGCTATTGGTAATTGAGCAGTGAAAGTCAGTGTCAGTCACTCACTCACTGTGTTTGCTGCATGAGACACACCCAGCGGTCACACACTGTAAGCCTACATTTAGATAAACATAAGAATGATTTCAGAAGTGTATTATATGTTTAAGTAGCCAGTGCTTTAAAAAAAAATAGAAATATCGGTTCTAAAAGCAATGTTTAGGACTAAACAATGTTTGTAACCAATATTTAAAACATCAGTACAACCAACGTTTCCTTTTGATATCCAATCCTTAGTACTGGTTGAACTTGAGAACTGCATCCTTCCTGTTCCATTATTCATACCTCAGAATCCTATTGGTACATCATCCATCCCAGCTCTCATGGTACTCAGAGTGGTACACGCAGGTCAGTCTTTTATCTTTGCTCCTATCTTATTGTGCTAACCCTTCTCTGTTAAATTACCACTATTTCAGAATCAGTCCTGGGTACAACCAAGTACTGGCGAACATATCAAGTTCCATGAGAAAAGAGGTGAAGCTCTCATCAACACCAGTCCTGGTAATTTAACAATAAGGTGATTTATGACGTTAAGTGGATAAATTTATATGTAGCACCAATGCCTGTGACAGGCAGTCCATTTGAAACAGAACACATGGAAATTGTTTGGGAACTACATCCGTAGCTCTTCTGTGGAATGGGACCAGACTGGCTAATCTTCGCTCCCCACGAGCATTAAAGAGCCTTGGCCACCCATGACCTTGTCACCTATTGTCCTTCCTTGGACCACATTTTGGTAGGTACTAACCACTGCATACCAGGAACACCCCACAAGACCTGCTGTTTTGGGGGATGATCTGACCCAGTCTAGCTATCACAATTTGTCCCTTGTCAAAGTTGCTCAGAACCTTACACTTGCCCATTTTTCCTGCTTCCAACTTCAAAAACTGACTGTTCACTTGCTGCCTAATATATCCCACGTCTTGACTGGTGCCATTGTAATGAGATAATCAATGTTATCCACTTTACTTGTCAGTGTTTTTAATATTGTGGCCGATTGGTGCAAGCGTTGTTGGCACACAGGAAGTGATGAAACACATGTAATGGAATAAATTATGGTACAATTAGAAGTTGGATAACATATTGTTAATGTAGTATATGTGTTTTAAAGTGAAGTAGGTCAGAACTATGTGGACATAAGCTTAGGAATGTGAGAGGTCACATATGCCCCTTGACCTCTTGGGTATAGGTTTTCTGTTTGATGTAGTATCTGTCGAAAGCATTTATAATTTATTTCTTTACTTGTATGGTGTATTATTTCAAAGTATATGATGTGATTAGTGAAGTCTGTTAAGAGGGGTGGGTTTTACTGAATATAATCTGTGTCTTGTATAGGGAAACCCCAGTCTTATTCTATTGTTGAACTAAGACTTAATGCATTGCATTATGAAAGAATAAAGAGAACTTTACATTTTTGAAAACTTACTATTTTTGAATCATTTCTACTCTATCACACATAGTGAGGATCAGAAGTGGTGTGTGTGGTTACCGAAACTTAGAACACAGCGGTCAAGGTTACACTGCCGAGAGAGACTGCAAAAGTGACCGGTAACTGAACTGTGATCAGACAATTGATCCCTGCATAAAGCAATTGATGAGTGTAATTTTAAATGTATTCTAATGTACTTTTTTAATATTGGTTGAAATAAAAAGATACTGCATTATCCTGCTCCCCCTCCCTACTGTCTTGATTTACTTCTTATGATTCTCCAGTTCTTGGTTTCATGTAATTGGTGTGATTTTATTAAGGAAGGATCCACTAAAGGGAGAGTTATTATTTAACTTCACATACTATCTATCAGAGGACTTCAGGACACAACAGCCAGGTAGCAACGGACAATACAACAATGTAGTAGGAAGCAGTCTGCAAGCATGAATGCTAACCTGTGGGTTAGGAGTTCATTAAATAAACTTGGTTTAGATTGTATATATCAGGTTTAAACCCCTATAATGCATCCTCATAAGGGCAATCCAGAAGAGGAGGTCTGCTGATAAGAGACTAAAGCTCCCTAGCTATGCTAGGGAATATATACACACACATACACTGTATTTTATCTTTTTGCTTTGGAAATATGTTCTGACCTTGTTGAAGAATTGCCTTCATTGTTGTTTGCGATGTTATGTTGTGTAAGAACCCCAAATACTACTGACAAGTGAGACCAAGGACTTTTTAAAAAAATATATTTTTTATTTACTCTTTATATAGCCACAAATGAAAATTAGATGTTTGCCAACTTCTTAAAGAGACAAAAATCCCTCTGGGGTAAGAATACACTTCATGTACACTGCAGTTCATATTTTGTAGATTTCCCTTTGTGGGGAAAGGTGGCATAATTTCAGTCAAATTACTCTTGTCTGACTATGGACCTAGGAACCTCTTTGGAAACACGCACCACCACTGTTTAGGAACATTATCCTTGAGTCCTTAAAAAAAAAATGTTCTGTTTGTGTACATTGATATTTCTATTAAATACCATTTCAAAACAAGATACACAATTGTATCCAGATATAAACCATCCACACATTACCTCTACATTTAGGGGAGCATGTATGTTGTACAGGTAATTGTAAAAAATGGAAGCGTTGCCTGGAGCAAACAATTCCATTCTACAATAGTACAGTTTAGAATATGAGTGCAGTCATCTGGTTGCTATGGGCAACACCAACTTTTCTAGTTACCAGATAAACAGTTTTCATCTACCCCAAGTAATACAACTGTACATATAGTACAATTTATAATAACCAGTCATTTATTTCACTAGACTAAAAACAGGAGTTCTTAACCTGTAGAATATAGCATAATTGATTTGACTGTGAATCAACTGCAGAACACATTGTTCAGATTAAAATGGTACTTCCATGTAATGCATTTTACTGTCGACTACAAAATAACACACACATATATATTATATATATATATATATATATATATATATATATATTTTTTTTTTTTAATTTTTTTTTTTTTAATAGGAGAGCATGTACAGCTAATACCAAAATGATTAAGAATAATTGGAACTGCAGGATCCATGGCAACTCATAACTCGGGTGCTGACCCACAGGACAAAAACACCTGTCTAGGACAGATAAGACGTATGAGCAGAAATATCCCAACCGTAATTCCAAAGCATTCTGGATAAAAATTTCTGTACTTGTATTTATGATTTTATAGTGTCATATTTAGTTAACATATTGTGACCAATTTTACAAATGTAAATAAACATTTCTCATTTTATTCAAAAGTATAACAGTCAAACACCACAAAGGTATTTTCACTTGTCCGTCCACGGTCTTAGAGATGTGCTCCTTATACTGTTTATATATACAAACTGTAGTTGAAATATAGCTGCCATACAGAGTCCATTAATGCAAGCAATCTGCTGTAAGGCAGAAGTGGTTAGCACTTATGCCTTACAGCACTGGGGTCATGAGTTCAATTCTCGACCATGGCCTTATCTGTGAGCAGTTTGTATGTTCTCCCTGTGTTTGCGTGGGTTTCCTCCGGGTGCTCCGGTTTCCTCCCCCACTCCAAAAACATACTGGTAGGTTAATTAGCTACTAACAAATTGACCCTAGTGTGTGTGTGTGTGTGTGTGTGTGTGTCTGTAAGAGAATTTAGGCTGTAAGTCCCAATGGGGCAGGGACTGATGTGAGCGAGTTCTCTGTACAGCGCTGCGGAATTAGTGGCACTATATAAATAAATGGTGATGATGATGATTAGTGCCAAAGGACTTGTTAGGATATAGTGACTCTAACTGCATGCTTTGCTAAGTGCCTGGTTAAATAGTGTTTTAACACAAAACATTTCCCGCATTCTGGACATTCAAATGGTTTATTACCTATATGAAGTTTTCGATGTGTAATGAGTCCTGAACGGTCAGTGAAACATTTCCCACATTCTGAGCATGCAAATGGTTTCTCCCCTGTGTGAATCCTTTGATGGGCAGTAACCCCTGACCGACCCCGAAAACACTTTCCACACTCAGTACATGAAAATGGTTTTTCGCCTGTGTGAATTCTTTGATGTGCTACAAGACTTGTCTTACAGTTGAAACTCTTCCCACATTCGAGGCATGAAAATGGCTTTTCTCCTGTGTGAATCCTCTCATGTCTGACAAGATGTGATCGACTAGGAAAACATTTCCCACAACGCGTACAGGTGTAGGGTTGCACTCCGGTATGAATCCTCTTATGTACGGAAAAACAAGAGCGGTCAGAGAAACATTTCCCACAATCAGGACAGGAAAATGGTTTCTCTCCTGTGTGGATTCGCTGGTGGGTTGCAAGATTTGCATTACTGGCAAAACTTTTCCCGCATTCCACACATACAAAGGATTTTTCTTGAGTGTGCGTCTTCTGATGTGTGGCCAGAATAGAGCTACTCGTAAAACTTTTACCACATTCAGAACAAGGAAATGGAGTCTCCCCTGTGTGAAATCTTTGATGTGTTATGAGATGTGATCGAGTAGGGAACCGTTTCCCACAGTCAGAGCATAAAAAAGGCCTTTCACGTGTGTGAACCCTCTTATGTGTATAAAGTCCTGAACGGTCTGTAAAACATTTCCCACAGTCAGGACATTCAAATGGTTTTTCCCCGGTATGAATTCTCTCATGCGAGATAACATTTGAGCGGTTTGTGAACCTCTTCCCACAGACAGAGCAGGCAAATGGTTTTTCCCCTGTGTGAATCCTATGGTGAGCGATAAGTTCTGATTTCCGGATAAAACATTTCCCACATTCGTTGCATGAGAATGGTTTATCTCCTGTGTGAATCCGCAGATGTACATTAAAATGAGTTACATGGTTATACGATTTCCCACAATAAGAACATATAAATAGTTTTCCGGACTTCTGTTGATCTGAAAGACCAGATTCGTCAACGAGTCGTGTCAAACTGACTGGAAAAGCCACATTTTCATCTTCGTGAATTGCTCTATGTGTAATAAGATCTTCCTCACTTACAAAATGTTTCTGGCACTCTGAACAGTTACGTACTGCCTCTGCTGTGGCACTTACATGGCCAGTTGTATTTGCTTGCTGTCTAGTGCGGTCACTGCTCTTGTGAATATTGGGCATATATTGGGAGAGGGTATATTCTGGAACAGTAAAAGTCACAATGTCTGAAAAACTTTCTTCAGTGAAAGAGACGGCTTCCTCTTTAACCTCAACGGTTTTACATTCTGTCTGTGAAAACTGTGCAGGGGTAAACCCTCTAGGATTTGTCAAGTGTTCTTCATCGTCCCAGTCTAGCTCCTTCTTTACGCATACAGAGGTACGTTTGGTTGCTGTATAAATGTTGGTCTCTGTAGAAAGTTCTTCATGTGAACAGGATTCCTCCTTAACATGAGTTGAAAGCGGTGTACACTCCTCAGACGCACCAACATGGTTAGCCTCAAATTCTTCCTCAGAGTCAGATTCTGATTTTATAGGGCTAGAAGTATATTTTGTATGTGTATGTTCCATGAGTGGGTAAGCACTGGTGTGTGTAATAATTTTTTCCACAAATGATACAGATTCACTGGTTACACATCTCACTGGCTGTCCTTTTTTGTTCCATGATTCTGTTCCACCATGAATGGTGCCAATGTCACTTCTATCTTCAGTCCTTGAATCTGATGCCAAGAGTGATGTGAAACCCGTCTGGTGTGTTACTGGCCATGTTTTTATCTAATTTAAAAAAAAAAAGTAAAAAATAAATAAAAATAAACAATATTTAATGAATTAAATAGTAATACATTAAATTAAGTATGCTAAAGAGCAAGTATGCCAACCAAGGTAGACTTGTCACTTACACATACTGCTTCAGGTGATCAAAACAGATGCCTCCACTATGTCGCCTATAAATATACTATACACCAGGTACTGTCTGCCTCCAGGCCAAACAGCCACATCCAATAGGAAGCAATTAGTGTGGTTGGACATTAAACACATACATGATCATCCGACTGTATTTTCCACCAATCCATAGCAATATTTGAAAGATCACAATGTTGATCTAATTCAGCAGTAATTTTGGATATTTTCTGGCAGAATTTTTTTGCTTAAAGTGGACAAAATAAAAAGTCACAAAATATTTTTTTTTTTTTTTTTTAGTTTAATAATTGACAACTTAAGGATTTATTAAGGAGACAAAAAAATCCATCCATCCATCCACCTAGAAGAGTGACTACACTACCCAATATAGTAAGAATGTACTTGTGCAATGCCGTCTCCCTTCTGCCACCCTCCTGTTTGTCACTGCCAACCAGTAAGACGCACTGGATGGGTGATGCCAAGTAGATAAAATGGTGCGGACAGAAAAAAAACTGCCCGCGTGGCTCACATGCTAAGTCAGTAACTATAATCGGCCCCTAGGTGACATGCCCTGCTATTGGGGGTATAGCCTGAAAGGTAAAAAAAAAAAAGTGACACATGGTCAATGCGAATTACTTTTTTCAAAATGCCTAAAGTGTGTTTGTCATAGTGACCTACTGACCAATATTTTTACATCCATTCAAGCTACACCCTCTTATAAAGGGTGAGTTGATAATGGCAGAAAAGGCAGATATAAAGCTACCATTGAATACACTATATTGAGACATTACTTCAGTAATATATCTTGCTGAACAAAACAAGGAAAAGACAATTGTTAAAAGCCTTATCTAGCAAAATCAAGAAACTGTCATGGCTATTTGGCCACAATGGGGCACTTTTCCAGTTGAGTCTATGGCTGGTATTTCATTTCACATAAGCAGAGCACACTGGAAAGCAGCTCCCACTAATGTTAGTAGTAGTTAGTAGTTTGTTGTTGGCTGAATAACTTTCCTTTCTTATATTGACCATTTAAATGTAGATCTAGTAAAAGGAACCCCCATGCTTTCCCATCAGGTGAAGAACATATAACCGTGTTCCCTCTTTAGGATGCGTCCCTGACTAACAGGTCTATTCTGTACACAAAAGAACATTGAAATGGTATTGAAGCTGCACAACCACAAACTGAATTTATTGTTACGACCATAATCCCCCTGATAACTGAAGCCCCAGGACTGCTACATGCAGAAGATTTTCCTGGGTGATCCTTCACTCCTTTCACAGCCCCAGACTGTGTGGGTCACTATTGCCCGATCAGCTGCTAGTTGGGACTGGAGTCACTGCAGTCCTCTGAAGAGTTGCAAGAATATAGAAAGTACCAGAACAAGACCTGACTACAGTAGTGAACCACTCGGAAAACAATTTCCAGTCACACATGTACATGATGCCCGGTGGATAATTATTAGTGTAAATGTTCTGTTAAATGAAATTTGTGACTGATGCAATAGATTATCACATTGGGGTTTGTTGTGTGACTAAGACTGTCGCCGTGATCTACAAAACAAGTTAATAGTGACATTCATAAGAGAGCAATGTTACGCATAAAGTTAGCTGTATCAATGTCAATCCCTTTTAAAGTGCCCACAATAACTCTTTCTGGTTTTATTTACAGGAGTCACTTGACTCTGCTCACCACCAGTCATTTTGGTTATCACTGGGCCCCCACCATTTCTGTACTACCTTTTCCCAGTTCATTCACCATCCCAGAATATGCTCCAGTTGCATTTGAAAAACGTTGCCATTTATTACAAACTTCAAATCTCCAAGGGGAGCATCTACATTTTCAAGCATCTTTACTCCTAATACCCACCTGTTTCTCAGTACACAGTCCTGGTGGTGGGATGGAATGCGCAAGAAGGGGAATTTGGTTCACCAGTGCCAGATTCCAGCACTCAAAATAACACTCTTCCTTGGAATTACAACTTCCCCTTTTTATGCAATGCAACTAGATTACTTAGTTGTTTATACTGAAAAAAAGTATGTATCGGGTACCAAATTCCATCATCAAGACATATTTGCTCCATAGGAAATTAATACCCCAAGACCACAGCTACCCTCTGGTCCCCAACATAAAAAAATAATAATATGACAATTGTTCTCATCTACAGCTTCCATTTTCCACTTTATTATATGTTGGCATCATAGGCAAATAGGGTAGGGAGGTGTACCTTGGGTCACATGCCTCTGCTCCAAAAGTTATCAGACCTCCCCTGATGCACAAAATGGCCGCCTGTGAGTCTTATTAGACTTCATGCGCAGAGTGAGTGTGTATCAGCACCCACCATATCCTCCTCCATGACCACCATCTCCAGGACCCTTTCCCAGTCTGAGATACACGGCTGCTTTGTGACGTCATCGGCCTGAACCTGCCGGGCGCGGGTGCTCTCGGGAGCTAGAGTTCACTGACGCATGCGAAGATGCACTACGGTGGAAATGCGCATGTGTGAGAAAACTCCGTCACTATAGAGACGACAATGCGTCTGTGATATCACAAGTAGCAGCCGTGCGGCCATTATTAGTAAGGGCAAACCGTGCAACGAGGAGATTCAGAAGTGCAGAGAAATGTAGATAGCATGTATGGTTACTTATTGTGTAATGCACCCAGTTCAGTCATTATGTTCGGAAACATTGCCGGATAGAGTTGTATTTGGAGACTCTCTGTTTTTGCTGGAACTAGCACTCGGTTCCTGCTGCTGTTTAGCGTGAAATTTGTATTTGAAGAGTTTAAGTAAGAATGTAACTGACTGAATGATGGTGTTTTTATGTGCAAGTATCCTGTTGCGAAAGTAATGCACCTATCAGTTTTTTGGTGGCAGACCACCCTCCACCAAAAACAAAGGGGATTGGGGGGCTGATTTATTACATACTTGCCAACTCTCCCGGAATGTCCGGGAGACTCCCGCATTTTGTGAGAGTCTCCCGGACTCCCGGGCGAGTGTGGCAATCTCCCGAATTCTGCCCACTTCACTAGGAAGTGCCCCACTTCCTAGTGAAGTGGGCAGAATTAGATCCCAAACGCCGCGATTCCCGGTGAATCGCGGCGTTTGGCCCCGCCCCCGCTGTCAAATGACGCAATTTGCGTCATGACGTCACAGGGGGCGGGGCCGAAATGACGCGATTTCGGCCACCCCGCCCCTTCACGCCCCCCTCCACTGGCTGGCTCCCGGAAGGGAGCTGAAGAAAGTAGGTAAGTATGATTTATTAAGGAAAGTAAAGCATTTGGAGGGGAAGTGAATTTAAAATGTAATGGCAGATATATAGTTGGGGTAGGGCATGTCATAGATCAACTTTAAATTATAATATAAATATAAAACTATCAAGTATTTGTGTGCTACGTGAAATAAAGAGCAAGTATTTAACTTATGTGTAAAATAATAAATTTGCACCCCTTGCCGTGTAACATGGTTTGTCCAGGAGAAAACATAATCCCTTTTTTTTTTGCCTTACTTTCCTTAATGAATCCCTGGATGTCTAGTAACTGTAACAGACTCACCCTGCCTTATATTTTGACCAGTGTTATAGCCCCTCACCATATTTCTCAACATTTAAAAAAGACAATTTGGGACAAATTTAACCAAGACAGTCCCGTCAAAAGGTGGACTATTATTATTATTATTATTATATTTGATATTATTAGATAAATAAACTATTCCACAGTTCCTGGCAATCTTAACTACAAAGATCCCAATTATTATTTTTGCCATGTATGCATGATAAATCACCACGTGTGTATTTCATATGCATATTGAGAATTACATGGTTGGTTTGGGAGACATTAAACTTATATATAGACAAACTAAAAATACATTTTGAATCAAGTGTTTTCATTAAATTTTTTACATAAAAGAAAAAAAATGTGTTACACTTGATTTTGTTACAACTGATTTGTTATAAACAATACAAACCCCCCAATTATCCTCAATCCCCCTCTTCTCTTTCTTCCTTTATGCTCTGATCATGTATAAGTCTCTATAGATATGCTCCTCCATTTTACCCCTAAAGTGTGTCAATTACATTTATAACAGCATTCACACTGGTATCATATAATATGACTTAAACTGGGTACACAGTCATGCAATCTACTTCAGGTGCGAACTCTGTAACAATTTTACCAATGACTGAAAGTCCAGCTGAGCATGTAGTTTCATACATACACACCTGCACAATTTACCTTCAGATCTCTGATCTTCATTTCTAACAACCATCTGCTGAAAACATTGTGTTGAAGTTTAATAATTGGATAAAAGTGGTAATCAGCAATTTCTGTGCACTAATATTGGTTGCAATGCAATTAGTATGCAAGCGAACAAATATTTTAGCAAATAACAACATGCAAATAAGTTTAATCTATTTATTGCATTTAATATAATGATGTGGTGAAGAAGCTAACGTTTTCAACAAGTTAATTACATAGAGTTTGGTTTCATTCTGTTAACAATTCATATCTGGCAGTATTTATATATTACTTTTCATACAACCACTAGCAACTCCAAAGATGTTATAAAAGAACCAGTTTGTACAGGTCTAGAGGCGGGAGCCTGAGGAAGGACACCTGGCCACACATGGAAAGATGACCCCCATATCAAGGGACAATGACCCAGGGGTTTTGCTAGGGAAGGCGATTTAGTGCCCCGTCCCCTTTTTTGACAGCCACACAATACATTCATGTGCCTGTCGGCAGAGACCAGGCAAAGTAAGCTGTCTGGCCACTGACCATCCTATTAGCAAAAGCGCCTTGGCGTGGCAGGATGGCTTAAACATACATTTGCAAATGTGTGCAACAAAGACTTTTGCATTTTTATCTACAGTAGAAATGGCAGATCTGTTGCTGGCTATAGCAGTGTGCTGGGGGAAAAAATGTTGTGTGTATGTTCCTTGCAGGATAACCCCACCCTTTCAAGCACCTGTTATGGCCTATAAATTGATTTGAGCAGCTTCCACTTCTGTATTTGTCTGGCCACTCTGCCTGGTCTCTGCTGACTAACACTATTGTATTGTGCATCTGTCACTGAAGTGTATACAAGGTATGTAGAATTATTGCACCATATATTATTGTGAGTTTTAGAGCTTTGTGCTTATGTGTTGTAAGCTGTACAGCTCAGGGAGTGATATACATTGTTCATTGACAGACAATTGAAGACACATAAAGGTAAGGTTTCTACCCCAAGGGACTTAAAATCTAGTGAGAGCTCACAGCTTAATTTATGGAAAACATACAGAGAACATAAATAATATTTCTAAATGATCAAAACACATTTATTTTTTCTACAAATGTGCATATTAAACTGCCTCATACATAGGGTCATGTCCATATACTAGTTCCCTGTAAAACAGTCTGTGCCTATTTTCGTGGCATTGCAGGTCTAGCTGGAAATGCTCATTGTGAAAAACACTTTAGGACCACCCACTTCTTTAAATTATTCCATGTTCCCCCTAAAATACTACTTGTTCCAACCTAATTTATGTCTTACATGAATCATGAGTGTGAGGGGATTTTGGGGCTCTTTTTATTACACGAATAACTTGTGTGTGTGACTATTTTTTATTACGTGTGTTTGCGCGCATATAAAGATGCTTACATGCATCCTATGCGTCTGGATGGTAAAAAAAAGCTCCCCACTGAAAGTATAGGATAACTGATTAGCAGCACCTTCTGAACACCCTCAAGTCTTATTGAAAAAAGTAAGAGGACCTGCAGCCCCTGCTGAACAGGTATGTATTTATGAACCCTAAATCTTATTTAAATATTTAATCCTGCAAAACTAAATCTGGTATTTGGGTGCTGCAATTTGAGCCCATATCTGGATAAAACTTTCCAAACTGCCCGGCTCCTCCCATCAGAAAATACATAATTTTCCACACCCACTCAACAGCTCTATGCTGCTCCCATCAAAATGAGTGGATCATCATCATCTATTTATATAGCGCCACTAATTCCGCAGCACTGTACAGAGAATTCCCATCAGTCCCTGCCCCATTGGCGCTTACAGTCTAAATTCCCTAGTATGAACACACAGAAAGAGTAGGATTAATTTTGGTAGCAGCTAATTAACCTACCACCAGTATGTTTTGGGGGTGGGAGGAAACTGGAGTAACCGGAGGAAACCAACACAAACATGGGGAGAACATACAAACTCCACACAGATAACGTCGGGAATTGAACTCATGACCCCAGTGCTGTGAGGCAAAGGATTAATACAAATTAAAGATGCATGACATCTCAAAGGGGCAAATGCAATGCTGGGGAAATTTTGGCATGTTCATAAAATGCTCTTACTAGGTCAAGCATTGAGTTACATTTTTATGAATTAAACAATTGTATGAAGGTTTAATTGGTGCCACAATAGAACTGCATGCATCGGCCCCAAATATAATATCAGAGTCAGCACATCCTACCATACGAATAAACATTGAGTGGCAAAATGCTGGTTTAGGTCAAGGGAAGCATATTGCCCAGAGGTAATGTGAGAATCTCAACTTTGCCGCCCCTAGAATGAAACTGCATGAGTTAAGGTCCAATGGGACGAAGGACCAGGATTATCACACTGTCTCTTTACATGCAGCTGATCTAGTTGGTTACTCACTTATGTGTTTTTGTTTACACTGAAAAGAATACCCAAATAATCTTCAAGTTGTCATAAAACGAGATTGTTGCAGTTGGAAAATATTTCTGAAACATTAACAGATAAAACAGTGGTTTATGTAATCTTGTTTCTAAATTTCTGATAAATAGCCATGTTTTTTTGCTGGAACTAAGAACTGTGACTAGGAATGGAGAACTCAGGACTGTGAGACAGCCATAGACCTGGAACCCAAACACATATACACAGAACTGGAAAATGAGCCCTAGAGATTCAGAACCAGCCCCCAGCTACAGCAATGGTAATACAAACAAAGACCCATGGACTGCAGAATAAGCACTAAATACTGCAAAGTTCTTGTTGAAGTAAGCACTCTTGATGAATGTAAAGATGAGCAGTTTGGAATTGCAGGGTGCTTGCAGAGAGATGATCATTTGGTAATGCAGGTTATTTGCAGAATAAACAAATATACAGATAAAATGTTAATGCAGATCAAATTATTTACGGGGTAGCGAATGAGAGTGATGGTAGTGACCAGCGTGAAGTAGGCCTGAGCTTAAGAAAACAGGGCTAGGGAAGCAGGCCAAGAGGTACAGAGGGTGATGAATAGGAGAACACAAGGAAAGAGGGCTCTGCTTGTGAGAGCTTACATCCTAAAGGTAAAGGGAGACACATATAGTGTGGTATCGATTGGGGGAGTAGGGGTGAAAGCCAAGACAAGGAAGTTAGGAGAAAGGCTGATAGGCTAGAATAAAGAAATGAGAGTAGAGGCTACCCTGACAGGGCATATGAGATCATTCCATGGCTGTGGAGTAGCCCAGGCAAAGTCCTGGAGGCGGAAGTGAGAAAAGGAAATCACTGAAGTAATGAGGCGGCAGTCGTTGGTCGAGCAGAGGGGGGCGGTAAGGAGGGTAGGTAGAGAAAATTAGTTCCTTTTTTGAAATATTGAGTTTAAGAAAGCGTTGGGACATCCAAGATAAGATGAGCCAGAGACAGCAGGAGATACGAGACATAAGTGGAGAGGTCAGGATATGAAAGATAAATTTGCGTATCATCAACAGAGGTTGTACTGGAAGCCAAAGAAGTGGATGAGGTCAAGGGAGGAGGTGTAGAGGGAGAAGATCGGGGGGCCAAGAACGGTAACTTGGGGAACTCCAACAGGTAAGGGAAGAGGTGGAGACATTAGAAAATTAGAAGCTCAGTATGCGCTTCCTGGCATCTGGAGCTAGAAGAGTAGCAGTGGGATAGCATTTAGATCCAGTTATTCAAAATAAACTCCATCTTATAGATATACCAGATGTTTTTCTTGCGGAAAACTATAGTTGGTTTATTGCTCTTTTGTATGTTGTCTTTTATATACTTAATAAACTTATAAGGTGAAAACAAACATATTAAGTAGTAGTAACCATAGACAGAAACATAGGTAGTACAACTATTCTAGAGTAAAATATCACTCAGATGTAAAGTTTAGGCTCCTGGCAGACAGATGCTTTGTGCATCCATATCTCTACCCTGGGAACCGGGCCTCTAGTTTTTGGGACACGAGCGTTCACATGACAGCTCTAAATCTTCATCTCTGAGAATCACTTCTTGTCAATTCCCAGGGATGGTTTTGATAATAGAAACTGACTGTGTTTCTTTTGTTTTCAGAACAGATTTGTTTACTCTGGATATTATATGTAAATGTATTGGTGCCATATTTTGGAAAAAAAGCTCCTGGTACCTGGATAACTAGTATAGGAAACAAAATGCAAGCATGGCAAACAACATGAAATTCCCTGCAGTTGTTTGTTACTTGCAAAGTCTATTTTTTCAAACTATTCACATTATCATTATCTTTCTTTTCTTCTGATATTTGTTCCCTCCCAGGCAAGAAAGAAATGCATTCTTTTTTTGAAAAACCCATGGTAGTTTAGGATTGGAAATAGTCTGGGAGCACTGTAACAGAATTTATATACTTTAGTAGCTCACTAACATGTGACCGGGGAAGTAGGTAAGAACATTACAGTAAACCTTTGTTTTAGTGTTGATTTATTTTGCATGTTTAGCTATAATCTAGAAAAAAGTTCAAATAATTCAGTTTAGGGGGTTATGAGAATATGTAATGCAATAATGCATAGTTAATCCTGGATGTAAGATATAACAGAATCGACCACAAGGCAAACTTCCACTGCAGTAACATAAATCAATACAGTGAACATCAGCAAAGTAAATGCACACCACAGACACTGACATTTTATTTCAGTAAAGGTATACATATAAACTGAACTGTTACAAAATTAACTAAACAACAAACAAGGATATAAAATAATGAAAATGATAACAGGAGTTCTAAAAGGCAAATAATTTAGTAGCGTTATTATCTTATAATGGACCATTGTGACTCAGTGTCCCAGAATTTCATGTAAAGGACCACATAAATAAATAATACATACATGTACACACACATGTATTTAGATCAAATTTCATTAAAGTGCAAGCGAACCCAATATTGGGCATATACATATTAAAGCTCCTGTAAAACAGTGCTAAGTAATAAACCTGACCTATGTTTATATTTAATGTAATCCATCCACTGTGCTATCTGTCTCTTGCCAATCTTAACAATTGAGACCATTAAAATATTGCTGAGGAGGTCAAAGTTTAAGCAAGACATTTCAGTCCTCTATATGACAGAAGTACTCTGTAAGATTAGTAGATGAAAACACATAGGCCATGGACAGCGAAAGCAGAACTGACCTGACATGCCCTGTTATTTGAGCCTTAATCTTGGTGAAAGTGGAAAGTGCAAAGCCTTGGGAGTGATGCATGAAAGCTAGTAGCACTTACAGTTCTATGAAAAAGAAAGTACCCTTTTTCAAATCTGTGTTATTACATATCGGTGTATAATTACCATTTGAGGTAAATGTATCAAGCTTAGAGTTTACAGGAGGTTTGAAAAGTGGAGATGTTGCCTATAGCAACCAGATTCCAGTTATTTTGCAGAATGTACCAAAAAAAATGTAACTAGAATCTTATGTGAGCTCTCTGTACAGCATCACTAATTATTGGCGCTATATAAATAAATAGTGATGATGATGATGCTGGGACAAGGCCTTAAGTGAAGTGTGCATAAAGAATGCACAGTTCAAATAATTCAAACGCCAAATAATGGAAATAAACAGTTTGGTAAGGATCAAGCTGAGAGTTTCCAGTGGGTTTGAAAAGTTGACATGTTGATTATAGCTACCAATCAGATCCTAGTTATAATTTTGTTAGTACATTCTGCAAAATAACTAGAATCTGATTGGTTCTTATAGTCAACATGTCAACTTTTCAAACCCACCGGAAACTGTGTTTGATACATTTAACCCCTAATCTTCACTAAATCCTACCATTTGATACAGCAAATCTCATGTGACACATAGTCAATACAATTTTACTTTCTCATTATTTATTTAACAAAAATAAACCTATTTGAAGATCCATGAGTGACTCACACTATTGCAAAACCACATTCAGCAGAAATAACTTGGCATAATCATTTTTTGTATGAGTTTATCAGTCTACTAGAGGGTTTGACTAATTTTAGCCCACTTCTCCTTACAAAACTGTTTATTTCCATTATTTGACATTGGAGGGCAATCTTTATGCAGTTTACTTAAGGTCCTGTCCCAGCACCATTATTTATTTATAGAGCTCCACTAATTAGTGGTGCTGTACAAAGAACTCACTCACATCAGTCCCTGCCCCATTGGAGCTTACAGTCTAAATTCCCTAACATACACACAGACTAGGGTCAATTGGTTAGCAGCCAATTAACCTACCAGTATGTTTTTGGAGGGTGGGAGGAAACCGGAGCACCCGGAGAAAACCCACGCAAACACGGGGAGAACATACAAACTCCTCACAGGTAAGGCCATGGTCAGGAATTGAACTCAAGACCCCAGTGCCTAGAGGCAGAAGTTAATTAGCCAGATCTAATTTTGGCTAAACTTCACTTGTCAGACAAAAGGCCTTACCTTTACCTCTAAAATACTCTAGTTTATTGTGGATGCAATGATTGCAAGGCATCCAAGTGCTGTGACTGCACAACCCCAAACTATAATGTTTGGTGGTTAATTTGAAATTCATATGGTGATACGCTGTTTAGTTTTCACCAAACTTAACTTTGGCCTTTTCTGTCCCGAGGACAATGTTCCAGAATTAATTTATTTATATGCAAGCTTGCAAACGTAAGGCGTACTGGGATTTTCCTTTTTTTTTTTCTACAAGACTTTCTCCTAATTACCCTTCCAAAAAAACTGTATTTCTTCAGTCTTTTTCTTATGGTGGAGTCATGAACAGAGGACTGCACGCAAGTTTAAGGTTCTATAAGATTTCTTGGAGCATCATACAGCCTGGTGGGTGAATCTGCTGGGGTGTCCATTCTTTGGAACACTGGCATCTGTTTTAAATTCGCCATTTCTAAATAACCTCTCTCACTGTAGAATGATGGATTTTAAATTATTTGGAAATGACTTTATAACCCTTTCAAGTCTGATGAGCAGCAACAATTGTTCTCAGTGATGATTGTAGATGACTTCTCCTTCACATGGTATAAACATATAAGAATGCTCCACAATGAACTGACAAAAGCTGTTGCTTTTATATATAGGTGATAACACTGCCTGAAGCGCAACTAATTAACAGCACCTGCTTAAGTGAACGTATATGTAAATGGAAGCAGTAAGGGTGGACTTACTTTTTCACACATGACTTCTACATTTTGGCTTACGGTTTGTTGAATAAATAATTGCAAAGTGAAATCTGTCAATAATTATTTGACACATTAACTTAGATCTGTCAAATTTAGGACTTCGTAACAACTAAAGGCTCATTAATTATGACCCACGACGTAAAAATTTGATAGAGGGTGTGCTTTGTCCAGAAAGACAATCCTAGGAAGAACCACCTGTATGTATTAAAAATATAGGTGGGATTACATGAAACAATAATGTCTTATAGCATATTACAGTCTACACCAAAACTCAGGATAGCTGTGGGTCACAAATAAAGCATCAGAGGGCTGTATCAAATATATGGATGTGCAAATCTGCTTTCAACTGCAACATATGGCCCCTGTAAAAGATGTTGTCTGTATTTATATCATCATCATTTATATATAAGGCGCCACAAAACTCTACAGTACCAGTTGAAATAATGAAAAGAAATAAAAATAAACTTGAGGGAGAAGGTACAGACATGAGACAGAGGGTAGAGAGAGCTCTGCTGCTGAGTTCTTACAGTATATGTGATATAAAACAGATCATTTTTGCACAAAGCTACAGCAGATGTTGGCGCTATATACATATACAATATGTTACTAAAACAAGCCAAATTATACAATTTCACCTTCAGGACATGCAAGTGTTATGTAAATACAAAACATATTCATAATTCCAAAGATTCTAAAATGGCTACAAGGATGTGACAGACTAGTGATATTATTCAACATGCAAATAGCAACCCTACTTTAGAAGTTCTTCCATATATGTAGCAGTGTTCAAAACAGACGAAGAACATAACAACCAATGGATTTATTGTACCACACACATGAAGTCTAAGAGATCAGCAATATAAAAAATATTCTCTATCCTGTATGAATTATGCGATGTTTGAGAAGCCGGGAGCTGTTAGGGAAGCCTTTTCCGCATTCAGAACATCCAAAGGGCTTTTCGCCAGTGTGAGTTCGCTGATGTATCACAAGATGTGACATTCGAATGAAACCTTTTCCACAAATGGAGCAGGTGTATGGCTTTTCCCCGGTGTGAATTTTCTGGTGTCGAACAAGAACGGACTTATCACTGAAACATTTCCCACATTCACCACATGAAAAGGGCTTCTCTCCTGTATGGATTCGGAGATGGGTGATAAAATGAGACTCCTGTTTAAAAGGTTTTCCACATTCGGAACATATAAATCCAGTTTCTCCAGTGTGAATCTTCTCATGTTTGACACAATCTGATTTTTTTCTAAAACATTCCTCACAGTAAGAACATGGGTACATCGCTGGTCCAATGTGAATTCTCAAATGTGTGTAAAGGTGGAACTTGCGGCTGAAACACTTCCCACATTCAGCGCATGAATACGGTTTTTCTCCAGAATGAATTTTCTGGTGTCTTATAAGATCCGACTTATCACCAAAACATTTATCACATTCAAAACATGAAAATGGCTTCTCTCCTGTGTGAACTCTCTGATGTATAACAAGATGGGACTTCCTAATGAAACTTTTTCCGCACTCAGAACAAGAAAATGGCTTGATTCCTGTGTGAATCCTCTGATGTCTGCTAAGTTTTAACTTGCTGCCAAAACTTTTCCCACATTCAGAGCACAAAAAGGATAATTCTCCCTTGGGATTTGTCTTATGTGTGACAAGGTCTGAGTAGTTTGTAAAAAATGTCCCATATTCAGAACTTGACAATGGTGTCTCCTGTTGAATATCTTGAAGATCATTGTCTTCATATTTGATAACATTTACCACAAAATCTTCAGGCCCAAGGGAAATGTCGTCTTGTTCAAGTATGTTCTCTCTCTCAGATTTGTCTGTCAAAAACAAATATAATAAGTTATTTTGTGAAAATGGGTGTAAAAATTTAATTGTATCAGTCTTAAGCTCTTTTTCTAAGAGTTGTCTTCAGGTAAATGGTTCAAGGTAATATATAGTGATATCAGCCATACCGGATGCCAAAATGAAGTTTCAGAACCGTAAGCTGGTGCACAGCCAATATGCTGAGTCATAATTTATGCCAAATCTAACACTAATTCCAATATAACAGAGCCATACCTGGTATACACCTAAAATGCAGACACAAAACGGATATCAAATTTTATATAGAGCTGTACTGCTGTTAGGACACTGATCAGAATTTGTATCTGGCTTGCAATACCTCTGTGCTACCAAAAGTGCTGCTGTTTTTCCATTGGACCTTTCCAACTAGCCTGCAGGAGTTAACCTCCATCCTGATAATCACCTGCACCTGTTGCACTGCCTTATATACCCGGCCTAAACATTGCTTCTTGCAGTTCATCAAATGTTTGTTGTTTCTGGTCCCTGTCAGTACTTCTGTGTTATTGTGCCTGTTGTTCTCCTGATTTTGGCACTGACTGTTCCATCGTTTTGCACCTTTGTTTCTGACCCAAGAGCCCGGATTCATTTGACCTTGCTCCTACTTTCTCCCTGGTATCATTGTGGATCTTCTGACCTCTGGCTTGCCTGACACTCCTTTGCTTGATTCTCCTGTGGATCATCTGGTGCCTCCTGTAAACTGGCAAAACCTAGTAACCTGCATATGCACTTCCCCATTTGTACCTGATATCCAGTGCCTTGTGCCTCCTGACTAACCTGGTATTCAGTCTCCTTGTCCTGTACCTCATCTGTATATCTGGATACCAGTCTCTGCTAAACCTGGTATCCTGCATCTGCATTTTACCATTTGTACCTGATATCCAGTGTCTCCTTGTACCTGCACTCCATCTACTTTACCCGGACAACAGTATATCCTGCTCCAGTGATTAAACCAAGCAATTCAGTCTCTTTGTACCTGCACTCTCTCTGTTATACCTGGATTCCAGCATTAATAAGTCTTTTTCGTTCCTGCTTGATCCAGTGTGCCTTTGTATTGTGACCTGATTCTGCCAAATACATCTGGTTGCTCACTACCTCCTACCCTTTCCATCAGACTAGTGCCAGACTATTCTGCATTAACCCCTGCCTGTCTTACTGAGTTCTACAATACATCTCACCAGCATTACATGTTGTGCCTATAGACTTTTGATACCTTTATTAACTGACTGCATTTTGCTATTAACTGTGTGACCTGTGTTCAAAATAAAGACACTCCGTTTTTAGTAAATATCAATACTTTCCGTGCATTCATACTGGGAAACTTAACAACTGCACACTTGCCCCTCACCTGTACCATTACCACTTTTGACCAAAGATGCTGGAGGAATGGGTGAGAGGACTATATGTAGTGCAGCTTTACATTAGATTGAGCACATCTCCTTCTTCCCTGCACCTTTTCTACTTCAGGCTGTTGCTACCACTTCACTTTTCATATACTGACAGTCAGTGTAGTAACAGCACGGTGATGGCAGCAGCAGTGAAGAGGAGGGAAAAGGGTTCACAGCCTGTGATGCCACATACATAAGAAAATATTACAAAATAAAACACATAATCAAAACTTGGTCACATATGAAATACTAAATAAATAAAAACTAAAACAAAAAAAACATCCTTCTTCAATTCTCATGTTCACCTCCATAAAATGACACAGATTCATTAGTCATTGTCGCAATATCAGGCTGGATGTATAGGCCGAACAAATTTTATAAGCTACCACTGGATCTCTAAATTGTAAATCTTGGTATTTAAAAAGTCATCAAAAACTCCAACAGTCAAGCTTCATATAATGTAGTCCACCTTTGAGTTGTTAAGGGGGCTGTCCAAGCGACATCTGAACCAGGTTAAAGAATCAATATTGACAAACAACTGAAAAATAGACTAGAGGCTGACACCATATAACCATTTGTTGCACAATCCTACTAGCTTAGATGTTTACATTGCAAGATGAGAAGACTATTTCGGCATTTCAGTTATAAAATACAAACTGTAAACAGACTGATCATAGGAAAAATGCCAGCACATGTGAACCATTGTGAAAACTAGTGCAGATTAAATGGTGGTGTTAGAACATGCCAACTAATCAGATGTTCACTTTCACTTATTAAGCTACACTAGAACGATGACAATTAAAATGTAATTGGTATGGGGAAAACAATTTTTTTATTTTTCTACCAGTCTTCACAAAGGTCCTCCATTGTCTTATTTTTCTATCTGTCTTAAAATGTCTTCATGGATAGAGAGATTAAGAGATTACTCACCTGTGCTGGTATCAACATCAATCATGTCCTCAGAATGCCGAGGATCGGGCACACGGGGCTCTACTCGTTGGTCAATCACAGATGCCATTTCACTTTTCACACTGATCTGTCCTGTGTACAAATAATATGAGTGGGTACATAGTATTATTTATCTCAAATCTTACAAAAGTTGCATGACCTTAGAACATATATAATGAAATGATATACTTAACAAGTTACAGACAGAAAGTAGATTCTTATATAGGATAATTCAGTTCCGTAACTAGACATTCTAGTGCCCTGGGCGAGACAGGGCACCGGCGCCCCCCATCTAAGTGGGAGTGACATTTGCCAAGTGGGTATGGCCAACCTAATGTGGGGGTGTTGCTAGCACTTTACTTAAAGAATTCTGTTACACATATTTGCAAATGCATTATATAATATATATATATATATATATATATATATATATATATATATATATATATATAGTGGTGGGATTCAAATAAATTAACAACCGGTTCTCTGCCCTAATGACCATTTAACATATGCAAAAATATATACCGAAAGCCGCAGAGCTGTAACTTAAAATTCTAGCGCCTGGGGCGAGAATGTCAAATGCCGCCCCCCAAGCCCTCAATTTTAACCAAATAAACCTAGAATATTCCTAAACTGCGCCCCCCTTCAGCGTTGCACCCTGCACGGTCGCCTCTATCGCACAGCCCTAGTTACGGCCCTGGGATAATTTATCACAGACCCAGTTATTAAAAAAAAAAAAAAAAAAAAAAACACAGATAATAAAAATACCAATAATTGCTGGTTCTCTGCGATAGATAGAGAGAGAGATTATCTATCTATCTACACACACACCTCATTTTCAAGTCCTTGTCACTACAAAACAGGAAATGCAGGGACCCACTTGGAAAAAAAAACAGGGAGACCTTAAAGTTAAGTTTATTTCAGGCAAGTACTGCTAAACTTGTGTTCTTTTGAGTCGGTGTCATACTTATTTACTGAGGAAGGTAGTTTAAGATTATCCTTTGCCTCAACATTGTTCATCAGGTTGGAATAATTTAGGACGCGAAACTTCATAATTACTAAAAAATAAAAACTTAAAAAACAATGGTACATAATTAACACTAAATATGCTCTACATTGAATGTATTAGTAGAAAGACAGATTTTCTTACCTAAAGACCCGGGGCTCTGGTAATCCTCCATCCGGTATGTCTTCTCCCTTTTCTAGATGGCCCCACTGCTGATTGGAGAAGTAAGTGACAACCATGTAAATTCAGACTGCTCCTAAAGAACACAGAGCAGCTCTTCAGGTTGTGGAGGATACAAAATAAGTACCTTCTAAAACAGAACACAATGTTCCAGAAGGCCAGATAAACTATGGGAATGTATTATACAATCTCTTGTTCTGTGATATGTATTCTAAATGTAACTAGTAGCTTGTTCATACCTTCCGATTAAGGGAACCTTTATATAAAGAATGTGTGATAAAAGTCTATGTCCACAAGTTGACAAAATATCAAGGTTCTAGGTAATAGAGAAATTTCATATCCCAAATTATGAAAACATAAAATAACAGGTTAAATTGACCTCAACCTACACACCAACAGTGTTGAAATTATTTGGGATAACCAAATTGTAAGTATCTTTGAACATAAACTAGAAAATTACCAATAATCTGTCACAAAGAATAAAATGCAAACATTTAAACCACATTATGTTTTATGGACATGTCATAAAAACAGTTTACAAATAGCTGTTTTATATTACACATATAATTTTTCATGCTGAGTCTTCAGTCAGCTCTGCATATACCAGGGAGTGTGTGGATCCATCTCAGCTCTTCACAGCTGCACTGACAATGGCTATGGATGACGGGAATGATCTGCAGGTGCCAATGGGACACTGGAGAGGATATGGCAGCAATCTGCGTGCATTCCTGCAGATAACTTACTATGTCAGAGCGATACAGGTGGAGCCACTCCTGCACACAGTGACACAGCCTGCACCAGTAGGGAATATTCATAGAGAGGTAGCAACCGGCATCAGAGCCCCAGGCTGCACTGTTATTGTTGCAGCTATCATTTCCGGTCACCACTGGTTGACTGTCACTCACACATAGACGGATATAACGTCAGCCATGATGATTGAGCGGTCGTATAACTGCAATTGGACGGTCAGGGGAGAAGGAGGAAAAGGGCGGAGCTAACATGGAATCTGTTGTCTGTGCTTAGTGACGTCATGCAACCCCCCTTCTCTTCTGTAAAGAGCAGTACAAGGACTCCCCTCTCCCCCACCTTATCTTCTGTAAAGTGCAGTACCAGGACTCCCCTCTCCCCCATTTTATCTTCTGTAAAGTGCAGTACCAGGACTCCCCTCTCCCCCACCTTATCTTCTGTAAAGTGCAGTACCAGGACTCCCCTCTCCCCCACCTTATCTCCTGTAAGAGCAGTACAAGGATTCCCCTCTCCCCCACCTTATCTTCTGTAAAGAGCAGTACAAAGACTCCCCTCTCCCCCAC
This sequence comes from Mixophyes fleayi, assembly GCF_038048845.1. Taxonomy (NCBI): domain Eukaryota; kingdom Metazoa; phylum Chordata; class Amphibia; order Anura; family Limnodynastidae; genus Mixophyes; species Mixophyes fleayi. The sequence goes on along the minus strand of NC_134407.1, from coordinate 84,289,656 downwards.
CTTATCTTCTACGAAGAGCAGTGCAAGGACTCCCCTCTCCCCCCTTATCTTCTGTAAAGAGCAGTACAAAGACTCCCCTCTCCCTCACCTTATCTTCTGTGAAGTGCAGTACAAGGACTCCCCTCTCCCCCACCTTATCTTCTGTAAGAGCAGTACAAAGACTCCCGTCTCCCCTACCTTATCTTCTGTAAAGAGCAGTACAAAGACTCCCCTCTCCCCCACCTTATCTTCTGTGAAGAGCAATACAAAGACTCCCCTCTCCCCCACCTTATCTTCTGTAAGAGCAGTACAAAGACTCCCCTCTCCCCCACCGTATCTTCTGTAAAGAGCAGTACAAAGACTCCCCTCTCCCCCACCTTATCTTCTGTAAGAGCAGCACAAAGACTCCCCTCTCCCCCACCTTATCTTCTGTAAGAGCAGCACAAAGACTCCCCTCTCCCCCACCTTATCTTATGTAAAGAGCAGTACAAAGACTCCCCTCTCCCCCACCTTATCTTCTGTGAAGAGCTGTACAAAGACTCCTCTCCCCCCCCCCCTTATCTTCTGTGAAGAGCAGTACAAGGACTCCCCTCTCCCCCACCTTATCTTCTGTGAAGAGCTGTACAAAGACTCCTCTCTCCCCCCCCCCATTATCTTCTGTAAAGAGCAGTACAAGGACTCCCCTCTCCCCCACCTTATCTTCTGTGAAGAGCAGTGCAAGGACTCCCCTCTCCCCCACCTTATCTTCTGTGAAGAGCTGTACAAAGACTCTCCTCTCGCAATATTGTTTCCAATATTTGTTGCTTATCTCTACTTGATTCCACACCACCTTATTTGCTACTAAGTGTTTACGTTTCCCTATTGTTTGCATCATAACTTTATTTGTCCCCTTCTAAGGATTTAATTGTACCAGGTACTCGTTACCGTAGCCTTTGTTTATGTAGTATCTTTCTATTATTAACATTTAGATGGTGAACAAGTTATGTATTTCCTGAACCTCTTATTTTTTATATACATATTACTCTATTTTTCTTTCTGAATTATTATATTTTTCTTTACTATCATTTTTTGTACCATGTTTCTCAGGGCCGGATTTACCGCTAGGCAACCTAGGCACCTGCCTAGGGCCTAGCGGCTCTTGGGGGGCACAGCTGGGGGGGACAGGAGTAATTTAAAAAAAAAAAAAATTCGGCCCCTCCCGGGGGGGGGGGGGGGGGGGGGGGGCGCCGCGAGTCGGGGGAGGGGGGTGCCGCGAATCGGGGGAGGGGGGGTCGGGTGCCGCGAATCGGGTCCCGGCAGCCTCTTCTCCTCTCAGTGTCTCAGTGATAGAGAGAGGAGGAGAGGCTGCCGGGACCCGACGAGCGATCACGTGACTCTTTCTTTCTTTTTTTTTTACATCTGGACTGACGGAGGAGGAGCAGCGCGCAATAGAAAGGTAAGTTAAACAAGGGACAGAAGTGGTGATGGTGAAGGGGCACAGAAGTTGTGATGGTGAAGGGGCACAGAAGTGGTGATGGTGAAGGGGCACAGAGGTGGTGAAGGGCACAGAGATGGTGATTGGCACAGAAGTGGTGGTGGTGAAGGGCACAGAGGTGGTGATGGTGAACGGCACAGAGATGGTGATTGGCACAGAAGTGGTGATGGTGATTGGCACAGAAGTGGTGATGGTGAAGGGCACAGAGGTGGTAATGGGCACAGAGGTGGTGATGGTGATTGGCACATTGGTGGTGATGGTGATTGGCACAGAGGTGGGGATGGTGATGGGCACAGAGGTGATGGGGAAAGGGCACATGTGATATTGTGAAGGGGCAAAAGTGACAATGAAGGGGCACAGTGTGATGATAGAGGGACAAAAGTGACAAGAGCAAATACTTGGATTTATGCGTATTATTTTTGCAAACAACTTAAGTATTTCTGCCCTGACTTCAATATTTATTATGTTGTTTTGACCCAACTACTTAAAAAAACGGGACTGTTTGGTAATTAATTAGGGGTGCCTTTTTCTGCAGCAGGGTGGCCTTGCTCTTTTCACATGTTAGGTACGCCCCCAAAGATGCAAGCCACGCCCTCGGCACATGCTTTCATATCTACTTAACTATAGGGGTACATGGTAGGCATGCGGCGGCACATGCTTTCATATCTACTTAACTATAGGGGTATATGGTAGGCATGCGGCGGCACATGCTTTCACTTCTACGTAACTATAGCGGTATATGGTAAGCTGCAAAAATATAGTGCTATGGATTGTTTCAGGGAGGGGGCCCAAAAATAGTATCCTGCCTAGGGCCCTATGAGGTCTAAATCCGGCTCTGATGTTTCTTTTCTCAGCTATTATGTTTTTAATTTTATTCACCCCCTCCCCATTTTTATCAATTGCACAGATTTAACCATCACTTATATTGTTAACTTTATGTTCAATATTCACTGCTGTTTATATTTGCACCTTCTTTTATCTCTGGGTTTCTAGGACTTGGTAATTTTACATTTGCAGTCAGGGTCGGATTTAGACTTTTATTTTAGAGGGAGCGTTTATTAATTAATCCTGACTCCTCCGTCCTACAACTAAGGGCATATTGTCATCCCAAAAAAGTAAAAAACGTATTCTTACCCTCATATCTCTCTCATCGCCCCCTCTATATCTCTCCCGTTGCCACATCAGTCTCTACCTTTGCCCCCTCTCCATGTCTCTTCCCTTTGCCCCCTCTCCATTTCTCTCCCTTTGCCCCCTCTCCATGTCTTTCCCTTGCAGTCCCTCTACATGTCTCTCCCTTTGCAGTCCCCACCCTATAGTTCTATTTACAGCCTCCTTAAGTTTAGTTGTGATCGCCGCTGCCGTTCTGCTGCATCGCTCCTTGTTCCCCCTTAGAGTGGAAGGCCTGGGGCTCGTGACCCTCCTCCCTTAATCCAACTCTGCTGTGCCCCTTCATCACACTGCTGCCCCCATTTCACACCATTCTTTGCTTACCTTCCTACAGTCATGGCCAAAAGTTTTGAGAATGACACACATATTGGTTTTCTTCTTCATTGTTTTTAGACCTTTTTGGCAGATGTTGCTATGATGTACTGAAGTAAAATTACAAGCATTTCATAAGTGTCAAAGGCTTTTATTGACAATTACATTAAGTTTATGCAAAGAGTCAACATTTGCAGTGTTCACCTTTCTTTTTGAAGACCTCTGCAATTCGCCCTGGCATGCTGTCAATCAACTTCTGGGCCACATGCTGACTGATGGTTGCCCATTCTTGCCTAATCAATGCTTGGAGTTTATCAGAATTTGTGGGTTTTTGTTTGTCCACCTGCCTCTTGAGGATTGACCACAAGTTCTCAATGAGATTAAGGTCTGGGGAGTTTCCTGGCCATGGACCCAAAATTTTGATGTTTTGATCCAGAGCCACTTAATTATTACTTTTGGCTTATGGCTAGGTGCACCATCATGCTGGAAAAGGCATTGTCCGTCACTAAACTGTTCTTGGATGGTTGGGAGAAGTTGCTCTTGGAGTATGTTTTGGTACCATTCTGTCACACGGCGCTCATTCGGCTTCCACAACCGAAGACTAAGACACTCACCTGTCCCTCATTAAGCATATCTCAGCTGCTGGTGTTGGTTCTGCACATGCGCAGACCTAGTACCTGTTTGTCCATTGCAGGTTCCTATTGGTTCTTAGTTCTGGCTCTAAACTTGAAAAGGCACTTCCTCCCTTTCCTCTGGGCCTGTTGATCAAGTTACCTGCCTGATTAGGACCTTGCCTGTTTCCTGTGTGTCTACTTTGATCGTCCGTGCCTCTGCTGTGTGTTGCTGTTCCACAGGCTATATCGCTCAAACTGCACCTGTCTCTGCTGTGTTGCTGCTCCACGGGCTGTACCGCTCAAGCTACACCTGACTCTGCTGTGTTACTGCTCCACGGTCTACATTGCTTAAGCTACACCTGTTTCAGCTGTGTCGCTGCTCCACGGGCTATACCGCTCAAACCGCACCAATCTCCATCTTTGTGCTATCTGGATCAACTACTCTGCATCTGTCCCTGTGGTCCGGCTGTACTACAGGTTGTATTTCTCAAGCTGCTTGACTTCATCTACCTTTGTTGGCTGGACTGTTCCTACTGCATTTGTCTCTATTGTGTTGCTGTATTACAGGCTATTCCACTCCGGCTGCACTTATCGTTATTACCCTGCTGGTAACTGCACCTCTCTTATCGTGCTGCCATACTGTGGTCCCAAATACTCAAGCTGCACTTGTTGCTACCATTCTGCCGCTGGACTGTTCATGCCACTATTGCTCTTATTATGTCATTATACTGCTAAGCTGTATTTACTCCTGTTACTCTGCTAGTGGAACCGTACCTGTTGCTATTACTCTCCTTGTGTCAATATACAAAAGACTGTTCTGTTCAAATCTCTAGTCATCATTAAACCGCTACTTGAATTGTTCATCCTGCATCTATCTTCACTCCGCTACTTGGAAGTTGAGCTTATATCCCAATTATCTTCAGTGTGTCTACATACACCTTACTCCTACTCCCCTGGGATCTCGCCTAACACTCCTGGTAGGGACCGCGACCTGCGGACGGATGCCGCTAAGCCCAAATCACCTTGCGGTGATCACAGGTGAATACCATCCGTCCATTAGACTCCGCACCCTGCTGGGTGTAGCACCAAGTTGGGCAGGTCCAAAAGTCCAGTGTATCAAACCGTGACACATTCTTTATTCATGTCTGTGTTGTTAGGCAAAATTGTGAGTGAGCCCACTCCCTTCCCTGAGAAGCAATCCCACACATGAATGCTCTCAGGATGCTTTACTGTTGGCATGACACAGAACTGATGGTATTGTTCACCTTTCCTTCTCCAGACAAGCGTTTTTCCAGATACCCCAAAACAATCTAAAAGGGGATACATCAGAGAAAATGTACCTTTTGTAGAATATTAGTCTGTCCCTGATGTTTTTCCTGGAAAGAAGTGGCTTCTTTGCTGGCCTTCTTGACACCAGGCCATCCTCCAGAATTCTTTGCCTCACTGTGCGTGCAGATGCACTCACACCTGTCTGCTGCCATTACTGAGCAAGCTCTGCACTGTTGGTGCCCTGATCTCGCAGCTGAATCAACTTTAGGAGATGGTGCTTGCGCTTGCTGGACGTTCTTGGGCGCCCTGAAACCTTCTTCACAACTATTGAATCTCTCTCCTTGAAGTTCTTGATGATCCAATAAATGGTTGAGGTGCAATCTTACTAGCAGCAATATCCTTGCCTGTGATGCAATTTTTGTTCAAAGCAATGATGACTGCATGTGTTTCTTTGCAGGTAACCTTGGTTAACAGAGGAAGAACAATGATTTCAACCATCACCCTCCTTTTAAAGCTTCCAGTATATTCTAACTCAATCAGCATGGCAGAGTGATCTCCAGCCTTGTCCTCATCAGCACTCTCACACTTCACATTAACACTCACTTGTGTTAACGAGAGAATCACTGACCTGATGTCAGCTGGTCCTTTTGTGGCAGAGCTGAAATGCAGTATAACCACCTCACCAGAAAAATACAGAAAGAGAAACCCAACAGACATAAGAGTGGGTGCCACTTTATACTTACCACACACAAATTCAGCAAAGGCACCTTAGGCGAACCCAAATTGGAACCTTTCTCTCATATAATCTGTTAAGGAGGGGGAGCAGGTAACAAATAGAGACAAGAAAAGGGCCTACAAAAGCAAACTATAAATAATTATGTCAAGATGCAATCTCTATTCAAAGTGACAATACACAGTGCAAGAAGGCCAACAATCTAAAATAATTTTATATACTTTACTCCTACCACCAAAAATCCAATATATACAATTAAATGTAAACCCCTTACTACCCAAAGTAGATAAGCTTATAGTTAAATTAGCATTGGTGTATCAAACAATAAAACACATTGCAATGCTATTTTAGCTCTTAAAACATACTTTGATTTGTGAAAGGTACTGCTCCAAATATCTCTAAACTGCATTTTTTCATCTGTCTTACTCACCAAAACCACTGAACTCCCAACCAAAAAGTAGTGCAGCAAATGTGATTTTAAAGGGATGCATAATTAATGAAGTATCTGCAGCTGCATACGCTGACCCTGCTCAGATGACGGCAGACACAGGTGCGTTTAGAGAGCGCGTGTGTTTGTTTTGGCCTAAAAAACCACCAGCCATATTTTTTCATTTGATTAAAAAAAATGATGTAAGTGTATGTGGTTCGTTTTGATTACATTGTTTGCTAATATACTTAGGTGTTCCTTTTGTGTAAAGAATCAGGTTTCACAATTGCAGATATGTTGCATGAACTATTATTTCAGTATAGACAATATAGCATATGTACTCTTTAGTCTGGACGTTAGTGTGGAGGTTAGCTATTCCATCTGGCAACAGCAGGGTCATGAGTTCGAAACCAGAATCATGCCTGTATCTGTGCTGACTTTGTATATTCCCATGTTTCTGTGGATGTACTCCACTGTGTAACTTGTAGAAGAGTATGCTAGTATATGTTTTGCCGTGTAATATGGCTAGTGTGCATATTTATGATTGCGAATTGTTAGCCGTTACATCCACGTTTATTAGTTTTACTATGACATTATTCGAGATGGAGAACAAGAGAATGTGTGTGTGTAATACTTTAGTGTTTATCCTTCAACCTTCATGTTGGCAGTAATGCATGTGTTCTGTTGGGAATTTCCTTATCCCAAAATTTAAACTGTGCATGTACCAAGCATTGAGGGCTCGAATATTTCATTGTAGATTGGATAATAATCATATAATTGATTGACTATTACATTAATCAAAATTATTGTCGTTAAACTGTTTGTTATGAGAGACAGTGATGCTCAGCTTTTCCTTCTAGTCAATTTCATGCACATACTGTTTCCACTTTCATGTTAGCGTAGTAGTTAAACAATCCCTTTTTCATCAGTGGGTTCATGGGTTTGATTCCTGCTAAATTTTGTGTAATATGGCTAAATGGCATTTTGATAATTGTGTGCAGCTACAACACAGAGAAGCAGCAGTTACAAATGACTTGATTGCAAAGACATATGAAAAATCCACAGATGAAAGCAAAAAAAAAACCTAAGTGGCCAAAAACCAAAGAAACTAAAGAAAAAAAAATTGAAGTCCAAGTATTATTAGTATAATTGTATTATTATTAGTATACATGACTGAATTTCCATATCCACAAATGTAAACTGTGCATGTGCCAATGATTTCTGTCTATAATATTTCAAAGTATTGATATTAATTAAAATTTAATCAGGAAAAAAGCTTGTTATGACAGATGTTGCTGCTCAGCTTGTCAGTCTATTCTATATCATTAACATACTGTTTTCACCACTTGCATATTGGCGAAGCGGTTAGACAATCCACCTTGCAACAGTGCAAACCTGCGTTCGAATCCTCACCAACGCTCTTGTCTCTGTGGGATCAATAATATCCTTCCCATATTTGTGTGGATGTCCAAAGTATGCTTGGTTTAAGTTCACACAAATCATCCGTTTATTTCTCATAACTTATTTTTTAATGTTATTACTAGCATATTGTTAGATGTTTGGTTACATACACTAGCAATGACCTGTTGACACATTAGCCATACATTGCGATTTATTACAATTGTTGTAATAAAAAAATAAAAAATAAAATACACATTTAATGTTTGAGCTCAATATAAAATATTTTGTAATTTTATTCCGGCTGCTGGAATTGGTCTGCCAGTACCTTAGCCGGAATAGATGGGGAATGCACTCAGCGGTCCAGCTGGAATGGAGCGCTGAGTGCAATCCCCATCCATCCCGGCTGCCGGAATGGATGGGGAATGTACTCAGTGCTCCATTCCGGCAGCCGGAAAGGAATGCAGGTAGAACGATAACTAGAATATATAGCTGGGATATATTATTATTATTATTATTATCGTTTATTTGTTAGGCGCCACAAGGTATCCGCAGCACCGTACATGGTACAAACAGTTGACTATACAGGGTAAAACAATACAGAACAATAAACACAAAGTACCAGAACTTCAGAAACTCCAGGCAGGCAAATATTGTAAAGACGGATCGGAAGAACAGGTCTGGAGACAGGAGGGGAGAGGGGCCCTGCTCATACGAGCTTACATCCTAAGGGAGGGTAGACAAAATCAGGCACAAGAGGGAGCCAGTGAAGCAAAGGGGAGAGAAAAAGGAGCCAGTGAGAAACAGAAGAGGTGAGAGGTTAAGTGGATGGTTGGTAGGCCTTAAGGAACAGGTGAGTTTTAAGTGCCCGCTTGAAGGAGCACAGATTGGGTGAGAGACGGATGGAGCGAGGGAGGTCGTTCCAGTGAAGGGGGGCAGCTCGGGAGAAGTCTTGTATTCTAGAGTGCTCTCCTCCTGTTCTCCACCACCTTAACTCTGCTCTCCAGCTCCTTGTCTCTTCCGTGAGGCCCTTCTACCCCTCTAGCTACCACGCTGGGGCTCTCGCCTGTCATCTAGCTGTACTTTGAGCTTCTGAGTTACTGTGCTTTTTGTTAACTGTTCCGTGATGTCTCACCCTGTACTGTATTTCTGTCTGTCCCTGTACGGCGCTACGGATACCTAGTGGTGCCCTATAAATAAATAATAATAATAATAATAATAGAGTGGGAAGAAGTAATCAGAGTGGAGGAGAGGCGGCGATCATTGGTTGAGCGCAGGGAGCGGGCGGGAGTGTGGATGGAGAGGAGGTTAGAGATATAAGGGGCAGTAGACTGGGAGAGAGCCTTGTAGGTGGTGGTGAGGAGTTTGAAAAGGATTCTGTAGGGGAAGGGGAGCCAGTGTAAGGCAAGACAGAGAGGGGAGGCAGAGGAGGAGCGGCGTGTGAGGAAGATGAGTCTCGCAGCCACATTAAGTATAGAGCGGAGGGGGGCGAGGTGGGAGCAGGGGAGGCCAGTAAGGAGGAGATTGCAGTAGTCGAGGCGGGAGATGATGAGAGCATGGATGACAGTTTTGGTGGCATCTTGAGAGAGGAAAGGACGGATGCGGGCAATGTTACGGAGTTGGAAGCGACAGGCTTGGGCAAGGGATTGAATGTTGGGGGCAAGAGAGAGAGAGAAGTCAAGAGTGACTCCTAGGCAGCGGAGTTGGGTGTTAGAGGAGATAGTGAAGTTGTTAACAGTTATAGAGAGGTCATAGTGGGAAGGGCGTCTGGGTGGGGGAAAGACAATGAGTTCAGTTTTGGAGATGTTAATTTTAAGAAAGCGTGAAGACATCCAGGAGGAGATGGCTGAGAGGCAGTCAGTTACACGAGATAGGAGGGAGGAGGAAAGATCAGGAGAAGAGAAGTAGAGTTGAATATCGTCAGCATATAGGTGATACTGAAGACCGAACGAAGAGATGAGAGCTCCAAGGGAGGAAGTATAGAGCGAAAAGAGTAAAGGGCCAAGAACATAGCCCTGAGGGACTCCAACAGGGAGAGGGGAGGGGGTGGAGGAAGAACCAGACGTGGATACAGAGGAGCGGTTAGCAAGGTATGAGGTGAACCAGGCATTAACAGAGCCAGAGAGGCCGAGAGAGAGAAGAGTATGCAGCAGGAGGGGGTGGTCCACGGTGTCGAAGGCCGCGGAGAGGTCGAGGAGGATGAGTATGGAGTAGTGACCCTTGGATTTGGCTGATAGGAGATCATTAGTAACTTTAGCCAGGGCTGTTTCAGGGGAGTGGAGGGGGCGGTAGCCGGATTGGAGAGGGTCAAGGAGGGAGTTGTCAGAGAGGTGTCTGGTGAGGCGGCTGCAGACAATCCGCTCAAGTAATTTGGAGGCATAAGGGAGAAGAGAAATAGGGCGGTAGTTAGGAAGAGAGGTGGGGTCAAGATTGGGTTTCTTGAGGATAGGGGAGATAAGAGCGTGTTTGAATGAGGATGGGACAACGCCAGAGGAGAGTGATAGGTTGAAGAGATGAGCGAGGTAACAATATATATGCAATATAATATGTGTAATAGTTGTTCCACATATTACAGAGAACATATCTGTGCAACAGAACAAAATGCACTATACAGGCATAGAAAACACAGCAAGCTTTACTCAAGACACCAAGCAGCAGAGAGTGCTATAGTAAGCTGACTCATTCCGGCGTTTCGGCATTCTGATAGTTACGGGTTTAACCTAATCCCCAAATATCAGCACCTAACTGTTGACACATCAACCACTTTACATTGCAATTTATTACAATTGTGGTTGTAATTAAAAAGAGGTTCCTTTTAAAAAAAATGTACACAATGTTTAATGTTTGATATAAATATAAAATAAAATTTCCAAAAAAAAAATATTTTATTTTATGTGAAGTGTATTAAGAAGATGTATGTTGTGCATATTTAGTGAGTGTTTTAAACGAACTATGCTTTTAGAACAGTTTAATTGTTGTTATTTAGCTAGCTGGTTTGGATTTAAACATGACCCTGAGCTTACTTAAATTTCAGCAAGGAGTTAAGATAAAACACAACTTAACTATCCGACAGATCCAGAGGTAACGCCTACTCTTCTCAAATCAGTACAAATAACGCCTACTCTTCTTAACTTATTTAATATCTCCGCCCATTCCCAAACTTTTTTTCTAAAGTGGTCAGAAGACTTCTTAAGTGCAGTTACGATAGAATTTCACTTAAACTTAAGAGAATCTTAGCTTACGCAACGGATTATAATGGATTTACAGACTTATCTTACGTTTCTGGGCATGCGCAGTGACGAATTGTGTAACATCCGCAAAAAAATGGCAGATCCGTTCCTTGATGAATCAGGCCCTCTGGTTCTTAAACGATATTCCTGTCTCAGTATGATGAAGCAAGTTTGATATCACCTTAACCTGTCTGTCCCCCATTTCTCATTAAATGTGGAGCATAACATACTTTTATAGTCCTGTTAGTGTTCCCCAGCTCACCGGAGTGCAAGTGCATTCTCTTATTACATGGGGATAAAGGGACATTGTAGTCATGCATAGATAGGTGACTTTTCCCCTTTGTGTTAACCATTGTAAAAATGTATATTGTTGATATTACAAAGATACCTTTATACATTTTCATAACTTGAAGCCAGGTGTGTTATGGGTAAAGTTTGTGTGGGGTTAAGTTCCAGGATACAGGTGAGGGGGCATTCATACCCGTCTCCTTTCTCTACAGGAAGACCAGATAAGCTGAGAGCTAGTTCTGGCTGAAAAAGCTTATAAAGGGTTAATACTGGGAGTATCCCGTAATCGTCTTGGCATTGCCCCTTAATTAACCTATATATGTCCGTTGTCTCTAACCAGACACCTTGGTGTCAACCCATCAGGGGACCAAGGGATGTATTATTGCGATGAGAAGGGATAACCCTGTATCAGCCCATTTTGACAGCTATCCTCAGATAATCCCACTATCTAATGCCACTCTTGACCCAGCTCAGTGTGGGAAAACTACATGGTATAGAGGATAGAGTGAGACCCAGGAGAGGTGTGTTGCCGATTTTGTTTTCATCCTGGGAAGAACTCCAGTGTTGAAGTCCAGGCTTCTGCTGGACTGAGCATCCTGCTGGTACACCTGCAGCTCAGAAGAACTCTGAGGAATCAGGATGACTGAGGGCTTGACCCCTACTACACTGCTACAGGAGAGATTGTCAGGCTGAGTGGCCAGGATTCAGCAAGTCAGGACATCCAGGTGACTGTAACTGCTTATGCTAGTGGGGTAAGGGACAGAAAATGGTAGCGTTTTTATTATAATAAAGGTGCTGGTTCACCTTTCTAACTGCATTTCTCTGAGTGACTATATGATCCCCAGAAGGTAATGGGTATGGTATAGTATCACACTGTGTATGCATATCCAAAAATCATTGCTTCAGAAATAGAGTGACTTGCTATTCTTTACCTTGTAAGAGCAATATATATGCAGAAGACTGTCAAACTATTGGAAAGTAAAGATGATACCTAACCAACATGAATTTACAACATACCAAAAAGTTTGGAAATTAAGAAGACGTGTCGAAATAGAAGAATATTATGTATAACATATTCATATGTGCAATTTGTAGTAGTGGTTAGATTGCATTTTTACAGATTAGTGGAATATTAATATAAATAGGACCCAATTACATACCGCATCATGTGTTAAAAGTAAGATTCCAGAAACATGTAGGAAGAACACTGGACATAATTAACCTGGTCCACATTGCATTGGAAGGAACACCATATGAGCTGCTTGTTAATTCCTGGCATATGTAAGTGCAACATTTTCACTTTCAATAAAAAAAGTTCACTTAGTCTATGTAACATTTTCCTTACTGTAGTGTCCATCCACTAGTATAAAAGAATAAATGAAATAACTTAAAAACTAGAGAGACTATTTTAATTTCAGAGCAAGTCACCTATGGAGCCATGTGAGAAAAGTGAAATAGTATGTCTATTTTTATTTTCCATATAAAAAAGAAAAACTCTTAAATTCATGCGGCATACAATGAAAAGAAAACAACAATTTAATATTCACTAAAATAGACATAATTAATATTACTTATATGTTTCTGGTGTACTATAAAAAGGTGGTAGTGGAAAAAAAAAAAATCTTTCAAACCAACTTATAAAACATGTTATCGCCTTAGTTTAACATATAGACAAATGGATTAATTTCTGTTCACACCACTGACTATTTTTATAGACTTTTCACTTCTGTAAGAAATACTTTGTTTTGGATAAGAACCTCGCCGTTTGTTTCACCTTTTCTCCTGAAAAGAGACGACTGGGAGCAATTTCATAAATAGCAGTCAGCCAATAGGAAGCCAGCACAAGACACTAGTTGACTCCAAAGCTCACAGCCTTCATTTTTAATATTCCCACCACACACTGCTAGATCTTATCAGCCTATTTGCTTACTGAGACCAAAGCAGAAAATGTAATGCTGACCACCATAGGAGCCAACTTTTTTAAATGATTGTGTGTGCGTGCATATATGTAAAATTGTTCAGCCAAAACATTAAAACCACCTGTCTAATATTGTGTAGGTCCCCCTCATACCACCAAAACAGCTCTGGTTCTTTGAGACATGGACTCCATAAGACCTCTGAATGTGTTCTGTGGTATCTGGCACCAAGATGTTAGAAGCAGATCCTTCCAAGTCTTGTGAGTTGCAAGGTAGGCCTACATGGCTCAGACTTGTTTTTCCAGCACATCACACAAAAGCTTGATCAAAATGAGATCTGGGGAATTTAGAGGACAAGTCAACACCTTGAACTCTATGCAAAATTTGTTCAGGAATGGTTTCAGGAACATGCCAGTATGGCAGGGCACATTATCCTGCAGAAAGAGGCACTGCCATCAGGGAATACCACTGCCATGAAGTGGTGTATTAAGTCTGCAACAATGCTTAGGTGGGTGGGTATGTGTCAAAAGTAACATCCACATGAATGCCAGGACCCAAGGTTTCCCTGCATCACATTGCCTCCTTCCCATAGTGCATCCTGCTGTCATCTCTTCCCCGGGTAAATGATGCACACGCACTCGGTCAGCCACATGCTGTAAAAGAAAACATGGTCCATCAGACTAGGCCACCTTCTTTCTACATGGTCCAGTTCCGGCGATAACGAGCCCATTGTAAGCACTTTCGGTGATGGACAGGGATCAGCATGTTCACTGTCTTTTATGAGGTTGCGCAGCTGCACTGTATTGCAACACCTTTCTAGCCAGCATTAACTTTTTCATCAATTTGTACAACATTAACTCTTCTGTGGGATTGGACCAGAAGTCTTCACTCCCCACATGCATCAATGAGCCTTGGGCGTTCATGACCCTGTTGTCCGTTATCCCTCCTTGAACCACTTTTGATAGATATTACCCACTGCATACCAGAAACACCCCACAAGTTCTACCGTCTTGGAGATGCTCTGACGTAGTTATCTAGCTATCACAATTTGGCCATTGTGAAAGTTGCTCAGATCCTTACGCTTGCCCATTTTTTCTTCTTCCCAAACATCAACTTCAAGAACTGACAATTCACTTGCTGCCTGATATATCCCAACCCTTGACAGATGCCACTGTCTCAAGTTAACCAATGTTATTCACTTCACTTGTCAGTGGTTTTAATGTTGTGGCTGATCGTTGTATAAAGTAGATACACATGCACCTACATAAACTGCCCTTTGGCAGTCGGAACAACCAGACCTGTGAAAGCCTTGATTCCCACAGATCCAGACGTTTAGTGATTGTGCAGAATGGATCCGTTCAAACCTCTATGTGGATATAGGGAGAGGTGCTTAATTTCACAGAAATGTTTATCTTCCGTAATTTTAAAATAGGAAAACTGAATTCTCCTGGTCCATGAGTTTGCTCTGTCTATAAAGGTTCCCTCATCCTTGGATAAAAAAAATGCAGTAGATCTACTGGTCTTGCTAAACTGTGAATACTAGAATATTGTCAAAAGTAAAGATCTGTGAATTAGAAATTATCTGTACCACGCCAAATATATTACAGTAACTCCCATCTCACATTCCCACACATAACATAATTGGAGAAGTCTGATGCCAGCTGCAGCATAAAAGCAGAGATACATCTGACCTTCAACATTAGTTTGGGAGAATGAGATCTACTGTTAAATACATGGTATGGATGGAGCTCTCTGACTATCCTGCAAAATTCCTGGAGCCATAACTATATACTACTTTCAGATTATGAAATGCTCAAAAGGAGTCAATGAATATGAATATATATATACACATATATATATATAATCTCAGTGCAAAACTTTTGCATTTTATTTTAAATACAATGAATTGCAATTTTATTTATATTTTGCACAATATGTAGGGGAAGAAAATCATCTGCCTTCATGAAAAGTCATCTGCTTCTCTCCTGCATGGACCAGCATATGCTTATTTAGAATGGTCTTTGAACCAAAAAATTTGCCACATTCTGTACAAGGCAAAGGTTTTTGAGGCATGTGAATTTTCTCATGTCGAACCAGATCAGACTTCTTAATGAAGCGCTTCCCACATTCAGAACAAGGAAATGGCTTTTCTCCTGAGTGAATTCGCCTGTGCATAAATATATTCGAGACGCTGGTAAAACATTTCCCACATTCAGGACATGCAAATGGCTTCTCACCAGTGTGTATTCTCTCATGTCGGATTAGATCTGGTTTTCTAGTAAAGCTTTTCCCACAGTGTGAACATGAGTAGGGTTTTTCTCCTGTGTGAATTCTCTCATGTATTACAAGATAGGAGGCGCTAGCAAAACATTTCCCACATCCAGAGCATACATGTGGTTTTCTACCTTTACATATTAATCTGTGCTTGGCTAAATTTGAGCTACTAGAAAAACATTTCTTACAAACAGGACAATTATACATCTGGATTATTTGGGGTGTAGCATAGGTTAGTCTACTGTTAAAGTTCTCATCGTATGAAGTGCAACTTATTATAGATAGGTTTGTATTAATTTTTTCTATATTACTGGTGTCTTTATTGTAGTCTTCTATGTTAATAGTGGCATATGCTGTCGGTGTATGCTCTGGAGGTGTACAGATATCTGCAAAATTCCCTTCTTCCCACTCTGTCTTAATATGAGAAGTGGTAAAGGGTGTTTGTGGATAATTATCTCTGTGAGTTAGACTTCTGTCCCACGGTGTTGTGTTGCATTTACCAGTAGAGGGTGTTATTTTTCTCTGCATATTTTTTGGAGGTACATACATATTTTTGAGTGCCAGGCTCCCATCTTCCCATGAAACCAGTTCCTTCTTAATATTATTTAAATCTGCTTGTGTTAATTCTGTGGGTGTATAAATGTTGGTGTACATTACATTTTTGCCCCATGATGTGGGTAGGTCTGCGGTTTTGTCCGTTGTATATGGTTTCTGTCTATGCTCTATGGGTGCATAAATGTCTGTACAGGTGACATTACCTTTATCACATAAGGTTGAGACTTCTATAATACAAGTAGATGTATATTGGGTCTCTGTATGACTTGTGGGTGTATTACTTTTTGGGTCTGTTAAGTTTGTGTCCCATAAATTTGACTTGTCTGCAGTATTAGCAGATTTGGGTCCTGCAGGTGTGTAAGTATTGTTGCCTGTGAGATGGTCTTTTTCACATGAGTCCATCTCACTTCCTGGTTGAGTAGATGTAGTTTGTATCTGTTCTCTCAGTGTGTAGAAGTCAGAGCCTGTATGATTTCCTTCATCAAATGATTTGGAAGTTTCAGACGTTTCTTTCATCAGAGTATGGTCTCTTTCATGAAAAGAGCATTCCTCCTCTTCAGCGTGTGTAGCTTCTGTCTGTGTATATTTTACAGACGTAGAAATATTAGTGACTTGGAGTGGTTCTTCACATGAGTCGAATTCTTGAGCAACCTTATTGACACTGTTCTCTGCTTTTGGATCAAATGCTGTTAAGTTTTCATCTTCGCATATGCAATCAGGTGATAACGTATGCAAATTAAGTGCCACTGAACTGTTTTTGGAGCTTGAGAGATCTGGAAAAAATTGCACATTGGTTAGAATTTGAAGAGCATGCATCAAATACTATTTTTTTTTTATTGTTCTGAAAAGGTACATTAGTAAATTATTTTGTAGAGCAAATTTGCAAAATGCACGCCTCATTTAGGAGTAGAAGCAAATACAACTAAAGGGTGCATATTTGCATTGAAGGGGTGCACATGGAAGTTTTACTTTTCATTTCTTTGTCAGCGAACATACTGCCGACCTCTGCATGTAGCACACAAATACTGGACAGCTTTATTTTTACAATTGAATTTAGAGGTATGATTGGATGCACCCCCTCCCAACACATCTTACATGTAATCTCCTGCAGCTCAACATGGTCTGGTCAAGGTGCAAAATTGCTCCTTCTAGCTTATGTTTACTGTAAATGAAGCCCTAATTGTGTAGCATTAACAGTTTTAGTGTATATCCTCTAAGAGCCTAGTATAATTTTTTTCTTGAAGAGATAAAACAAACCCGGCATTCCCTTGTGTTCAGATTTTTCCAGGACACAAACTTTTTTTTTCTCCAAAAGATATGATTAACTCATAATGCTTATTTCCCTTAATTCAGACTCCTGATGCACCTCATTAATAAGAGAGGTGGGAATGGATTCCTATAACTGTTCTACCTTATTTGGGACCTAAAAAGAAAATGAGGAGGGGGGATTTTACAGCTTGAGCAAACTTCAAGTCATATGGGTGTCCCCGTTTTTCATTTAAAGAGGGACTAACTTTGTATATTATAATAAGAGATGGTAAAAGCCCCTTTTGTACACCGTCCTCATCTCCCCTTCTCAATCTTTTCTCCCCTTATCAATCTTTGAATGCCTTTAGGAGCACTCAAGCAACTACCTGCTGGGTTTGTGCAGTTTGTTTTATGGGGCATTAAATTGTAAATGTTTAGATTTTGGCAAATAAATATATGTGGAATATGAGATTGGGATGACAGGACGTATTTTATGTACACTGACTTAAAACATATATATTATTAGCAATATAGTAATGTACTATCAAAGTATAGCACATTAAAACCAGCTAGAGATGGCAAGGGATCTGGGGGGGAACAGGACTAGAGGAACTCTGTTAAACACTGCAAGCAAACATGCTTTTGCCAAGACCCAGGAGCAGTGCAAAGCCTGAAATGATTGACGTTATCATTAACCACAGGTATAAGTTTGTAAAAGTATGTTTGGTAATCAATATTAAAATAAGATGCTGATGCTCTGAGGATACGTTTTAGGTAAATAATCCCTTTAATTCATATATAGGCTCCTGTGTACTGAACATTCCATGACCAACCTTTTTCACCATAACATACAAAGAAGACATTTTTGAAAAGGGCCTATTGCCTTGGTACTTTGTCTGTTACTATTACAATAATATAATGTCTTAGGAGATGTTTTTTGTTTTGCTTATTTTTTTCTTTAAGTGTCCAGCCTACAAGATAGTCCCAAATATCCATCTCTGATCTGGTCATTATATCATTATGTGCTACACAAAGATGATGATGATTAAACTTGATCTTACCTTTTGAACAGGGAGAACGGTAATTCTCCATCATGATGTCCTTGTACAGCTCCTTGTGTCCCTCTAAATACTCCCACTCCTCCATGGAGAAATAGACAGTGACATCCTGACACCTTATTGGAACCTGCCACACACAATGATACAGTCATCACCCAGACACATCCCTTGGTGTTACTGTATAATGTCACATTCCCAGCAGTGCTCACCTCTCCAGTCAGTAGCTGAATGATCTTGTTGGTGAGTTCTAGAATCTTCTGGTCATTGTTTCTCTCATGTATCAGTGAGTGAGGTGGAAGCTCCATGATCGGAGACCTGCTCAATCCTTCTGACACATGGGGACTACTGCTGCTGGGTGTCACAGGCCCATCCGATTTTTTCACAACTGTGTAAACCTAGAGAAAGAATGCTTAATATATGTAAAAGGTCAGAAGTTAAAACAATGTGAAACAAGTTGGATGTATGGACTTTGTTTTGATGCGTTTTTCATCACAATCTTCCTGCAACAGTGTGATAGGATCCTCACTACACTAGTTCTTTCACTAAGTAAGATATGACTTCCTGTTTACCTCCATTCCTCACATCTTGACACTACCGCTGTCTGTGTGGCTGGCTGCGGAGTGGGATGTGAGGTGTTTGGAGTAAGGTTAAAGCCCAGAGGAGTAGGAAACTTGTGGAGAACCACAAGTTATCTAATAGTGATTTATATAAACTGCTGCATAGAAAACTTGTGGCTATTCAGTTAATGTAGAGCTACAAGTCCCAGCATGGATGGATTTGCAGTCCCAAAACTGCTGGAGAGCTACAGCTTAACTTAGCAAGATTCTATAGAACACTGTTAGGCAATAGGTGGCTGTCCATCTGTTGTGGAACTACAAGTCCCATGATGCTGAGGCTTGTAGCTCTGCAACAGCAGGACGGGTTGGGTACTAAAAGACGATGCTGTAACTCCCGACAAGAGTTACAGCAACATCTTTACTGCCAATGGTTATGTCCCCTACATACTATTAATCCCGAATGGTTAAAAACTTACTTGGAGTAAACGCGATTCATTACTCAGCCCGGCAGCACATAATCACGCAGCTCTGTACGCCAACAGCAATATTAGTACAGTTAAAAGAGGCGCCCTCTGTGCAATGTTTATTAGTAAGGGTTACATAATGTAGCCTTAAGCAATTGC
The DNA here is from genome assembly GCF_038048845.1 of Mixophyes fleayi. NCBI lineage: Eukaryota > Metazoa > Chordata > Amphibia > Anura > Limnodynastidae > Mixophyes > Mixophyes fleayi. Next base: position 84,270,534 of record NC_134407.1, on the reverse strand, counting down.
ACAACTGCCCCCTTAACTGTACTAATATTACTGTCGGTGTACAGAGCGACGTCATTATGTGCTGCCGGACTGTGTAAAGAATCGCGTTTACTACAAGTAAGTTTTTTAAACATTCAGGATTAATAGTTTGTAGGAGACATAAACATTGTCAGTAAAATGTTGCTGTAACTCTTGTCGGGAGTTACAACATCAGGAATTTGACTACCACCGAGCAGGATAGCCCCAAGTAGCCTAAATGCTGCATAGCATGTCTGTATAGCATGTATGTTTTTTCATCTGCGTATTTTGAGAAGGACAGTTGGCACTTGACTACTTTGAGTCAATAACAGAAGATTTTTAAAGGTTGTCTGAACTGGGGCATAAAGGAGCTATAACATGGGACCCCACATTGATGCTTATCCAATCCAAGCAGTCTAGATTTCACATGTAAAGATACATGCAATGAATGTACGGCATGTATGTACTGTGGTATCAAGTCTATTAATGTTTGGAATTGTGCAGGAGGGATACAGCACCATCCACCCGAAAAAAAGCCACTCAACTAATGCCTTGGTGATGGTGGTGATTAACACTGCTTCAGGAGTCATTCCATAATACCCCATAAATGTTGGATTGGGTTCTGATGCAGATGACATTCCAAGATGAGAATACCCCCTTCACAGAGCAGTGTGGTTACTCAATTATTTGATTATTAAGTCTCCACATCTGAACCCAAATTAAGCATTTACGTAATATACAGAAAAAACACCATTGACTGTTTTTTGTACTACCTTTGAATGAGTGGACGACAGGTGCAGCATCCCTCTTGCACAATTCCAGACATTGGTACTCAATGCCACTGCACTGTCCTATTAAGCAACTTTATATTGGGGTTTCCATTTTTGTTCCATTACCTGTAGAGAATATTGAAGTGCAGCTTGTACCATGTCTAATATTGGATTATTTAACCACTGGCTTATTTGTTCTCTGTTTTTAGTTTCCAAATACTGCCTAATGTAGCATTGGCTGCTGTCTGACATGCCTATTTAATGTTTTTTCGGGTGTGGTTTACAAGCCAGCCCTTGTTAGATAAGCCCCTATATATGGAGGGGAGTGCATCCAATTTGTACTGTATTTTAATTGTGTTCGAAGCATATATGTTCGTGTAGGACTAGCAAACAAATAGGTACCCTTGATGCTGGGATGCAGGCTTAGATGTTTTGATCATAATATAAAACGAATACCTCAAGTTTTCATTTTGCAATGTGCCTCTTAATACCACTGTTGGCCCGAAAGAAAACTTTAAAGAAGACAACTATTTATGCACAATATTTTGAAAGACAAGAGAACAACTCTATATGTATTATCCTCAAAAATACAGGATAGTGATGGCAAAAAAACAACAACTTAGATTAATACATCAGTTAGAATTGTTTCAGTGTTAAGTGGGGACATTCAGGGTAAAGGTCCAAAATCCAAACTTTGAATCGTTCTCTCCACCTCTCAGAATAACACACACACAGACAATAGAAGACCAATGCAATACAATTAATCACAGGCAACCATCAATGTGATAGAAATAAGTCTAAAATTAACTACAAGACATTCCCCCCCACCTGACCAGAAACTGCATGTTCAGTGGAGATCAACAGTAAACTAAGCCCATGAACACTGATCGTATAAATCGATGACTGCATGTACACACAATGTACCACACTTAGTTGCATGGTCTTAGCTAGAAATAGCCCACCTGTCTGTTTGAGCAATAAAGTTTTAATGTTAAAAGATCAGTCAACCTGAGAACAATATTTTACCTAAATATAAAATATGTTCAATACTGTAATATTGCAGAACTGCATCTTTAATCTGGGATATTGGGAGACAGCTTTGAGTTTTCTGCTGACAAACAGGGTAGGGATGTACACCAATGGTAAGTACCTTTTATACCTGACAACTAAGGAATAACATTTTTGATCCTACATAATGCCACTACCTTACTGCTTTAACATAACTGTTGGGGTTTAGAAATGTGGTTTGAAACATTCTCAAATACTATGTTTTACAAGTCGTGGATTACGGGATTATATTTGATTTTTAAATTTTATTTGTATATAATGGGTAATGAAATTAAATCAACAAGGTATATATTTGACATTTTATGCTGAGATAAAACACAATGATTTGTCCATCTATTCTGAAGGAGTTAAATGTAAGCGAAATAATGAACTCATGAATGTAGACATTTAATTAATGACTGTGCTTTGAATTACATAAAAGGAAGGGGAAATTAAATGTTAATTAGCCATCTTTCACATGGATCAATTATTGTAAGATTAAAGTAAGGATTTCCCTTTAAAAATATTGGTATGTGTTCTAAAGATGTTTTCAACTTACGGTACTTGGGATAATAAGGACTTGATTCTTAGGAGCGGGGGTTGTGAGTATTGTAGCTGTACAAGACAGTGTTTTTTTGTACAAAATGTTCTTGTTTCTGAATTTAATACATGACACGGTGAAGATTAGTTTGTATCATGCATGAAGTCATCTTAAGACATAATGACTGTCAGGTTGCTTCAAAAAACAAACATACACACTTAACACTAAACATTACAAAGTTCTACAAAACAAAATGAATGTGATCTTTGCGGTGTAGATATTAAACAATTAAAAAGGAAATTTGTTTCTTCTTATAAAAGTACAATTTTAACTGTATTTCAATAAAGTTCATTAGAACTATGGGCAAAAGTCATATAGCATAGTCTTTATATATTTGCATTGGCAACTGCTATATCCCTTACACCAGCGGTTCCCAAAGTGTGCGCTGCGGCTTCAGGGGGCCACAGAGCTGTCACAGGGGTGCCGTGGCCAGGACAAAAAAAAAACAAACAAAACAAAAAACTTACCAATCTGGCGGCACCGGGGACCCAGCATCCTCCTCCCTCCTCGCTTCTCACTGAATGTCAGGTGTAACGTCATCCCGTCCGACATATTTAGTAAAAAGCAGCAGGAAGGAGGAGGATGCTGGGTCCCGGGCACTGCCAGATTGGTAAGAAGACAGAAGAAAAGACAGAAGAAATAGAAAAAAAAGAAGGCCAAGTATGGTAAGTAAGTAAGAAATGGTGGTGATAGGAAACAGCAATGGAGGGGCAAAAAAATGAAGGAGGAGCACACAGTGTGTGGATGAAGGAGGGCACGCAGTGTGATCCTGAAGGAGGGCACGCAGTGTGATCCTGAAGGAGGGCACGCAGTGTGATCCTGAAGGAGGGCACGCAGTGCGATCGTGAAGGAGGGCACGCAGTGTGATCGTGAAGGAGCACAGTGTGATGATTAATGTATATGTTGTTGTTTTATTTTGTTTGATCTTATTCCTCTTAATATTAGCTGTAAATTATTCTTAGACAGAAATATAATTGAAAATATATAAAAATATCCTTTTCCCTTGAATATGTGTATTATTTTTTGCAAACAACTTGCTAAGTATTTCTGTACCGACCTAAATACTTATTACGTTATTTTGACCCAACTACTTATAAACGGGACTGCTCGGTAATTATTCTGGAGGGGTGCCTTGAAAACATTATGGAGACTGTAAGGGTGCCGCGAACTGAAAAAGTTTGGGAACCATTTTGCCTTACACCGATTGATCATTAGGGTTGTGCTCCACTCAAAGGACAGAAAAAGTTTTTTTTATGCTTTACTGCACATTAGCCTTTAAATTAAACCATATCTTGGACATGGGTTTGTCCTTGTTTATTCAGTAAGAGATAAATGATTAGGACTTGCAAAAATGGTCTCACTGTCTGCTACCAAACTAGTCACAGGTCAACTTTCATCACTCCAATACATGTAAAACTAATGAAAATGATTGATATGTGCCTCTTGCACCATGTGATAAATTAGGGTTCAAATAGTTTATTTTGGTGGTTTGAAAATGGAAACTTTACTTCCAATTTGCCCTCTAAAACGGTCATTGAGTTTCATGTTAAAATCAGCTATGTCAATATGCAGTCTTCCCAGTATTCCTCACCTCTCTAGTCAGTAGATAGATGATCTCCATGGTAAGATTCAATATCCTCTCAGTCATGTGATCCTTGTCCATCGTGAGTAGATGTGTCAGGTACTCTGAGGTTAAACTCAAGACCTTGTAGTAGAAGGATGGAATATTTTACTCAGTGACTCCAAGGCAATCAAAATCTACAAGGAAAAGTTAAGAAAAACTGTAAATGGCAATCAACTATATCGACTAAAATGCAGGCATATACTTCTTCATTAAGTCTTGAATATAAACATGTAAAAGATACAATTTTATAAAATGATGCATGTATGTGTCTTAAAGACTAAGGGCCAGATTTACTAAGCTGCGGGTTTGAAAAAGTGGGGATGTTGCCTATAGCAACCAATCAGATTCTAGCTCTCATTTTGTAGAAAGTACTAAATAAATGACAGCTAGAATCTGATTGGTTGCTATAGGCAACATCTCCACTTTTTCAAACCCGCAGCTTAGTAAATCTAGCCCTAAGGGTTCTATGTATCAAGGCGAACATGAGAGAGAGCGGCAGATTCCACTTTTTCATCCACATTTGCCTTTGTGTGACCTGGCTGGAGGATGAATAGGCCGTTGCACTACTTTCTCCCCTCCTCCTTGGGCCAAAATTTCAGCAACCTCTGCTCTTTTTCATAAGAAATGGTGCTGCTCTGTTTCAAAACCGGATAACTGGCCTTCTATGTATATTAGTACATAGAGAGCTAAAGGTTTTCATACACATTGCAATTTTGCCAGCCAATCAAAGCAATTTATGCATGGGGTCAAAAAACTTACATATCCTGATCAACTTCCGAACCGGATCAGCCTGAAAGGCTGGGCATTCAGTTGGCAAAGACATGTTCTGACTGTGCATACCTCCAATATCTAATCACACAAACTACCTTCTTTCAGATTTGGCCATAAATGTGTACAGTGTGCGGTCTCATGCTTTCACATAATCACATTATTCCTTGGTGCTATATAACCTGGATTTCACAGTAGTGTGAATATTCATATAAAGAACTGTGGAAGATATCTTTATCTTTAGTGACCTATTAAGCCAGAAACTAAAAAATGTAACAATATATTCAAAAGTTTTTCATACTTTGTGATAGATATATATATATATATATTAGTTCTCGCACACACCCTCATTCCTTTTGGGTTTAAAAAAAATTAAAATGACTGGAAAAAATTAAAAGTCTTGAAACAGCTTCTTTAGAATGATGGAAATAACATTCTTAAGAAAAGATGTTCATATATTGCTACCCTTTATTTCCCCAACATGTATTCAAAGCAAAATTTGTGTAATGAAAACACATGTATGTAAGACTATCTACAATACTGATTCAGAGAGTGACAACAATTCCTGTACAAGTAGGACAGTAAAGCTCTCACAAGAGTAAGAACAATTCTGTCACAAGTGGACACTGCCACTTTCACAGAAACAGGAAAACTAATGTTATTTAGGGACTCGCCCTATTCTTGTCTTTTGATCTAGCAGCCATTTTGTCGCTTATTGCCCTTTTAGTTCAAAAGCATCAGGAATGAGGAGGCACAATGGGCGTCATTCGGATTTAGGGGCGGCAACTACAGGGTGCGAATATGTGCAAACCGTGTTGTAATGCAAGGAGTAAAGTTATTTGAAATTTTATTTATGTCAAGAAGAAATACCGCATGCTTTTTGCATGCAGCATACAAATAATGGGCAGTCTTATTTTAGCACTGTGATCTAGAGTTGGCTAAGGCTCCTCCATAAACGCTGTTAAATGTCAACACATTTTAAATTTGCCTGCCCCACAGTGCAACATGGTTTTGTCAAGGTACAAAATTGGGCACCATAGCGCAGTCCTGCCAACCTGTGGCTCTTCAGGTGTTGTGAAACTACAAGCCCCAGCATGCTTTGGCAGTACATAGTCAGTCGATGGCTGGCAGGAAATGCTGAAACATGTAGTTTCACAATTCCTGGAGAGCCACAGATTGGTATGGCCTGTCCTAGCTGGTAGCGATTTCACAGTGCAGATTTGGAGGCAGGAAAAAAAATAAAGCTTGATTTGCAGATACTGTCAGATTGATATACATTTCCAAATGCAAATGGGATGAGCAAACATGTCCTTATTTGTAAGCAGTGCCCTGCAGACATTAAAATATTCTTTCATTTTATCATTTATTTATATAGGGTCAGCATGATCTGCAGCAGTTTACAAATGGGATTAAACAGTAAAATGATCATGCAAAATGTTTAAGTGATGATCACTCATTTTTGCTCACGTCTCATAAGGGTGCTTGCAAAAATGAGCATGATTATCACTACCGTAATTGTCATTTTTCTTATAAATATAACACAACTTTTGCACAGACCACCTCTTGAGGTGTTCCCACCTCTCCTCACAGATAGGTGCGCTTCTACTTTGCGGAGAAATCTCCCATAAAAAGGAAAGTAGGTGGACACCCTAATGTGCATTGGGAGAAAGAAATCATCCGAGTGTTTGTACCACGAACTCTAAATGAGGCCTTCTGTGTTTAAACAATATCTCCTACTTTTGTCCCCTCTTTAGCCACATTACCTCAATCAGAGATTACACTGCATATAATATATCCAGGAATAGGAATAGCAAGTATAATTACAACCCTTCTAACTAGCCCCACCATATAGGCAACTTTCTTTTCTCTTATTAAAAAGTATAACAAAATTATTTGTTATATATTAAAACTAAAAATAATATAAAAATAATTGAATACAATGTTAAAGCTGCACTACCACCTATTGACATATTTTCTTTTATTAATGTGCTTACCCCAGCCCAAGCCCTGAAGGCTGCTATATACAGCCATATTTCCAGGAGATCCTCTGTTCCTCTCACATCCCTGGCTGAAAACTGGTAGGGTAAGCAGGGGACCAATCAAAAGCAGCAATCAAGAGATTGGATCTTGTGATTGGTTCTCCTGCACAAGCACCTCATCTGCCAATCTTTCAAAGTGGCAAACAGCATTGATTTGATGGTTCTGTATTACAGAACTGACAGAGCCCCAGAAAAGTGCTCTCCAGCTATGGAAGGGAAGGATCACATTTTCTACTATGGCAGTTTAGCTTTAATAAAAAATAATACAATGTTTATTTTCTAAAACACTATTACTCTTCTATTAAAATTAATAATATACCCCACTTTGAAACATCTAATATATAAATGCTTAGTGGCGTCTGTCTGTGTGTGGAAAAAAAACCAAACAAGTTGCAGCGCCACCTGCTGGGCAGAGTTATACACTGAGCTACTAAATTCTTAGTGTGTGTGGGAAAAAAAATTCAAAAAGGGCTGAAATTTGGTAGGGCTCAAACTCATTTTCGTGAGGTAATTTTACTTCATGAACACACATGTGTAGAGGCGTGCGTTAGTGTGTGTGTGTGTGTGTGAAAAAAAACTATTTTCTCAGAAAGGGCTCATCCAATTGACCTGAAATTTGGTATACTGACATTATTTGACAAAAAAATTAGAATAGTCAAGTCAGTTAACTTCCATCATCCCCCCTTCCCTCCGTGGGAGGGGTAGTAAAGGCTAAATTTACGAGTTGAGGGGTCAAACTCATTTTCGTGAGGTAATTTTACCTCATGAACACACATTAAAAAGGGCACTTGTGTCGGGAAGTAACGATCTTCCCCTGAGGAGGCCTGGGCTAGGTCCAAATGCATGACAAGAACCTTTTTAAGACCTTACGGGGGGTATTCAATTGTTTGTTTTAACGCGCTAAAACAAAAAAAAACGAGCGCTCTAAAAATATTACCGTTAATACGGTAATTACTCGCTAAATTTCATCTCGCAGCTCCCTGAGCGAGTAAGTACCGTATTAACTGTTTACGCGCGCAAAATTACCGTATAATATGAAGTTTTTTTAGAGCGCTCGTTTTTTTTGGTTTTAGCGTGTTAAAAGAAACAATTGAATACCCCCCTAAGTATCTTGATTTGACTAGAATGCATGAGTATCATGCACGGGTTAACTTGTAAGGCTATAAGAGATCACCACAGCATTTCACAACCTGTGTAAAACATGTGGCCTTGTGATTTTATATGGTAAAGGATCTTGGTGACTACTAATATCCTTATATTTCACAGAAGGTCAACATTATCCCATGTATGTTACAGATTACTGACTTATTGTTTGAAGCTAAACACATATTGAGCCTCTGTAATACTGATACAATGCATATGACAGTTCAGTCTCTATTGGGTACAGATATAAAATGCATTACCTATATAACTGATGCATCAATATAATAATGAACCTTCCTGGCAGAATGTGAACATGCATTAAAACAATTGCTCTATCATAGAGCCATATGTCATACACACAGTTTATATATGTGACATATCAAAAGACAATTCCCTTATACGCTAAGGATATACGTTATTACTAATCGACGTTAACTTATATACAGGACAGCTCATTTCTTACCTTCCAAGCAGACATTGGTTACAGAGCAGAAATCCAGACACCTCCATAACACTTAAGGAAATCACCCTGAAACACCACACAGGAAGCGATACCTCGCAGGATTGTGGGACTTGTAGTTTTCTATCTCTACACTTCATACATCATAGCACAAGAAACAAATGCACATCATATAACAACCAACTACATTTAAATGATATATGTTTCTTAATATAAAGAGCTATGCGATCCATCTGGAAGAACTATAATAAGTATAAAACAAATAACAACCCGCACGATGTGTCCCCATTACCGGAGCCATGATGGCGAACCACTTACATTTGTCTCAATGAAAATCATTTTACTGTAAAAATGGCGCCCATGTTTGAGTTCAATGTGCAGGGATGGAGACATATTTGAGTATACACGTCTACAGTGTCACCGCTGTTGTTTGTAAACGTGATTTAATGTCAGTGAGAGAAAGCTGATTATGCTTTGGCTCTTGGGTGTAAAGCAATCAAACTTAAAAGTTATGTAACTGAATTAAACATTACATCTAGATTGTGTTAACATCTTTTCCTGAATTCAAATATATACATTGTGCCACATCTTTTTAATTGTAAGTTATCTCCATTTTGCAGACAACACAGTATTTTATTGGTCCTTATTTGACTGTGGACTAAAAATAAGGTGTCCGTGACATTCAATTGACGTTTAAAACTAGCAGGATATTCAGTGAAATATCTTTGCCAAAATGGCGCTGGAGCCCCTCTAATTAAGACACTGAGGAACAACACTTTATTTCCTCTTTCAATAATCATGTTCTGGTTCGGTTCCTATTTTATGTACCGTAAAGCCTTCAGTCTTCGGTAAAATGGCTGACGCATATTGCTCTACTTGGTGAAAGAGTAATGTTTCTACAATAGCGGGAATCAGCAAGGTTCTAGTATTTGGAGACATTTAGCAGCTGTCAGTGACACAGAGGCTTGAACCGCAGACAGGAAGTTTATTATAAAGCTAATTTCCGGTGTTTAACTTCTGCAAAAGGCTGGAGCTATTCGAGGTCCATTTAATGTAATGTAATTTAGCTTAGACTGAAGATCATTATATTTAGGTGAGTTTCATTCACATTGACTATATATCGTATAGACGGCAAATTAGTGTATTTGGTCAGTCAATAGATGTTTTTGTTTATTGTGGATTGTTCCTGCCATTCACATTGTATGACTGTCATATAGGTGACAGATGTGTGTATTCCTGTTACTCACTTTGTATGGCTATTCTATAAAGGCAGATGCATTTTATTCTTGACGTTTACTTTGAATGGGAGTAATGTAGGGAGTATATGAGCTTATTCTTATCACTCACATTGAATGGCTATTGTGTGTCATTTACAATAATTGGATATTGTATAGTTGGTTTATCCCTGCCATTTACATTAGATAAATATTGTACATGTATCAGATGGGGTTATTCCTGCCACATAAAATGAATGCATTTTTATTTAGCAAAGGTTTGTTTTTTTTATCACTCGCATTAAGGAGATTTAATATAGATGATGTATAGCTGCATTCCTTGCATTAAAAATGGATCGATATTATATAGGGGGCAGATGGGGTTATTACCACTACTCACAATAAATGCAATGTTTCCTTACTTTATTCCTGCCCTTCTCTTAGACTGGATGTTAAATAGTTTAGCGATAGGCTGATACCTATCATTCACATCAAATGAATATTTTACTATAATATAGGCATCAGATGAAATAGTGAATGCTATATTGATGTTTATCTTTGGAACTTATATTGAATTGGCATTTTATAGATCACAGATGGGTTTATTTATGTAACTCCCATAAGAATCTAAAAAACTAAGCAGTCAGCATGAAGAACATTCACACAGAAATTGTGATTCTAGAATTCCTTATTCTGTCCAAGTTGCTAGTTACACAGCCCTGCTTATAGCAACCAATTAGACATTTGCTTTCATTTTCAGTTAACTGTGGCAGATAAATAAAAATTAGGATCTGACTGGTACCAGTCCTCAGAAACACACATACTTCACTTCAAGGCTGTCAGTAGATCCACTTCCTTCTTCTGTTGCGCTTGCTCTGCAGGGCTGTTCCAACCCTGTAACACTGACAGGCTATCTTGAGTTCCTGGCACGTTGTCTTGTGGGAGATCTCTAGAATGTGTCCCTTCCTTACAGAATATTCCACAAATCTTCTAATTTTGCACTCTTATGACTTCCATTCTTGACCATGGCATACTCCTTCTGTATGGCCTCCCAATGATTAGACGATCCCCCACACAATCAATTATGAATTCTGCTGCTGGAGTCCTCTACATATCCTGTCATACTCCAGCAAATTCACTTTATCAATCCCTACATTTCCTTCCCATAACTTTCAGAATAAAATTGATTATTCACCCTTGCCTACAGATTCCTTCAACTATTTTTCTCACCTTTATCTCTGAACTCACCCATAAATACAATCCTAATCTCCACAGTGACCTTCTAATGTTTTCATCTCTCATAACTTCATACCAAGCAAGACTACAAAAAGTCTCCCACACACATCCCTATCTTTTGAACTATCAACCCTTCACTACCAGACTCTGCTTCATCCTTCAAGTGTTTGAACACTCTGAAGATTCAGTTGTTCAAAGAAGCATATTTGTGTCCTACATAAATTATTTTTGCACCAGCTGTCTATGATGTTGGCTGTACATATACTGAAACATTACCTCATGTGGCTTTAAAATTAACACGACACCTTGTGATGATACAATTTTAATCGGTCTGATCTGTATCATGTATGCTCATAAAATTTGATTGTGGATGACTGCAATCAGCCTGAGTGGGTATTCATCTTCCATGTGCCCTAAAAGTTTTCCAGCCATGTGGCATTATTATTATTATTATTATTATTATTATTATTATTATTATTACCCAATCCAGCTCTTTTGCTTCAAGAGGCAGTTTGAACCTGGTAGTGAGTGTTCAACCGAGGACTCATGATTTTTACGTGCGTCTGTTTTGTGAGTTTGTGTGGCCTACCACTTTGTTGCTGAGCAGTTGTTGCTCCTAAACGTTTTTACTTCAGCAATTACTGTTGACCGAGACATACCTAGCAGGGCAGAAATTTGCCAAACTAGCTTGTTGGAAAGGTGGCATCCTATGACATTGCCATGCTGAAAGCCATTTAGCACTTCAGCATGACCCATTGTACTGCTAATCCTTGTCCATGTAGATTTCATGGCTATATGCTTGATTGTAAGCACCTGGTACCAATGGATGTGGCTGAAATGGCCATAGTCACTAATTAGATGGGTTAGCCATCATGTAGTGTGTCTCTATGTGTGTGTGTGTGTGTGTATATGTATGTATGTATGTGTGTGTGTGTGTCTATATATATATATATATATATATATATATATATATATATATATATATATAATATTTTTTTTTGTTAGTATGCATTTCTCCCTTTCATTACTCTTGATTGGATATTGCATATCTGACGTCTGTTTTTAACTTTTATTCACGTGGACTGTATATTATATTGGTGACATGTGGTTTTATTCCTATATTTCACATTGTATGGATATTCTATAGATTGGATAATTTATTTTATTCACACTCTATTCATACAATTTATGAAGGAAATTGGTTTTTCTTCCATTCACAGTGACAGGATACTAGATACAGGAATAAGAGATGTATTTCTTTCATTTGCATTGATTGGCTAGATCTGTTCGTAGAGGACAGATGAGCTTTTTCCTGTCCATTACATTCAATGGACATTATTTACAGGAAGCCATTGGTAATTTTATTCTCCTTTAATCTTTATTATTTTGCTGAATATGGTACATTTGAGAGAATACAACTCTGCATGGTTTATAAATGAAACATATTGTTGGTTTAATACATTATTTAGTATATAGCTATGGCATATTTTATCCAGATACATGTTTTTCACAAATTTCTGAAAACCATAAATTAAATGCCAAAGTCAGTATATTACAGGAATGGTTTTCCAAATGACAGTGTCATTATGAAATTTCACTGTAGCTCTGTTAAAACTTAAAGTATGACTGTCTATTCCATCACAGACTGCTGAAGAACCATATCTTGTGAAGTTCCATATCTTTAGCATAGTGTCCTAATGATATCTTATGCAGGTCAAAAAGTTGTAATACAGTAATTTGAGTTAGTGTGACCTCATTAGCTTAACCCTGTGTATAACTTTACCAATCCATACAGTGCATTTCTGCACAACAATTCTGGAACACAGTCAGTCGTTCTATGTTTACCATGTTAGAGAAGCACCTCCCTTCTGACGTGATAACTTGCTGCAGAGAAAAGAGAGGATGGTGGACTTATTTAGTCCAAGTTTAAACATTCCAATTATTCAGCTTGGCAATGTATAGGTTTTGACATATATACACTGATCATACACAACATTAAAGCCACTGACAAGTGAAGTGAATAACATTGATTATCTTGTTACAATGGCATCTGTCAAGGGGTGGGATATATTAGGCAGCAAGTGAACAGTCAGTTCTTGAAGTTGTTGTGTTGGAAGCAGGAAAATGAAGTGTAAGGATCTGAGCAACTTTGACAATGGCCAAATTGTGATGGCTAGACAACTGGGTCAGAGCAATCTCCAAAATGGCAGGTCTTGTGGGGGTGTTCCCGTTATGCAGTGGTTAGTATCGCCTATAAGTGTTCTAAGGAAGGACAACCAGTGAACTAGTGACATGGGCACCCAAGGCTCATTGATGTGCGTGGGGAGCGAAGGCTATCCCGTCTGGTTCATTCCCACAGAAGAGCTACTGTAGCACAAATTGCTGAAAAAGTTAATGCTGGCTATGATAGAAAGGTGTTAGAACACACAGTGCATCACAGCTTGCGTGTATGTGGCTGTGTCTGCAGACTACACATCTGGGCAATGTGCTAAAAAACAAGTTTGAGCCATGGAGGCCCCACCTTGCCACTTACAGGACTTACAGGGTCTGCTGCCGGCATCTTTGTTCCAGATACCGCATGACCCCTTCAGAGGTCATGCCCTGACGGGTCAAAGCTGTTTTCGCGGCATGAGGGGAATCTACACAATATTAGGCAGGTTGTTTTAGTGTTGTGGCTGATCGGTGTATATCAATGTCATATTGTGGATTTACTAACTTTTTAATATCCGGTGCATTAACAGGATCTGTAAGTATTGCAGCTAAATCAGCAGCCCTTTTAAACACAGTCAGGTATCCTCTCTATCTTAAATACTTGGCCTGTTGATGCTTCATCAATAGCCAAGCCATGTGGAATTATGTTTGTGGGAGAATGTATATTTCACACTGAACAAGTTAGATATCAGCTTAAATGAAGGACGTGTTATTGTTTTGTAATATTGGCAGTACCCCTTTCGTAAACTGGGAATAAATTATGTCAAACGTGGATCCTGGATCCAAATGATTTTTCAAGAGGGAGTTCGTCCATGTCTCTCCCAGAAAACTTAATAAGGGGTTTCTTTTGAGGAACTATAATGAAGATGCATGGATGAACTCCTGTTCATTGTACTGAGAAGTAGTGGACCCAATTTATATATGTGGGAGGCAGGTAATATAGCCAGAACTTGTCCAAATGTGTCAAAAGGAGCGATTGCTAGATTGGTCAAACAAGCCATTTGTGAGAGTTACAAGGCAATCCATAAAACTGCTCCTGATGGTCCCTAAGCCCACTACAGGACGGTTCTTTTGGTCACCTGGTCAGAAAGTCAGCATTGAAAGTAGCCACTTAGGCCAGTATACACATATATTGAAAACTTCCTGAATTGTCGATCATGTCTTTATCAGTATTTAGCCGTTGAATATAAAGTCGTCCAAGTTGCAGTCCCTCCAGAATTATTGATTGTTTTTTATTAACGCCTGGTATTGCTGTTAGTGAAGGGAAGTGGAATGTCTGTATGCATTTTACCGATAATTTAGTTTCCATGAATCTTCCATGATACTGACCTTTTATACCTCACTTATCGAAGACCATCAGGCCTATTAAATAAGGCAGTGAGACAGGTATAAAAAAATGTTTATCTTTATAATTAGCAAGTAGGATAATTCAGCAATTACAGGTTGAGAAGATACTTAAGTTTGTAGTTTTTAACACAGTTTGCAATTCACCAACACAGAAAAAATACACAGAAGTTGCCATATTTAACTTCCCTATGCATTTTAAGTAAGTGTTGTTATTTTAATTTACTGGGGCACCTGGGGGTTGGAGGGCTTTTAACCTATTTTTCTTCCTGTCCCTATTAGGCAGGTAAGGACAATTTTATTGGTGGTGTGTTCATGAAGGATTAATTGAAACTGAATTAGTGGTAAGAATAATCCAAATGTTTCAGTAAATGGGAAGTTTAATTAAATTGGTCTCCATGTTCTACAGCAATGCAGAACCTCACTTAAAAAACTATCTCCCATCTCAGATATAGGTGGGACACAAAACAGGTGTTCTTTCCCCATTTCTCATATTCACAGTAGAACTCTTAACCTCACTATTTAAAGTGCATGACAATATTAGGGGTATGGATGTGGCTGGTGGTTGCCACTAACTCTGCTCATTAACAAATGCTATTCTGTTTTTCTTGCCAGACTGCTGACATCCTTGCCCAAACTCTAGGCTGGTGGGGTATATGCCGAGGGTAAAAACAAATCTCTGTTGTATCACAATGCTAGATTGAGCTGCAATTTACAATGGATGCATTCTAAACTTTTGTTTGTCTAACTAGCCTTTGTCTTTGAAAACTTAGAGGGCCCCAGGAGATTCTATATCATGAGTGGGCCAAGTAAATTCTTTATTATATTATATAGTTCTCTTAAGTGAGCCTTCTCTCAAGCATTTTATGTATCTTTGGAATTCTACTGGTATTTATATTGGAGTGTGTCCTCATTACTTTTCAAAACAAGGTGTTTTTTATTTGGGACAATATCAGACCCCCTTATTAATAGATCTAGCATCTATTAGGTATAAATTGAGGGGTAGCTTAGGTGTCCCAAATATACTTGAGGGCACACTTATCACACACTCCCTGTCATGTGCAGGGAGTAGTCTGTATTGAGTATTTCATTAACTTATTTTTCACTGCATTGTTTACAGCACAAAGTAGGAAGAAGATTCCAAAACAGATTAAACATATTAAAACTCGATTGTTAAAGATTATCCTTCAATTATGTCACTTAATATCTTTGAATAGCTCCATTCATCCAGTATCATGTTCCTGTTATACTCTTGGCTCCGTTAAGGGTCACTTAGAGTGCTTCTCACATATGTGTCTAAATTAGAGTTGGTTTTGGTAATGCCTGCTTAAGGTGATGACTGGTATGTGATCTCTTCCAGTTCGACCAAACGTCACATGACCCAGCTTTCTTTATACTGTGGGTACTTAGTGCCAACTAGGATTGCTCATATTATCTTTACCTACTCCATAGCATGTTTTGGCGGGCATCGGAGATTTGACATTCGACATTTGATGGCTCTGATCAAGTGTCACATTTCTTAAGTCAAAAAATGCTAAAGCATTCATGATGCCTGCACTATTCTAATAAAAACTCCATGCAATAGAAAATGTAGAGGCGTTGTTGCTCTTAAAGGAGACAAATCTTGGGACCAAGTTCAATATGTAAGAAAGTAATTGCAAAATTAGCAATTTACTTTATTAGCAGTTTACATGTCTATCTTATTTTAATGGGATTTATTCTACTAACTACTGTGATGGGGACTTTACGAAGTCTAGGAACAGGAAGATATTTTTGTCAAGGAAGTACATTGGGGGAGGGGAAGCGGTTGACATCACTATACCCAGGTATTGTAATTTATTTCAGGAACACACTGAAGAGCACAGTGAAAAAACCTATCTGGGGCCATTGGTGTCTGATGGTCAGTCTCTATAGAAGCTATAGCAAAACCAAATACTTTTTCCATTTGCATAGATATTTACTACACCCCCCACACTATACTATATGCTTTGTCAAACTCCAATATTGGCAACAATTTGGCCTAATATACAGGACACGAAGGACAATGTCCGGTGTAATCCGGTCAGATTTTTATTTTGCATATCTTTTATAGTGGTCATCACATGGCTATTGGCCTGTACCTGGGCAGCCAGTTTAGACCAAATTAGCCTGAAATCTGTGTGTGGGTCCAGTTAACTGCACAAATAGGCACCCATTTGATGCAGCTGTTGAGGCCAGTTCAACAGACATTTGTGACCAAATTAGCCACATATCCATTGTTTGCATTGTGTGGTCCCAGCTTTAGGCATTGATCCGATGAGTCTGTTGACTTGAGACTCTAATCTGGTCTATCATCTCTACCTCAGTATACTTTGCTACAGC
The DNA here is from genome assembly GCF_038048845.1 of Mixophyes fleayi. Lineage (NCBI taxonomy): Eukaryota > Metazoa > Chordata > Amphibia > Anura > Limnodynastidae > Mixophyes > Mixophyes fleayi. The sequence continues at coordinate 84,253,719 of NC_134407.1, read as the reverse complement.
ATTTATATATTTTCTGACACTGTAACATAATTGTACACTGTTATGCAGAGCATAGGACAATTAAAAGTTGTAGAAAGAAAATAAGTGTATGTAATTTTAGAAACAAGAAGCAGGTTTATGTACTTCTTGAATCTTATCACATAGTTGATCTTTCCATCACCTCCTGAATCATATATGTTGTATAATTATTGTTTACTCTCAGATCACTTTTAAATGTCATGTCTATAGAGGTCGTCTCATAGTTGGGTCAAGGTGCATCCGGACACTACTAAGGATGGACAAGGACCGGGATCATGTGACTGAGAGAATATTAAAGTACACCTTGGAAATCATCTACTTGCTGACAGGAGAGGTGAGGGAATCTGAGAACATCATAGTGACATCATTACTTTTATTTTCTGAAACATGGACCTACAGTGCACTATAGATTAGTGACTAATGTCTATGTATTTATGTATTTTACTATGCATATCATTATTTAGGATTATTTGCCAGTGAAGAAGTCTGGTGAGTGTGTGACCCCCAGGGGCAGCCAGAGTTCTATTATGGAGCCTCCACCTCACTCACCGGTACATAAAAGAGACAATGACCAGAATATTCTAGAACTCACCAACAAGATCATTCAGCTACTGACTGGAGAGGTGAGCACTGCTGGGAATGTGACATTATACAGTAACACCAAGGGATGTGTCTGGGTGATGACTGTATCATTGTGTGTGGCAGGTTCCTATAAGGTGTCAGGATGTCACTGTCTATTTCTCCATGGAGGAGTGGGAGTATTTAGAGGGACATGAGGATCTGTACAAGGATGTCATGATGGAGAATCGCCACCTTGAATTACCTCTCAGTAAGAGTCTTTTTTTTTTTTTTTTTTTCCCCCCCCCCCCCTCTACATAAAACTAAAGTACAAATAAAACATTAACGGATAACTAAGCTTAAAATGCCTATAAGTAAAGGTTTACATATTGACACGGTGTCGGGTTTTTTGACTTTGTATTCATAATTACTGTTCAACTAAGTGCTATCTCTAACCCTAGAAAAGTGAATTTGCTAAATTGTGCTTATTATGGGGAGATGCATACAGTTTGGTAATATCTTTAGACTAGTAGCTGCGGTCTACCAAATTTGTGTTTCACCTGTCCATGCTTTTGATTATGTTACATTACACCATACAATCGTGTCAGATCCAGTGACTGTAGATGATGTCTCTAAACCATTATATAAAAATAAAATCTTATTATAATTGCCTAGTCCCCCACACACACACACACACACACACGGCAGAACTGAGAATGAAGGCATGGGACATACTATCTTTTCCAATGCCTCATAATGAGCTTGAATACAATTCACTCCGTATTTTGGAAATTAAACTAAGTGTAAGAAATCTGTACTGTAGAATACATTATGGTGCGTGTGTGTGTGTAGATATATATATATATATATGTATATGTTACTCTAAATGCATGAAAGTATCGAGTGTAATCTGTAATAAAACCCTGTAACGATTAGATATGTTCAAATCTATAATTATCATGCTTTGTTATAATTCACCCCTTTAGATTTTGGATAGTCTGATTTATAGAAGTATTAGGTGTCCCTTTTGGCGTTCCTGTCACCAAAACATTTTTTGTCAGAGACAAATTTTCTAACATTGGATTAAATGTAACCAAAACAAAGACAGATCTTCATGCAAAAGTTTAATTTGATTTCATTGTAAACAACAACTTTATATAGTATGAAACATTATCCTCTGCACTGGACACATCATAGCTTCAAGTGCCCAGGATATTCACATATGTCCACATTATCTCTACTTCTCTAGTTTTGGGTGCAGCATTCAGCCTCATTAAATCAACAAAAGTGGAGTTCAAATGTTCTAATGTGACTTGCAGTATGCACAAAGAAATGTGAAAGCATAATATTATGTTAACAGACTTATAATAATATAATTTCAGTGAACAACATAACATCCCTTGTCAGTAAGGGAAAGACCGATTCGTCCTTGTCTTCGAAAACTGTTCTTCACTGCAATAGTTGTAATGAGGAATGTCCCACCAAAGAAGGTAATATTCTTACGTCAAGTGATGGCTTTAGAGCTATTAGAATTGTTTAAAAAAAAATGCATTGTATTTACGTGTGCTTAAACAGATGGTATTATAAAAATGTGTTCCTTACGTCATGCTTTCAGCATTATAAGTATGTCGGAAACAACATTTTGTTGAGCAGCTGCTTAAGCAGGTAGAGAGGCCCTTGGGCTCCACTGACTTGTAGGGTTGCGCTGTCATTGGTGAAATATGCTACTATCTCATTGGGTGCCATTTGAGCTTTTAGTGTGCTCATGGTATGTAAGCCCTCCTCTACAACTGCATCCATCCTTTATAAAGGAAAAACTTTCATTGTCCATCCTGGTGAGCTTGGCTCGTGTTATGGGTTGACACTACCCTTATTGGTAGGCAATGCACCTAGCCTCTATGGAGAAATACCTTTCTTAGTTACAGACTCTTCTCCCTATACTTAGGAGAATTCAGAACCTACTTATCCAGGTTACTGGAGTTTGTTATTGCTTATTGATGTATCTCTTAGCCTATATCATGCCATGTATGGGATAGTTAGGGGTATTCTGGTTGGTGGTTCTTTTTTTCTTTTATGGTTTTTTACTCTACAGATTAGTGCTTGTAAAGTCTGTTCATACATTTCAGGTACATCACGGCTTTTGTATGGAATTTTGTACAAATCATTACTAAAACTTTGTTTTCATTATTGAAAACACTTTCAATGAAAAGCTTCCACCTATGCACCATTTCAAGACCATGGTCATCCTAGATCAGTGTTCTCTTTCTATTTTGAGTGCTTTGTGTGCCTGCCAATATTTTATTTATTTAACGCGAACCCTATACATTTATGCAGTACTTTTTTACTACATTAACTATTATTAATGTGGTTACTTTTTTTCAGTGTTGCACAATTAGTAAAATTTGTAACGTTTTAATCTTAATTCAGCTAAACCTAGGTGGATCCTTAATGATAATTCACACATAGGGCAAACATTAAGTACACTTTCTACCCTAATCTACTACTAGCAGATATCTGATCACCAACCCATACCATACAATGGTTATGCATCATTCGGCTAGTTCAGTTACTTTGCTAAACCATTGTCACAAAAACTCTTTTGTAATTATTATTTTAACTTTATTATTTATGAGTGGTGTATTATCACCTGGAAGTGTTTTTAATAAAGTAAAAAAAAATTTGTGTTCAAACCAGTGCTAACCATTTAATTGGAGATTCCCTCATGGTATGGCTTGAGAATTTAAGACCACATTATATATGTATATTAGTTTGGTCTTGTATTCGATCTCTCATTAGCTCTACTAGAGGAAACCATTGTATATACAAAATTTCTGCAGCCCATATGATGTGTTAATTACCTATCCACATTCCAACATTTATTTCACTTCCTTGAGTGCTCTACTGCCTTATTGTTCAGGGAGAGTGGCCTGTGTATAGGAGGCTTGTGCACTCATGTTTGGCACCATCTCCCCTTGCTGACTTGGTACTTAGTGTTGGTTATTTGACAGACTGGCTGAGCAGTCTGGGAACAGTGTTCCCTCAGTGGGATCATTCAGTCCCCTTACCTTAATAACCCTGTTTTTTTGCTGCTGTTTTTGCGTTTTGGCCATGTGGCTCGCTTAACCACACCTTTTTTCTTTCACGTGGAAAAGAAGTAGTGAAGTGTTTTTGTCACCTTCTTTTTCTTCACGTTTAGAGGGACTTTAAGGCTAATATTTTAGCAACTGTCTTTCCATAATTCTTGGTTGCATTAGTCTTCACAACTCCCTAGAAGACCTGGGTCTGAAATTCCAGAACCAGGCCCATGTTTTTTTATTGTCCTATTGCCCTAACCACAAGGAGGTTTGGAGTCCCTGGTCACATGGGTGTGATGTGACCTAAACCTAATGGATCTCATTATCCTGCATGACTCCTTTTTGCACCATGGGACTTGGGTTAGTCCTCAGCCTAGTGCATTGGGCTCTAATTAATTATTATAATTTTCTAATCTTTCTTTCTTACAAGAGTATCTATTCTCAGCTACAAAGCATACTTGTAGGGTTTCATTACAGAGCACATAAGAAAACACTCCTAAACACATGTTCATTTTTAATATGTCTTCACTTGCTTTTCTGCAAAAACATAATGCATAGGTGTGAGCAATCATAGCTACTGTCACAGGATACCTGATGTTAGATTTTGGGCTGATTCAAGTGTATGGAGTGGAATATCAATTGGCTTTATCAAGCTAACCCAGTAATTTAAGCTACATTTGGCTAGTAATGCTTCTTGTGGGGGGTATTTCTGTCTTTTCAGGCCTAGCTCCTGCTATGCTATCCTTGGATTGTTATGATACGCTGGTTACCTACAAGCGTTGGGAAAAACGCCAGTCACGCTGTGTGTCAAACGTGGTCGCTTTTGGCATGTAGTGGTAATCTGCACTTGAAGTAAATAGAGTTGGCAGCATCTAAAAGACACCACAACGCCACAAAATCTCTCTAGCTCATTAGAACATGTTCTGTGTAGCATGGTAGATGAGTACTATAAACATTTTGCAAAACATATATAAACTATAAATAATGGGACCTTTACTGTGTTGGTTTCCTACAGATGGATTAAATAGCAGAAATATAACAGACAGATGCCCCAGTCCTCATTGTTCCCAAGATTGTACAGAGCAAGGCAATGATGAATCACAGTACAGAATCCCACAAAATAGTAGAGCGGAAGATGACCAAATCCCACAAGATGGCAAAGAGAAGGATGATAATAGCCCACAAGATGGTAGAGAGGAAGATGATGATGTCCTACAAGATAGTACAGAGGAAGATGACACTATTCCACAAGATGATAAAGAGGAAGATGACAATATACTACAAGATAGTGAGGAGGAAGATGATCATATACAACAAGATGGTAAAGAGGACCTTGACACTATCTCAAAATACTGTAAACGAGAAGATGGTAATATGCTAAAGGATTGTAAACAGGAAGAAGATGTGGTCTCACAGTATTATGAGGTAGATAGGGCTACACCATTTATTGACTGCCATTGGCACACTTATTGTTTATGAACAACATCTCCCATGATCCTCACCCAACCATGTTTTAATTGAATTTGTTTCATTGTGTGACTTAGGAGGAACTACTGAAAGATGTGAAAATTGAGATTTTGTCAGATGATGAGTGGGAGGAAGAGACATTTTTGTGGGGTGAACATCAACACAAGGAGGAAACTGTTCATGAAGGTATCGGCACAGGTGAGTGCTATACGCTTTCAGTAGAGGAAGTTCTCCTTATTGAATATCTTGTGACATGATATTTAGAATGAGAGAGTCAGAACTCATTGTGAAAGATCATGAGAATGTTCAGGGGAAGGGTCCATGTAGATACCTTGTGCAAATTTATCATTTATAGAATTAAACCCCTATTTTACATTCCCTGTGTTTGGAATTTACACTTCGTTTTTATTCCTTGTTCCCTCATTTCCTAGTGCATTTCAATGGACCCATTTCCTTGATGTTTTAAACTCCCTATTCATGCATTTTACACCACACACATTACTCAGACATATTGCTTTTCAGTAGTTTTTATTGGCATTCCTGTAGTTCAGTATACAGAGCTGGACATGTTCACCAGATAGAAAGACAAGTTTTATTTATTTATTTATTTTCTTAAGTTGTCATTCTATTTTACTTTGCAGTTTTGAAAGTCCACCATTTTTAGACATTGTACATGCTGGAGCGAGATGCTTAAAAAGAAAAACACAATTGATACATATAATTTTATTGTGTGTTACCTTTATGTCACTTGAAGATTTGTGTGTTTTTTTTTACTTTTATACTTTTTGACTGTATATACATCCTCTGAAATACTGTATAAACTATATATACAGTCACTGTTTGTTTTACAGGTGGATCCTATAACAGAAATACTACAGAGGAATGTCCTCTTGCTTTTTATCCTCGATATAAAGGAAATAACGACGTATCACAGGATTATCAGGTAGAACACCCATTACAAAAATGTATGAAGGCACGAACATAGTTGACTGTGACCATTCTTGTGTGAATATCAATTTACTCTGCTCTCCTAAGAAACTGTGTGGAGAAAAATCCTTGAGGTTTATGCAAATACTATGATATGACAGGGGATGTTCTGATGTTTGGCAGTGCAGTGGCTTAGTGGTTAGCACTTCTGCCTCACAGCACTGGGTTTATGAGTTCGATTCCCGACCATTGCCTTATCTGTGTGGAGTTTGTATGTTCTCCCCATGTTGCGTGGGTTTTCTCCCGGAAGCTCCGGTTTCCTCCCACACTCCAAAAACATACTAGTAGGTTAATTGACTGCTATCAAATTGACCCTAGTCTGTGAGTGTGTGTGTGTGTATATTAGAGAATTTAGACTAAGCTCCAGTGGGGCAGGGACTAATGTGAGTGTGCATTACATTGCATGTACTCTGTACAGCGCTGTGGAATTAGTGGCACTATATAAATAGCTGATGATGCTTATACAATGTCTATGATGACTCTTTGGTGGGCTGAGCAGTGAATCTGTTAATATCAATTTACCTTCTGATCGCTCATGATATGTTACCATTTGTTAGCATGAGACCGAAGCAGGGATCTGTCATTCCTGCATTACTGCAATGCTTATGGCTTTCAGATGAAAACAAATGTCAACTCATGCAGCTAGACAGATACAGAAAAGAGAATTGGAATTTTAGAGACAGAATCCTACATTTTTCAAAATGTGAAGGCGTTCTAAAGTTTTAAAGATAACATGAGGAATAAAATAAGTCCGTGACTAAACTGCCAGTGGATTTCAAGCCAAAATGGAGTGCAAGATTGGCACAAGACTCCATGCAGATTAATAATAACAGTAACTTTCTCTTTGATCAGAGGCAGAAGTCTTCACTTGGATGCACCTGTTGTTGGCAGGTAAACTAATAATATAAAGAGATGGTGCCCTAATGTTGTTGTATGTTAATATGCTTAAATCCAGCATGGCTGTGTATCAAATAAACAAGGATGTAAGCTTATCTGTTTGACATCTAAGTATGCACATTACCAGTGTAGGTCCCCTCCTACTGCTCAGCGTCTCGAGGATGCAAAGTACAATAATCAGAAATGGCAAAAAGCAGCATATAGTGTAGTAAATATGATGTCTTTTGATAAATAATAAAAAAAATACATGTACATCAAATAAAAACCTAGTGAGCTTATATGAAATACTTATATAGAGTCACAGTTGTTATACGTCCTTTCCAGGTATGAAAGCTTACAGTTTTGGATAATGTGTTCTCCAGAAAACAGTTTGTTAGTAGGTCTCTATGCAATTCGTCCTCTACAGGGACTTCCTCTGTGGACTATTGCCATAACTAAACTACCCTTCCATTTTATTTTTAAATAACAGGCATCTCCAATATTATTATCTACTGTGCATGTGTGGGTGGCATAAGCCATTCACAGTGCATACTCCAAGACCTCATTTCCAGTTTATAGTTTAAATATGCAGGTAGTCAATAGCTGGAACCGGCCAGACCTGGATAGTCATACTGCGCATGTGTCCACATAGACATTTACTAGAGAGAAAATACTGTTAAGACTTGAGGTCAGAGAAAAGGGGATATCTCAAATGGAGATTCTTCACGTACAGTAAAATGTACTGTAAAAAACAAACTATAAGCTATTATAGCATAAATTAAATATATGCAAACATAAATGACAGACAATAAAGTCTAATAGAAGTTTACTGATATATATATATATATATATATATATATATATATATATATATATATATATACACACACACACACACACACACTACATAAATAAGAGAGAGATTTGCTATAAGACCATATATAGTCTACTAATTTCTGTACGCTAAAAGATTAAGATCAGCATTAGATTAGATTAATATATTCAATTTCATAAAATCAATCAGTTATTATTTAACTGCTCAAACTAGAGAATATAATTCAGCATTATGCCCAGATTGTGTACGCCTACTTTGAACGTAGAGCTGGGAGGGAAATAAATTCAAAATATGAAATGAAAGGTCCGTCTAGAGAGGTTTGAATGCTATTTGTAAACTTCATTCAAACCACATGTGGAAACAGTTTTAAGCGTATAGATCCAAAACAACATCCTCTGGGATAGTTTCTTCTGTATATCTCACCTCTTTCTCCCAGAGTAACATGTTCTATTTTAAAAATAAGGAATTATGGATCTGAGTTATGTCCTGGATACTGCACGAGAATCAAATCTATTCCTGCTATATCGTATATGTTCTTGGATTCTAAATATCGAAGGGAATTTGGTCTTGCGTACATATTGCAGCACACAATTACATTATAGTAGTTGGATCACTGATGTTGCTAGACAATTCATCAAAAGTTTGACCTGAAATGTACCGGTTTAATTGCAACCTGTAAAATATTTATTGGCAGATCTAACGACCTTTCAAATATTCCAAAACATTTGTTTCTCGAGCACTAGTTTCTGGTCTAGCTGTAATTGTAAACGTACTAGATGCTATTATGTCCTTGAATCTTCTAGCCTTCTTCAAACCATATGAGGCTTTTGTGGGAGCAAGTTGGCCAATATTAGGTCCATTAATATAATGTCCCAATGATGCTTCAAAATCTCACAAATACAATTTTCACTACAGTTATATTGTGTAATAAATTGAATTCATTCATTCTTAAGGATTTTATCTTTATATTCGAATAACAAATTTCTATCCATTGTTTTACTCCTTTTTTTTATGGCATCACCAACACTTTTCTCTGTGTCCCCTCTGTCTGTTTAAACTGTGGGTATACTTTGTTAACAGTTGATATACCTGCAATTCCTTTTAATCTGGGGAAATTGTGAGAATGGAATATTCGTTTTGCATATCTACAAAAGGCAGCTGTTTTAAAATGTAAATAGCTATTGTTATCTAATGATTTAGTAAAAGTCTTAGTATCCACTTTATTGGACTTCCCTTCTAAAAGCAGATCTAAAAACTCAAATATTATTTGTAACATTATTATTATACTCATTGTTATAAATATTTTGCATAAAAAGATGATTAAAATGTTGTATACCTTTTTGTATAATAAATTATTCTCAAAGTAAAAGAAATAAATAAAATCCCAGCTACCCATAAAACATTAGCAAAGAGCGCTCATTTGCAGTCTCACACAGTTGTTGATAAAAGGTGTCTAAATATTAAAAATTATTATGTTCAAGAATAATATAACACACAGATAAATGTTTATGATCTGTGCTTAATGTCAGGCCTGAATTCAAAAATAAACTTCACATGTACCGTTTCTGTATACATCAAAATGTACATCTGATGACTCGCCAATAGTTTTCTTGCCACTTGAAGTTGTCTGTATATTTTAACAATGTTGTGGTGTCCTTTAGATGTGAAGGAGATCAACTACCTTTCTTTTTAGAAACATTTTTTTAACCTATTCGGACAAATGAAAAGGGAAGCAATAACCCCAATAATTGTTATCCTAGCTCCATAGTAAATGTATACATTTTTCTATTTATCTTATTTATATTTCTCATGTATGATTCTGGGAAGGTGTTGCACTACTTTAAATCAAACTTGCACACAAATAAATCTGACTAATATTCCAATGTCTTTGTATCTTTCTTGACAGTTCCACGTTCTGCCTGGGGTCAAAGCAAGTTCTTTAACAAATAAAAGCAGTCCACAAGCATTACTGAAAGGCCACATTAATAATGGATCAACAACACTAAACAACATTAATATGAATAAAAGAACTTTCCCTTCCTGTCAAATAGAACTGATTACACAGTTTGGAATACCCACTGCTCAAGAACATGTCCAAACAGTACAACAACAACAAAAAAACGTAAACACTGTCAGAAAAACGACTTCAGATATTCAAACACTACAAAGTTTTTTGAGTGAACTGAATGAAAACCGTAAAATTGAAGAAATACCTCACACAGCGCTTGATCCCTTGCTCTCCAAATTTCTTCTTGTGGTGAAAAGAAAAGATGGCAACGAGTATGAACCCCACACCCTTAGGTGTATGATAGGAAGCATTGACCGGTACTTAAAAGAACACAGCTACACGCACACAATAATTTATGGAAACAGCAAAGACTTTCCACTAACAAAACAGTCACTAAATGCAAAAATCAAATTTCTCAAAAAAATTGCAGAGAGCAACCCACCAATCAGACAAGAGGCTTTAACAGATGACGACATAGAAAATCTTTACAAGAGCAGAACGCTTTCCCTAGATAACCCAACGAGCTTACTAAACTTAGTATTCTTCAACAACGGCATTCATTTTGCACTACGAACAAAGGAACAATACAACCTTCAGTGGGGTGACCTAAAGTTAAAAATTGATCCAAGAGGGAATCAGTACCTAGAATATTCTGATCGCCAAACAGAAACTGTAGAAAATTGCAAAAATCTAAGACAAATGAAACCCAGGATCTACTCGACTCCACACATACCAGAGAGAGACCCAATAACGGCATACATAAAATACAGAAGCTTCAGGCCTGGTGCTATGATGGCACCTGACTCTCCATTTTACTTGGCGCCTAATGTGAACTATAATCCCGCGTTCTCAGAATGGTACCGCTCAACGAAAATAGGAATACAAAAAATTAGAGCAATGATGACGACTATGAAAATACGAGCTTCGCTGCCAGAATCGAAAAGGAAAGTAAGCTACATCACAAAAAAAAGACTAGTTGAAAGGCTGCCCCAACACCACTTAACCACCACATCAATGGTGCAAACTGCACAGCAGTATAATTTGCACAGCAGTAATAACCATTCCACTGCCATAGATGTAAAGCAGCATAAAGCCCCAATCATTATAAACAATTTACAAACAACTATGGCTTGTCAGTCACAAGAAAAGCCACTTACTTCCGCCAGCAGTTTTCACTCCCGCCCATCAACTAGCAGATATGGAGAATCGTCCATTAATAATAAAAGAAGCTTTGTAAACACCGAATTTGTACAGCAGCGCAATTCAGCCGTTTATCTAAATAACTACAGTCACCTGAATTTAAACGGACCTGCAAAAAAACGTAAAACTATTATTTATGACTTTAAATCAAAGTAGAATACAGTACTCTGTATTGTAATATAAACCATCGATACACTGACTTCAAAAAGAACTTTTTTTAAAAAAAAATGTCCCCTGGACTTATGTTGGTTTTTCTATTTTTTTTTTTATTTTATTTTTGTCGAGTTCATACATATGTTCTTCCTTTACCCTAAGCTATATTTATTCAAGTTTTTAACCAACTCTTTAAATAATTATTTAAATGAAGTTTTCTTATTTCTACAAAACAAGCAAAATTTTCTTGCAGTTTTAATTGCCTTTATGCATATTTATTATAACACATACAATTTTACAGGTATTTGCAGAGAATTTTTAGATAAAATGTATTTGTTCAACTGACCCTACAGTTTAAACCCTGATGATTGGAAGACATGGACAAAAAGGTCAATTGCAGCCTCACAATGTACAGTTTTCTCCCCAAGTATGTCCTTACTCAGGTTCACATCCCCATTCCAGTATTTCTCTCCACTTGGTACAGCAATTTGCGGGAGTGTGGTCCATGGTAAGGCTGCACGTCAGCAACAGTATTGTCAATTCAATTTCTGACCGCCTAGACCACCCCTTTAATTAATTGCAACTTACATTTTATTTCTCTTAAATTACTGCTCATTGGAGCATTATTTATATCTGAAATAAGTCAGAAGAGTAAAAGGGACATAGGTGCAGTTTATATTTTGTGCACCATATATATCTACATTTTCTCTACATTGGTTTTATGGCATATCAATGTGCTGATGCTCCTTGAAGGTGCCAAAGTAGCTGCATCACATCAGATCGCAGAACTAGTGAAGGAGCTGCGTAATTAAAAGTAATGCCTGACTCTTATCTCTACCACTTCAAAGTATGTGTAAAAAACTAAGTTTTGTTGAAATTAATGGGCTGTGCGAACCCCCAATAATTAGGACCCTCCACCTCTAAGCTTAAGTGTGCGCTCCACCTTTTGAGGTTAATTCCAATGTCCTGCAACACACGATCTTAGTATTTAATCAGTTGGATTACTACAGCTAACCTGCACTCAGCATGGAGTATCCTGATCTGCCCAGCCCCTTCCAGCATAACAATCTTACAAAAACAGTATTTGAACTGTGGTTTGCACATTACTCTTCGTGATCTGTCCAATGTCACATGGAGAAGGGTTGCAAAAATTGTTGAATAAATGCACCCAGGTACCAGTCAGTAAATCATCCTCATGAGGACTGTTTGTTAATGCAAATACAAAATAGAACACTACGTTTTGTTCTTTGAGAGGTGCTGTGATAGATAGTATGAAAATAAAGCTGCCCAGTATTTATGTGTATTACATGCAAAAATGCCCAGAAAATTTACATGATTCATCTAGATACAAATTTGCATCCTTTAGTTAGATTTGCCTCTAAATAAGACCATCAAGTTTGATGCTGATATGTTAAATTCAGAAGCTAAATATGCATTTGAGCAGTGTTATAACAATAATGCTATACATTCATAACGGTTATACATAGAGAAAGAAAGAGGTAAAAAAACAAACACATTAAGGTAGATGTAGATTGTTTTTTACCTTCTAGTAATATTTGGTTGTTGGAGATAAGACTCCGCTTTTAATCTGTTGATATGGGAAAAGCTAAATGTTGTTTTCATTATCAGCCCCATATTTTGCTAGGCAAGAAAACACATGTAACCAAAAGAAGAATGGAAACGTCCGTCGTGCACATTTTCATGGGATAAAACACATTAGTAGTTCTTGGTACATTGAAGTGTTACAGGGACCTTGCACACATCACAAGCAGAAAAGGTGCTGTAATCCATAGCAACCGATCAAATGTTTGGTTTCGTTTTCTAAACTACCAGCAACATGACAGAATTTAGTTGCGTTCTGTGGGTTGTAGCACTTTTTTTTGCACATATACTTGTGCAAATTCAACTATATGTCATCTAATGTGTTCTGTACCGTTTTTATTGAATAAAACAAAGGTACTCAAGTCTGATAGATGCATTGTTCAAAAGTACTTTTTTTTTTTTTCATTTGTTGATATTTCATTTTGCCTTTATACTATGACGCTTTTCATACAAATACTGCATAATAATTTTCTTATTCCTTCCTGGTGCCTATATTGCTAACATTATCACACCATGTGTCCGTTGGTTCATGTTGGAGGATTGAACCGGCTCCTATGAGTCCCATTAGAAATTTAGCTTACCTGGTTATTTAAGTATTTGTATCGACATACATGCATACAGATACATTTATGCTAAAACAACTACAGTCTGCAGCATCAATAGACCCCAATCCGTTGCCACAGAAACACACTGACTTCTTACTACAACTGCTGCAAATCTGGCAGGTTCAGTCTTACCGACTCCCACCAAGCTGAAGTCAGTCAGGAAAACCCCATTCTTCTAAGCAATTACAATATTAACACTAAAGCTGGGTACACATTTATACAATCTTACTTTAGATTCAATTGCTGTAACGATTTTACCAGCGCCTGAAAGCCCCGATGAGCATGCCGATATATATATATATATATATATATATATATACACACACACACAATCTGTGATCCTCATCTCATAACCATCTGCTATAAAGATCTTGACTCTGTACAGATATCTGCTTCCACTGCCGGTCGTGCGTGTGTACACACTTCCACATTTGCCCGACATCATTGATCATAAATTTTAGGGAGTTTAAAAAACCATGTCAAATGGTACAATGTGAGCCTCTGCACCACCCCTGACCTCCAACAAATGTAAAACACACCTTTCTCCTAAACTTCCATGAGATAGGTCAACACACACATATAATACTAAACAAGTTGTGAAGGGCAGAGTAGCGCAAGATCCTAAAACGCTAGAACTGCTTAGCGAGATGTTCACCTTTAGCAACCCACCTTCTGAGGAACTTGTTATGTTCCACCATACTCGGTTGCTCCCAAGACATAAATTTGTGTAGTAGCAGTTGATCTAGCACCTGCCCGGTGAAGAGGACAAAACACAGTAGGAGGTAATGAGCAACCACAATATATTAGCAGAACTTTAAGCTAGAAAGGCAAGTATTAATGCAGAGAAGTCTGGCACTTGTCTGATGAAGTGGACAGCTCACAGTAATGGGTAGTGAACAACCAGAATGTATATGGCAGAACTCAGAGTCAGACAGGCAGAGATCAGGAGTGGAGAAGGCAGGTCAAACATTAGTAGTCAGATCTAGACACAGGCGGAACACATGTCAAACAAGACTGGAAACGTGCAGCAGGAATTAGGTGGCGCAAGTAGTTAGCTAGCTGCATGAACTGGTTGCAGCTTGGTAGGGTATAGCGAGTGGGACACAACTAGGGTTGCATGCCACTCGTAATACCCTACCAAGATACGGCACATTCAAACTCCTTCTTAAGTAAGTCTTAGACGCACATTGTGTCCGACTTTAAAAGAAGCCCTTTGTGAGCACTTCAGCCAGCAGTGTACGTTTGATCTACCAGTCTTGCAGGTGTGGAAAATAAACGCCAACATTTTTCATTATTATTGCAAAGTATTACTACCCACACCCAGATGGTAAAATTTTCTGGGGAGAACACTGATTTTTTTTGCAGACACATGTTCTGTGCTAGCTAGTGACACACACGTGTCATTTTTAAAAATAAAGACTGCCGTGACAGTCATCACTATAAGTCATATCTGGCACCAAGACCTTAGTAGCAGATCCTTTAAGTACTTAGGTTGCTAAGTTGGGCCTCCATGGCTCTGACTTTTTCCAGCACATCCCACAGATTGGATTGAGATTCTGCGGAATTTGGAGGTCAAGTCAACACCTTGAGCGCTGTCATGTTCCTCAAACTATTCCTAAACAATTTTTGCAGTGTGGCTGTGCGCATTATCCTACTGATAGTGGCCACTGCTATCAGGAACTACCATTGTCATGAAGGAGTGTACTTGGTCTGCAACAGTGTTTAGGTAGGTGGTACGTGTTAAAGTAACATCCACATAAATGCCAGAATCCGAAGTTTCTCAGGAAAACGTTGTCCAGAGCATCACGCTGCCTCCGCTGGCTTGTCTTCTTCCCATAAAGCATCATGGTGCCATCTATTCCCCAGGTAAATGCCACACACGTACCCAGCAGTCCACATGATTTAAAAGAAAACATGATTCATTAGACCAGGCCACCTGTCACGAATGACCAACCGGTCCCAGATAAAGTAATCTGAACAGCTGGTCACTTAGCGATGAATACACCTTTTCTGCCACCTCAAAAGATGTACTATGGTGTCCTTACGTTCACCAAAACCACTTATTAATGTTTCCCACTTAAATCACATACACATTTAGCATGAGCCTCCCTGGAAACACAGAGAATATGCTAGATTAAATGTACTTTAATTCAAAAATGTTTCCAAGGCTTCGTTACAAAAAAAAAAAATAATGACATACAATACGTTGCACAAATAAGTTTCAGGAAATAAAATAGGAAATAAAACCAGAGTCACTACTTACTAATTAAGACTAGGGGCTAGATTTACTATCAGGCGTGATGCATGGCGGCTTGAAGCCGCCATGCATCGCGGCGTTTTTCCGGCGGGTTTGCATTGCAGCCGGATTTACTAATGGGCGCATTTCAGCTTCAATTTGAAGCCGCCGGCGATGTAACGGCGGGATGTAATGCTCAAAGCCGCCGGCGGCTTTGAATAGAACATGGCGCTTTTGCTTTAAATGACGGCGCTTTTGTGTGAAGGCGGTTTTTTTGAAAATTACACCTGTCTCCTGGCCTGTTACTATTGGCTATTTTCAAACTCAGGAGATTTGACATCACAAGCCCTATATAAACCACTGGCCTGACACTTTTTTCTCTGATAGGGTTTTGAGGAGTTTTGTGAGAGGAGTTTGGAGGATAGTGGTTTGCTGAGAGTTGGTGAGAGTTGGAGATTGGTGGAGCGATATCTGATTGAAGTGTGAGTAGTCCTGTGGTTTTTTTCTGTTTTGTACATTTATTTTCTGTCTTGTATTTTTTGTATTTGACTTGTCCTTTGTCTGTGTTACTTGTGTGTGACTGTGTGGAGAGTGTGTCTGTAGGTAGTGTAGTTTGTTCTTTGTGTTTGTAAGTCCTTCAGTGCTTTGTGTTTTTCTGTCTTCTGTGTAAAAATGTCCAGAGATAGGAGGGGAGAACAGGCTGAGGAGAGGGAGATGGAGGTTGAGGGGTCAGAGGAGGGAGAGGGAGAGGTTGAGGAGACAGGACAGGGCAGGAAGACCAAGACAGGGAGGAATGTGCGCTTCTCACATGATGAGAATTGTGTGTTTGTGCACAATATCATTCCCTGCTACAAGGTCATCCTAGGCAACCTGGCAGCCCGGACTCCTCTAAGTCGGCGTCACCAATTGTGGGGGCGTGTCTGTGATGCCGTGAACGCTGTGGGCCCACTGAAGCGGACAGTGGCGCACTGCCGCAAGCGCTTCTCTGATATTAAGAGGAAGCTTAAAGAGAAGATGGCCCAGGAAAGGAGGTCTACAAGGC
This sequence comes from Mixophyes fleayi, assembly GCF_038048845.1. Lineage (NCBI taxonomy): Eukaryota > Metazoa > Chordata > Amphibia > Anura > Limnodynastidae > Mixophyes > Mixophyes fleayi. Next base: position 84,237,058 of record NC_134407.1, on the reverse strand, counting down.
CCACGGGTGGTGGCCCCCCACATCGTATGGAGTACACCACGTACGAGGAGGAGCTGCGCCAGATAATGCCAGCTGAAATTGTAGAGGGCATAAATGTGCAGGACACAGATTCGCCCTCTTTTGGCCAAGTAGTTGGTGAGTGATTTGTTTTTTTTACCCTAACAGTTTTTTAAATGTTTTTCTCTTTTTTAAACTGCTTTTCTCTTTTTTTAAATGCTTTTCTCTTTTTTTAAATGCTTTTCTCTTTTTTTAAATGCTTTTCTCTTTTTTTAAATGCTTTTCTCTTTTTTTAAATGCTTTTCTCTTTTGTAAACTGCTTTTCTCTTTTTTAAACTGCTTTTCTCTTTTGTGAAAGGCTTTTCTCTTTGTAAAAGTTTTTTTTATTTGTTTTGCTTTTTTTTTAGTTTTTAAAAGTGTATTTTTAACTCTATTAGTTTGTAAAGGATTTTTTTTTTTCATAAAAATATTTTTTTTTATTCGCAAACACATTTTTGAAATTAACAGTATATTTGTAAATTGGTTTTTGCTGCAAATACATTGTATGCTTTTTCTAATACATCCAGATTCGCCAGGACCGCAGGTAACTCCCAGTCCGAGGTCTACACCTCCACCTTTAGCTAGAGATTCAGGCTCTGAAGAGCAAGCAGGTGTGTGGTCTCTGTTTGGGGAAGAAATAATGGAGTTAGATGTTTTTCTGTGCAAATGTTGGTGTCCATGTTATATTTAGTGATTTTTATATGCTTTCCAATGAGAACATAGGGCTAGATTTACTAAACTGAGGGTTTGGAAACCTTGAGATGTTGCCTATAGCAACCTATCAGATTCCATTTTTTTTTTTTTTGGCCATTCTGCAAAATGTCAGCTAAAATCTGATTGTTTGCTATAGTCAACATCTCCACATTTTCAAACATGCAGTTTAGTCTATGTTCCCCATCATGTACTCCACAGAGGGAGAAGTAAAATAGTATTCGCTTACCCCAAAGCACGGCCTTGCAGCATTTTGCTACAAGCACCCTCAATGTTTGCATTTTAAATTATTTACATTTAGATCCCTTCACTGTAACGCATAGGCAAAATGAGATTTTACTCCTAAAACATATAAGGAGCATCCTTCAGCAGGTCGCAAGAGGACAACTAATCTGGAAGGTAGACATTGTTAACCATTCTTTAGTAGTTAAAGGTTTTTGTTTTTGGTACAGTGTCCAGAATTCAATTGACAAACATGTTAGTTCCTATATACTTACCTTGGTTATTTCACCACAGGAACCTCATCATCTCTGCAAGGCCAGCGCCAGTCTGCGCAGATGTCACCTCCTGACGACACACAGGAAGACACAGTCATCACTTTAGAGATTGTAGATGTCCCCGTGTCTATGCGCCAGGAACAAGCAACTGCCCCTGCGGAACAGTCATCCGAGCAACAAGCTGCAGCTCCTCGGATGGATACAGGGCGAGAAATGGCCCAATCCATTGCAAATTTCCAGGCACAACAGTCTCAGTTTATGGACAGCCAAACGAGACACATGTCACAAATTGCGGCCCATTTGAGGCGGATACACCGCTCAAATAGTCAAATCCCTGCTGGAATCAACCGTCTGGCAAATGCTTTGGAACAAACTAATGTGCAGCTGGCACAAATGACTGGGGCTGTGGAGGCCTTACATTTCACAGTACGTGAGGGGAATGCCAATGTCACCCGGCTGGCAGGGCAACTACATTCTGAAATTGTAGCCCGTTTACCAGCACCTATGTCTTCAGCCACCACCAGTGCCGCTAGTACGCCTACCACATCTCTACAGAGTACTCCTCCAAGGAGAGGTGCTCGCACCAGGGGTGGGCGAGGGAGGGGAGAGAGTGGCACCAAGCATAGCGATATGCCTGCAAAAAGGCGTCGCTAGTACAATGTTTTTTTATTGCTTAATGTTTTCTAAAGTTTCTATAAGCATTATACGTTATTATTTATTGTGTTCTGCAATAAATGCAGTTAAATTTCTATAGTGTCAGTCTTTCTTTTCTGCACATTAAACAAGAGTATACTGATGTTTTAAAAACTATGCACTAATTTCACTTAAACATTGACCTCTGACTGTCACATTCCAGGGATGTTCATATTTACCACATGAGGAGTACACACTATCCTCTTTTTAAAGGTTCCAATTTACAAAACATTTTAAATAAAAAACAAACATTGCACTCACATAAAACACATTTTAGAGCAATAAATGTTTATCATACTATGTACTTACACGTAAAGTAGTTTGTAATGAGACGGTCTCTAATCTCCCTTCTGCCCTCTGTGCTCTGCACATCACCAGATGTGACACGGACCCCTTCTTCTTCACTGTCTACTGCAATAATCGGTGGGGTAAGTTGATGTAAAGCCAGGTTATGCAGCAGACAGCAAGCCAGGACAATCTCGGATACCTTTTCAGGTGCATACATAAGCACCCCACCAGATTTATCAAGGCACCTGAACCTGGTTTTTAAGGGTCCAAACGTACGTTCTATGACACCTCTAGTGGTTATGTGTGCCTCATTGTATTGGTGCTGTGCAGGAGTCTGAGGATGCAGCAGAGGAGTCATGAGCCAGGAGCGACACCCATATCCTGAATCTCCTGCAATAAAAGTAAAATGTTAGCTACCATTTAATTTGAGCATGTTGTACAGCAGTTAGCATATGTGAGGCCATTTGAGCAATGATAAGGGATATATAAAACATGCAAAGTACATACCCAAAAGCCATCCTTCCGGCATTTCACCACTTTCAAATTTGGCATAAAGGGTAGACTGTCTCAGGATAAAGGCATCATGACATGACCCAGGATAGCCTGCAACAACACTCAATATACGCTGGTTAGCATCGCACACAACCTGCACATTCAGGGAGTGGTGATGATGGCAATTAACAAAAACCTCTGCCCTGTGGTGAGGTGGTCTCAGGGCAATATGAGTGCAATCTATTGCACCCATTACATTAGGGATACCTGCGACCTTATAGAAAGCTCCCTTGAGCTCATGCCACTGTGACTCCTGGCTGGGGAAGCTGATATAGCTAGGGCACACTCTTTTAAGGGCACCAAAGACCTGTCCAAAATGCCTGGAAAATGTCGGCTGCGTTATACCAATCACTCTGGAGGACACAGATTGAAAGGAACCTGTTGCCAAAAAGTGAACTGCACACAGTAGTTTGAGTAGTCCTGACACTGCATTAGAGCGGCTGGTTGTAGGCTCCAAATCATCCTTCACTTGCTCATACAGTGCCATGAGGTTAGTACGATTGAGCCGAAACATTTGTACTACCTCCACATCAGCCAAAGACTCCAGATTCAAACGCACTGGAAATGCACGTGGAGTGCAGGGTCTTTGCAGGCTCTGCGGAACAGATGCCAACTGCTGTTCATCCTCCTCCTGGCGCCTCTCTGCCTCCATCAGGTAAAAAGCTGCAAACATACACTGGCAAGAATGCACCACATTACCTGCAAAAGCCATTCTCCAACAAACCCACACCTGCCAAATAATGAGGGGCCCTTTTTGTAAGCATCATGATTAACTGCTGGCCAATAGACGGTGATTGTCTGTGATTGCTTCAGGCAGAAAAAACATTTTTCAAATGTGGATTGCATTAGCATTAAAATAAGGGTTAACTATGTAATGCAACATTGCCCATCCTAATTTCTTTGAGGCAACAGTATTCTAGTGGATTTTTGGAAAGTAAAAAACAACTAAAAAAGGAAAGGTGAAATGAGATTTTACTATGCAATCATACTGGGTGAAAAAATAATGCAAAAAAAAATAACAGTAGCCTGAAATTTCATGACACTTTGCCCATTTTCTATACACAGTCCTAATGGGTCATTGGACATGAAATAGGCCTTTCTCTTATGGTCTGATTGGCAAAATACCTCAAACAGCACACTGTTTGAACCATCACGGCGCTCACAAGCAGCGCTTTCATTTTGGTCTTTTGAATGGCGGTTTTCCGGCGGCTTTATACACCCCCTAATAGTAAATCCGGCTGTTTGTATGTTGAACATGTTACGGACTTACCTTATCCCCGCCGCTCCGTCCAGCCGCACTTCCGCATTCAGGACCATGTGACCGCACCCGGAGGCGGTCACATGACCACAACCTAGAGGCGGGGATTTTGAATCCCCTTCTGTATAAAAACCTCACTCTGACACTCGCTGAGTGTCAGAGCAACACTTACCTGTTCCTGGCTCCTGCTCTTCGTGGATTGCAGTGTCTTCCTGTTTCCAGTGTCTCCTGTGTGCTGATCTCTGCCTGTTTGACTTCCCTGGCTCTCTAATCCCTGTGTACCGACCCGGCTTGCTGACTATTCTCCTATTCTTGTGACCCGTGTACCGAACCTGGCTTGTTGACTCCGAGTTGCCTTCTGATTCTGCCTGACTCCAGTCCTGTGTACCGAACCGGCTTGTTGACTCCGCTACCACCGCTTCACTCCGCTGTACTACATCTTGAGGCGAACCTGGGGACCGCGACCTGCGACTCCTGGCAGCGAAGCCCACCCCGCCTTGCGGCGGTTCTTGGTGAACACCGGGGAGATCGTTAGACTCCGCACCTCAGGTAAGCCAGCGCTAATCAAGATTAGTAATATAGTATCCAGAATCTGTTACAGTTTGCTCTGACCATGGATACCACAGCTAAAGATCTGTTGGAGCATTTAGTAGGAAGGATGGATAAACAAGAAGCTAACCAAGAGCAACTTTTAAAATTCCTCAATAGTCTATCCACTCGCTTGGATGTTGTCCAGAACACCCTAGTGGCTGGTGGATCACCTGGGCCGGCAGTGGCCCCTGTACCTCAGGCAGCAGCAGCAGCTTCTTCCTCGCAGCTACGGTTACCTAACCCACCTAAGTTCGATGGAGACCCTAAAAATTGCAGAGGATTTTTAAATCAATGCTCCATACAATTCGAGCTTCTACCTGGGAACTTCCCCTCCGGAAAAACGAAAGTGGCCTATGTGATTTCGTTATTGTCCGGTCAAGCTTTAGCATGGGCTTCCCCCTTATGGGAGAGGGACGACCCCATTCTACATAACTTCAACCTCTTCTTGTCCACCTTCAAGAAAATATTTGATGAGCCAGGAAGGGTGTCTAATGCCGCTTCCGGCTTACTACGTCTCCGCCAGGGAAATCAGTCTGTGGGGCAGTATGCGGTCCACTTCAGAACCATGGCCTCTGAACTTCGCTGGAACGATGAGGCTCTAGTAGCTACATTCTGGCAGGGCCTTTCAGACCGAATCAAAGACGAGTTGGTATCCCAGGAACTCCCTACGTCTTTGGACGACATTATCTCCCTCTGTGTCAAAGTTGATTTGCGTTTCAAGGAACGTAATTCCGAGAAGGAACAGTCGCGGCGTAGCATGATTCGCTTGGCCCCCAACTTCCAAACCCCTGTTCTTCCCCCTGAAGAGCCCATGCAACTTGGGAGGACCCGCCTATCAGCCGAAGAGAGGGAGAGGAGATTTCGGAACAAGTTGTGTTTATATTGTGGAGAGAGTGGCCATCTTCTGAGTTCTTGTCCCAAACGCTCGGGAAACGACAGGGCCTAACGAGTTCTGGAGCTGTGTCGTTGGGCCTCTTTTCTCAGTGTCAGTCAGTTCCCAATAGTAATGATTGCCTGTCTATTCCCATTTCCCTTCAGTTAGGACAAAAGACCTTCCCGCAGTCGGCTCTTCTAGATTCCGGAGCCGCAGGAAATTTCATTTCTGCCACAGTAGTTAAACAATTCGCTATTCCCACACAAGCCTTGGAACAACCCATCTCTCTGATGGCCATTGATGGGGGAAGAATCCCTGAGGGGTCCATCTTGGTACGTACTATTCCTCTTCTACTTCAGATAGGAGCACTTCATCGGGAGAAGATTTCTTTTCTAGTAATACAGAGATCTACCAACCCAGTCATCCTAGGACTTCCTTGGTTTCGTGCCCACTCTCCCACCTTGGACTGGAAATCTGGTCACATATTGTCCTGGGGACAGTCCTGCTTCTCTCGCTGTCTACAGAGAGTGGTTCCCCCGAATAGTCCCAGGCGTACCCAAGAATTTCCTGTGACTCTCCTGCCTGAGCCATACCAAACCTTCTCTGATGTTTTCTGTCAACAAGAGGCCACTAGACTTCCTCCTCACAGAATCTGGGACTGTGGCATTGATCTGATACCTGGTAAACCCATTCCCAGGGGCCGTGTTTACCCCCTTTCCCTCCCGGAATCTAAGGCTATGGAGGAGTACATCCAAGAAAATCTAAACAGGGGCTTCATCCGCAAGTCTGCCTCCCCAGCTGGGGCTGGCTTCTTCTTCGTAAAAAAGAAAGATGGGGGCCTCCGCCCTTGCATTGATTACAGAGGCCTGAATGCCATTACCGTTAAAAATCGGTATCCATTGCCACTGATTTCTGAACTATTTGACCGGATCAAGGGTGCCACCATCTTTTCTAAACTTGACCTCAGAGGAGCGTATAACCTTATACGCATTAAGGAGGGGGATGAATGGAAGACGCCGTTTAACACCCGAGACGGCCACTTTGAATATCTGGTCATGCCTTTCGGGCTATGCAATGCCCCAGCCATATTTCAGAGCTTTATGAATGAGCTGTTTCAAGACCTCTTGTACCAATCTGTAGTCATCTACTTGGATGACATTCTCATCTTTTCTCAAGATCTAGCATCTCATCGTACTTATGTATTGGAGGTCCTCTCTCGTATCCGAAAAAATCAGTTATTTTGCAAATTGGAGAAATGCACCTTCGAGCAGAGACAAATTCCCTTCCTGGGATATATTATTTCGGGCACCGGTCTACAGATGGATCCCACAAAATTGAAAGCCATACTTGACTGGCCCCAACCTTCAGGCCTTAAAGCCACTCAACGCTTCCTAGGATTCTCCAACTATTATCGCCAATTTATCAAGGGGTACTCCTCTCTCGTGGCTCCCATCACAGCATTGACCCGCAAATCTGCTGATGCTGGTATTTGGTCCTCTGAGGCTATCCAAGCCTTTATATTATTAAAGTCTCTCTTTTCATCCGCACCCATTCTTCAACAGCCAGATTGTTCTCGTCCCTTTGTCCTGGAGGTAGATGCCTCTTCTGTTGGCACAGGAGCCGTACTATCACAGCGAGGTCCTTCTGGAAAACTTCATCCCTGCGGATTCTTTTCCCGTCGCTTTTTACCTGCTGAGAGGAATTATGGGATTGGCGACAAAGAGCTCCTGGCCATCAAATTGGCTCTCTCCGAATGGAGACATTTACTAGAAGGAGCGCAATTCCCTATCACCATATATACCGACCATAAGAATTTGCTTTACTTACGCACTGCCCGATGTCTAAATCCTCGACAAGCAAGGTGGTCCTTATTCTTCTCACGCTTTGATTTCAACATCACTTTTCATTCAGGATCTAAGAACACGAAGGCAGACGCCTTATCTCGCTCTTTTGATCCAGCTGACATGGAATCCTCGGAAGATAAGAAATTCATTGTAAATCCATGTCAAGTATTGGCAGCTACACACCTGAAAAAGGGCTGTCCTCCAGGCAAAACATTCATCTTGCCACATCTACGCACCCGGCTCCTTCACTGGGCTCATCACTCACTCTTCTCTGGGCATGCCGGCATTCGCAAGACCTGGGACTTATTGTCCCGAAGCTACTGGTGGCCTTCCTTGCTGGAGGATGTGAAGAGATTTGTTGCTGCTTGTTCCAAATGTGCTCAACACAAGACCTCTAGGAAGAAGCCTTATGGATGCTTGCTCCCATTACCCATTCCTGATTACCCTTGGTCACAGATCTCCATGGATTTTATCACGGACCTTCCCCCTTCCAAATCCTGTACTGTAGTGCTTGTGGTCACGGATCGCTTCTCTAAAACAGCTCACTTTATTGCTCTCAAAGGCCTTCCTTCTTCCTCCTCCTTAGCCGATATTTTTATTAAAGAAATATTTCGCCTCCATGGCTGTCCTCAACATATTGTCTCCGATAGGGGATCACAATTCATATCAAAATTTTGGCGGTCTTTTTGCAATAAATCCGGGATTAAGCTTGACTTCTCTTCCGCATATCATCCCCAGTCCAATGGGGCTACTGAGAGAACCAACCAAGAATTAGAGAAGTTTCTAAGAATATTTATCTCTAGTAACCAAGACAACTGGGTGGACCTTCTCCCTTGGGCCGAGTTCGCCCATAACAACCATTTTCATGAGGCCATCTCTAACTCCCCCTTTTTTGTTTTGTATGGCTGCCATCCTAGATTACCCACCTTCTCTCAAGTCTCATCTTCTGAAGTTCCAGCAGTGGACTCTCTGGTTCGTAACTTCTCTGATATTTGGGAACAAACCAAGACAAACTTAAAACAAGCAACTACTCGTTCCAAAAAATTCTACGATAAAAGGAGAAGAATGACTCCAAGTTTTGCAGTTGGTGACAGGGTATGGCTATCCACCCAGAACATTCGTTTAAAGGTTCCCAGTAAAAAATTTGCTCCCAAGTTTATTGGCCCATTTGCTATATCTGAGATTATTAATCCCGTAGCCTTTAGATTGAGTCTGCCTCCCTCCTTACGCATACCCAATGTCTTCCATGTCTCCTTGTTAAAACCGATGGTAACCAACAGATTCTCCACCTCATCCAGAACTCCTCCTCCTGCTGTGGATCGGGATCAAGTTGAATACGAGATTAAAACTATCCTAGATTCTCGTAAAGTTCAAGGTGCCATACAGTTCTTGGTGGATTGGAAGGGTTACGGCCCTGAGGAGCGCTCATGGGTAAGAGCCATTGACCTACATGCTCCCCGTCTACTTAAATCCTTCCATAAAAAATTTCCTTTGAAACCCTATTAGGTGTTCGGAGCCCACCTTTATGGCAGGGGGTACTGTTACGGACTTACCTTATCCCCGCCGCTCCGTCCAGCCGCACTTCCGCATTCAGGACCATGTGACCGCACCCGGAGGCGGTCACATGACCACAACCTAGAGGCGGGGATTTTGAATCCCCTTCTGTATAAAAACCTCACTCTGACACTCGCTGAGTGTCAGAGCAACACTTACCTGTTCCTGGCTCCTGCTCTTCGTGGATTGCAGTGTCTTCCTGTTTCCAGTGTCTCCTGTGTGCTGATCTCTGCCTGTTTGACTTCCCTGGCTCTCTAATCCCTGTGTACCGACCCGGCTTGCTGACTATTCTCCTATTCTTGTGACCCGTGTACCGAACCTGGCTTGTTGACTCCGAGTTGCCTTCTGATTCTGCCTGACTCCAGTCCTGTGTACCGAACCGGCTTGTTGACTCCGCTACCACCGCTTCACTCCGCTGTACTACATCTTGAGGCGAACCTGGGGACCGCGACCTGTGACTCCTGGCAGCGAAGCCCACCCCGCCTTGCGGCGGTTCTTGGTGAACACCGGGGAGATCGTTAGACTCCGCACCTCAGGTAAGCCAGCGCTAATCAAGATTAGTAATATAGTATCCAGAATCTGTTACAGAACATTGTTGAAACCGTCATGGCGCTTTATACAGAGGCGGGTTTGAAAACATCATTTTTGGTCGTTTGGACGGCGGGTTTAACCTTAGTAAATCCGGCGATGGCTAAACCGCCGCTAAACCGGCCGAAAGTCGGCGGGTTTACAAACACGCCTGATAGTAAATCTAGCCCTAGGTGTGTTTGAGGGAACACAATTGAGAAAGATTGGACATTTCAGTCTTGATAGACCCCCTCATGAAAATGAACACTGTAATGTCTAAAGCAAAAGATTTTAAACCCTTCTTACAGGCTCTTCACCCCCACCTTAGGAATTACATTTTCAATTAAGTCAGATTGATTCCCAAAATGACACAGAGCTTTCTCAAGTAAATTATCACAAAGATATATGTTTCGGCATCTCAGAGAATCTCTCACCTCTGCTCTGCTTGAGTGGCAATATGGTTTACAACTTTGGGGCTTCAAACTCCTCCGAGATCCTTATCAATCCCTGGCCTTGCTAGTTTCAAAATATTATTGACACTTGCATAGGTTCAGACTCATGTCATCTAGCAAAGCACATGTTGAGATTACATTACAAGGTTACATACAATATACATTGTCATACCTAATTATTAAGGGAAAATAACAATAATATATAATCGTCACACCACCTTCTTACATTGCTTCATGGTCCAGTTTTTGTGCTTACGTGCCCATTGTAGGCGCATTCAGCAGTGGACAGGGGTCAGCATGGGCACTCTGACCGGTCTACGGCTACACAGCCCCATATGCAGCAAACTGCGATGTACTGTGTATTCAACTCCCGATATGCATCAATTAGCCTTGGGCGCCCATGACTCTGTCACCGGTTTACGGATTGTCCTTCTTTGGACAAATTTGGATTAGGTACTAACCACTGCATACACCCCACAAGACCTGCCATTTCCCTGCTTCCAACACATCAAATTCAAGAGATGACTGTTCACTTGCAGCCTAATATATCCCTCCCCTTGACAGCTGCCATTGTAATAAGATAATCAGTGTTATTCACTTCACTTGTCAGTGGCTTTATTGTTGTGGTGTACTTGCCTGCAGAGCAAGCCTATTGCTTCAGCCAGGAACAGCAGTAAAGCATGACACAGAGACTGAGCTCCCCAGGGAAGAGTACCATGCCAGCCACAGCTGGCTATTACAGGACCACAACCATATCGGGAGTCCCACTGCTTTGGGAACCCTGGAGTAACAGTCACAAAAAACTAAGGCCCCTGACAATATACCATTGAACAAGTGGATCATGGAAGTCGGTCCATGCCTTTGTTAAGGCATGGGCATTAAATTAATTGTACTCCAATTCAATAAATAAACCTCCCTCCAAACTGCTGAGCAATTATATACTTTGCATTAAAGATCATACTGGGAACATACAAGTTTGCCAGGGTAAATTCCGAGTGTAGTAGGGGAAAGGATTGAGACAAGTGTACAAATAGTGAATTAATGAATAGTACCTCAAGAAATCTAAGTGGCTGGAGATGGAGCCAGGAGCTGTAAATAGTAGATTAAAGTACTTCCACCAGCTTAGATCATATAACTATAATGCAAAATAGGGCTCAGTCTAAATATAGGCCTGACAGCAGTGTCACATCCAAATACATCATGCTTAACTCTTTATTTCTAAATTCTTCTAACAATACAGTTCTTAACGGATTGTGGCAGGTGTTATAAGTGTTTGTGTGCAGGCTTCCTTCAAGCTGGTAGAAAAAATGGGCCTGTCAGCAGAGCTGGATTAAAACTGGGGGGGGGGGGGGGAGGGCTGGTCCACGTAAGACATGATGTAATATGTTGTCATTTTAGATGAATTTTCGACAAATACACAGAATACTGTGTGCACTACTTCTGCCTTCACAAGCAGTAAAGTGTGAAGTGGGACATACCTCCAGACTGTTCGTACAATCGACGAAATCCTGACTAAACAAGACAGTCAAACAAATTTGGACAGTTGGCAGACTCCTGCTCTCTCCTACCTGTTCTTGTGACTTTCACTACCTGTGGCTGTTGGTGTCTTTAGCTGCTTGTCTGGATCCTGTATTGCTGGGGCCCCTATTGCTACGAGCCACGAGAGTGCTCCTAGTCGGTGCGACTCACTCTCCTCAGCTGCCTTTGTCCAGCCGTCTCCTTGACAACCGGGATGTCACTTCTGGTTTTTGGCCCGGCTGTTGCTAGGGCAATGGCCGTGATGCTGAGATGTTTGTTCGCTGAGTCCCTGAGGAGCGCTCATGGGTAAGAGCCATTGACCTACATGCTCCCCGTCTACTTAAATCCTTCCATAAAAAATTTCCTTTGAAACCCTATTAGGTGTTCGGAGTCCACCTTTATGGCAGGGGGTACTGTTACGGACTTACCTTATCCCCGCCGCTCCGTCCAGCCGCACTTCCGCATTCAGGACCATGTGACCGCACCCGGAGGCGGTCACATGACCACAACCTAGAGGCGGGGATTTTGAATCCCCTTCTGTATAAAAACCTCACTCTGACACTCGCTGAGTGTCAGAGCAACACTTACCTGTTCCTGGCTCCTGCTCTTCGTGGATTGCAGTGTCTTCCTGTTTCCAGTGTCTCCTGTGTGCTGATCTCTGCCTGTTTGACTTCCCTGGCTCTCTAATCCCTGTGTACCGACCCGGCTTGCTGACTATTCTCCTATTCTTGTGACCCGTGTACCGAACCTGGCTTGTTGACTCCGAGTTGCCTTCTGATTCTGCCTGACTCCAGTCCTGTGTACCGAACCGGCTTGTTGACTCCGCTACCACCGCTTCACTCCGCTGTACTACATCTTGAGGCGAACCTGGGGACCGCGACCTGCGACTCCTGGCAGCGAAGCCCACCCCGCCTTGCGGCGGTTCTTGGTGAACACCGGGGAGATCGTTAGACTCCGCACCTCAGGTAAGCCAGCGCTAATCAAGATTAGTAATATAGTATCCAGAATCTGTTACAGAACATTGTTGAAACCGTCATGGCGCTTTATACAGAGGTGGGTTTGAAAACATCATTTCTGGTCGTTTGGACGGCGGGTTTAACCTTAGTAAATCCGGCGATGGCTAAACCGCCGCTAAACCGGCCGAAAGTCGGCGGGTTTACAAACACGCCTGATAGTAAATCTAGCCCTAGGTGTGTTTGAGGGAACACAATTGAGAAAGATTGGACATTTCAGTCTTGATAGACCCCCTCATGAAAATGAACACTGTAATGTCTAAAGCAAAAGATTTTAAACCCTTCTTACAGGCTCTTCACCCCCACCTTAGGAATTACATTTTCAATTAAGTCAGATTGATTCCCAAAATGACACAGAGCTTTCTCAAGTAAATTATCACAAAGATATATGTTTCGGCATCTCAGAGAATCTCTCACCTCTGCTCTGCTTGAGTGGCAATATGGTTTACAACTTTGGGGCTTCAAACTCCTCCGAGATCCTTATCAATCCCTGGCCTTGCTAGTTTCAAAATATTATTGACACTTGCATAGGTTCAGACTCATGTCATCTAGCAAAGCACATGTTGAGATTACATTACAAGGTTACATACAATATACATTGTCATACCTAATTATTAAGGGAAAATAACAATAATATATAATCGTCACACCACCTTCTTACATTGCTTCATGGTCCAGTTTTTGTGCTTACGTGCCCATTGTAGGCGCATTCAGCAGTGGACAGGGGTCAGCATGGGCACTCTGACCGGTCTACGGCTACACAGCCCCATATGCAGCAAACTGCGATGTACTGTGTATTCAACTCCCGATATGCATCAATTAGCCTTGGGCGCCCATGACTCTGTCACCGGTTTACGGATTGTCCTTCTTTGGACAAATTTGGATTAGGTACTAACCACTGCATACACCCCACAAGACCTGCCATTTCCCTGCTTCCAACACATCAAATTCAAGAGATGACTGTTCACTTGCAGCCTAATATATCCCTCCCCTTGACAGCTGCCATTGTAATAAGATAATCAGTGTTATTCACTTCACTTGTCAGTGGCTTTATTGTTGTGGTGTACTTGCCTGCAGAGCAAGCCTATTGCTTCAGCCAGGAACAGCAGTGAAGCATGACACAGAGACTGAGCTCCCCAGGGAAGAGTACCATGCCAGCCACAGCTGGCTATTACAGGACCACAACCATATCGGGAGTCCCACTGCTTTGGGAACCCTGGAGTAACAGTCACAAAAAACTAAGGCCCCTGACAATATACCATTGAACAAGTGGATCATGGAAGTCGGTCCATGCCTTTGTTAAGGCATGGGCATTAAATTAATTGTACTCCAATTCAATAAATAAACCTCCCTCCAAACTGCTGAGCAATTATATACTTTGCATTAAAGATCATACTGGGAACATACAAGTTTGCCAGGGTAAATTCCGAGTGTAGTAGGGGAAAGGATTGAGACAAGTGTACAAATAGTGAATTAATGAATAGTACCTCAAGAAATCTAAGTGGCTGGAGATGGAGCCAGGAGGCCTGTCAGCAGAGCTGGATTAAAACTGGGGGGGGGGGGGGGGGGAAGGCTGGTCCACGTAAGACATGATGTAATATGTTGTCATTTTAGATGAATTTTCAACAAATACACAGAATACTGTGTGCACTACTTCTGCCTTCACAAGCAGTAAAGTGTGAAGTGGGACATACCTCCAGACTGTTCGTACAATCGACGAAATCCTGACTAAACAAGACAGTCAAACAAATTTGGACAGTTGGCAGACTCCTGCTCTCTCCTACCTGTTCTTGTGACTTTCACTACCTGTGGCTGTTGGTGTCTTTAGCTGCTTGTCTGGATCCTGTATTGCTGGGGCCCCTATTGCTACGAGCCACGAGAGTGCTCCTAGTCGGTGCGACTCACTCTCCTCAGCTGCCTTTGTCCAGCCGTCTCCTTGACAACCGGGATGTCACTTCTGGTTTTTGGCCCGGCTGTTGCTAGGGCAATGGCCGTGATGCTGAGATGTTTGTTCGCTGAGTCCCGGTGGGGGGATTAGTTTGTCGTGTATGTAGTAGTAATTTATTATCAGCCTCCTGGGACTAATATCTTTGGGTGTGCCTTCCCAGATGTGATTGGCTGCTCTATGTATTTAAGGCAGGGAGGACTGAGTCTCCCTACTGGTTATAGTGTCCGGTTTTCTGTTAGCTTGCCTGCTTCTGTCTGTTTTGCTGAAAACTTTGGATTGATTCTCTGTGTATGACCCTCTGCTTGCTTTCCTGGGTTTCAGATTGCCTAGAGCTCTGCTTTGTTATCACGACTCCCTTTGACTGCTGCCAGCCTTGACCTTTTGCCTGTACCTCACCAAATTACCTCCTTCGGACCCTAGACCATGGCCTGTTCCTGACAACGCTTTGCTTGTCATCACCCGCTATCTCGCGCTGTGCTACATTCATAAGCTTGTACTACGCTGAGTGTAAGACCTGGCGGCATCGAAGTACCTGTGAGCGCAATAAGCTCTATGGGAAAGGTGGCTGCTATATGTGAAGACCTCTACATCCTGCTCTACAAGCTCATGATAGTAGTTGTGAACCTTAACATCATAACCGGCCAGTGAAGAATTTGGAAGAATTCACTTCCATGGATGAAAGTGGAACAAATCCTTCTGCAGCCCAGGCTCTGGCTGGTCAGATTCAAACCTTATCTCAGATGGTCCAAGGTCTGTGGCATTGGTTGTCTATGCAAGAAGAATCCTCTAGAACCTTGCAAACATAGCAAGCTCCTTTAGACTCCGCAGTGGAGACCAAATTGAACTTACCCGACCATTTCTCTAGTGATAGAGCCTTATTTGACAAATTTAAAGAGCGTTGTAAGCTCTATTTTTGCTTAAGACCACATTCTTCAGGTTTTGATCAGCAACGGGTTGGCATTATAATAACTCTGCTCCAAGGAGACCCCCAGTCCTGAACGTCCAGTCTTCCTCCTACGAGTCTCTCTTTGCAATCAATTGACGCTTTCTTTAATGCCTTTGGTCTCTTCTATGACGACCCGGACAGGGCGGCCTCAAGGGCGACGCACCGCTGAAGAATATTGTGCAGAGTTAGGCGATGATCCACTGACAGTGAGTGGAACGACCGGGCACTCCGGAGTCAATTCCGTCTAGGTCTCTCTGAGCAAAATAAAGATTCTTTAGTAGTGCAGTACCCTATAGCAACTTCCTTGGAAAACCTGATGCAGTTGGTAATCAAGATTGATCGTAGGATTAAAGAAAGGAAAGCGGAGAGAGATACATCCGTCACTTCTGGCTCTCCGCCAACCTCTTACTATGCACTGTTTGACATTTCGGAGCCCATGCAGTTAGGCTCCTATAGTCTCTCTTCAGAAGAAAGATCCAGGCGACGTTCCCTGGGTCTTGGCATGTATTGTGCCAACAAGGGCCGCCTACTCCGTACCTTGCCTAACAAGCTGGGAAAAGACCAGATCTAGGTGTTCAAATAATCGCTTCAGAAAATTCTGTGTTGATTCCTGCACATCCTGTCTATAGTGCTTAGTCCACTGATGTTTCAGCCTTTCTCGACAGTGGGGCAGCAGGTAATTTCCTTGACCTCAAGTTGGCCCAGACTCTTGATTAAGTTGGACTCGGGTATCACCGTCTGTGGATTGGACTGTAACCCTTTGATTGGAGGCAGGATTCTTGCCAGGACTCCACCCTTTCAGTTATCTGTCGGTGTCCTCCATTCTGAGGTTCTCTCATTCTACTTGATCCCATGTCCTTCCTCTCCTTTGATTCTTGGGCACCCTTGGCTTCAATGCCATAATCCCCACATCGATTGGAAGAAAGGAGAGATCATTCGCTGGAGTCCTGAGTATTCATCCACCTGCTTGACCTTACACGCAGCATGACCCCCAGGTATACCTGAATTACAGACTTAAACACCAGTGCCCACTCTGTTAGTAACCTGGTATCTGTAGCATCCTTTAACCCATCATAACTTAATTATGCTAGGAAAGGAGCAACATCATTTCTGAATTTTCTTCTGTAAGATCAGATTAAAGCACAATGATAATAGCCCTGGCAACACACTACATTGTTTTATACAGTAACTGCTGTTTTTGATTGCTGTACTAAGGTTACAAGACTGCCATTATAATTGTGTGTCTCCATTATAATAAAATTGCTTTCTGTCCAATTCTAACGGGGACACTTATAAAAGTCTGTCCAGTGAAAACACTTATGTTAATTAGCTCTGCTGAGGATGGAATTCTTTAAAGGGGATTTATTGACTGCGATATCATTTGCTTGTGGTGTGTTGTTTGAAATATTCTTTATAATATTATGGGCTAGAACTGTATTCTTAAACAGTTTATGGGACCTCAATTATTCCAGGGTTAGAGTATTAGGGCCAAAGCGCAGAACGCTGTTGAGTCTCTGGTCATGTGACAGTTATCAAAAGGTACTCAGCACACTGTGAAGCATAGTTGTAACCAGACTTACTTTCAGTTTTGTTCTGAAAGTGAAAGTGATAGTGTTGCCCATAGGTAAATGCACTATAAAGTACAGTAACTGACATCTCTATTAGCTCAGGCCTGTAAACACTGTATTCAGATTGTACTTGTTGCTAATCATTCTTTGTCCAGAAATATTTTAGTGATGTATTATTCCTGCATAATAAATCTGACATAACTTCATTCATTTGGTGTCTGTCACGAGCCGCGGCGGTACTCACAGCCGCCGTGGCTCGCTTCCTGTCCGCTCAAGAGTCCCGGCCGTCACCATGACGACCAGGACGTCATTTCCCCTCAACTCCCGACCGTTGCCAAGGCAACGGCCGGACGCCTCTTCAGCGCCGCGTCCCGGCAGCCGGGCGCGCACGCGCATGGGGGCAGGTAATTAGATTCAGCCTGTGGCTGAATTAGCAGGCATTGGCCTGCAAGTGTGACTCCAGGGCTAAACCCTGATTGGTGGTTTTAATATCTAGCAATTAGGCTGCAAGTGTGCTCTGTCTAGGGGGCAGGTTCTGATTGGCTGTTGGCTGTATTTAAGGCAATGAGGTCTGCTGCCTCATTGCCGGTTATAGCTTCTGTTTGCCAGTCTGCTGACCTGCTCTGTGCCTTGTTCTTGTCTCTTGGAAATTCTATTGACTACCCGTGTATGACCCCTTGCCTGGATTTGGACCCTGCCTGTGTTTCTCGTGACCTTGACCTTTGGCTTGAATACCGACCACCCTGTCTGCTCGTGACCCCTGACCTCAACTTGTTTATCGGATCTGCTATCTGCTGCCGGCCCTTGACCTCTGCTTGGACTTCACTCCGCTTGCCTGGGTTCTCCCCAGCTGGTACACACTTCACGACCCTCTGTCAGTCTGCAGCCCAGCCTGTCCCCATCATCAGGGGCTCCAGTGAACACCTGACTGGCAGAGTAGACTCCGGGTTGTGTTGTGCTGGCTGGAGGAGTTCCTAACTGTGTCTTACTTGTATTGGGGACTCGGGGGGCCTCTGTCCCACTGCCATGCCGTGACTGAAGAACGAGCATCCAGGCACCAGGTATGATCCTCTCAACACCCACCTCTAGGGGTGTCACATTATATTCAGACTCATATCCAGATTTTCAGGATCATATGCAGATTATCAGGTTCAGGATCATATGCCAATGAGTTTGCTATTAACAGGCAATAGTGCAAGGTACAGAACATCTCAATATTAGAGCAAGAGATTAACCCAAATCAGTAGACATTGTACAGCGGAAAGTCACAGTGTACTTATCAGCAGTGTATAACAAAGTGCAGAGTATCCAAAGTATTCTAAGACAGACCCAGAGTCTCTAAGAACAGTTGACCACAATGGCACTTGAAGCAGTATAAAAGTCAATGTAAATTCTTACCACTCCAATTGGATTGAGTGGAGCTGCACAACTGATAGTCAGGATGCAGGCCAGAGTGGATTTTGAGTAGCTGAACACCAGATAGATGTACCACCACACGTCAGCAAACAGAACTGGTCATATAAATGGTAATGGATCTGCTGTTGCGGCTTTTTCAGGACACCGTCACCTCAGCCAGGAATGGAGTGCTGAGTATTTGGCAGTCAGGCAGGTAATAGGAACACAAATGGTCAGACAGAGCCAGGAAACAGAACCAGAATTGTAGTCAGACGTATCCAGAGATCAGAACCAAAATCATAGTTAAACGTTGCAAGGGATCAGAACCAGAATCATATTCAGATGTAGTCAGGGATCTGAACCAGAAAGCAGACACAGGATAACCTGACATCTAGCAACAGAATCCTAACACATGAAGGTACCACACCTGCATTGCAGCTCAAACTAATTGAAAGCAAGGTGCTCTCACACACAGGAAAACAGCAACATCAACAGTGTTACGAGCCGCGACTCTCCTACCTGCGTCCCAGCCGTCGATATGACGACCGGGACGTCACTTCTGGGGGCCAACGGCCGGACGCTTCTCTGATCAGCGCCACGTCCCGGCACTATGGGGCAGCCGGGAGCGTGCGCAATCCTGTGGCAAGCCTGCGGGCTAATTTATTTAATCATGGGGCAGCCTGTGTGTAATTAGAGAGCTAGGCTCTCATTGGTCCATTTCTGTATTTAAGGCAGGGAGGGCTTAGCCTCCCTGCCGGTTATAGCTTCCAGACCTCTGTGTTGCTGGCTGCTGCCTGCTGTGTGCTTTTGGTGTTAAACCTTTTGGACCTCTGTTTGTCGTGTATGACCCCTGCCTGTACTCTGGATTTGTCTTTTTGCCTGTGCCCTTGACCTTTTGGCTTGTACCATCGTTTCTGCTGATTTGCTCATGACCCCGACCCCTGGCGTGTTTTCTGACGATTCTATCTAGTGACCCCTGACCTTGCCCTGTTCTCTGGATTCACTGTCTGCCATAACCCTCTGCTCCTGGGTTCTCCACAGCTGGTACAAATCACACGACCCTCTGTAGTCTGCGGCCAAGTCTGTCCCCACCACTAGGGGCTCCAGTGAACACCAGACTGTCAGAGCAGACTCCGGGTGTTGTTGTACTGGCTGGAGGGGTTCCTGACAAACAGATAACAGAAGCAGAATCCTAACATAAAGACTGTTGGAGGAGTCTGGATCAGATGAATGCTGCATTACTGTTTGTATTTATTTATTTACTAGTTGAAAGCCCGTCAAAATGACAGCAAAAAATAAGAGTATGATCATGTTGGACCTTTTGCACCCAATTTGACTTTACGGCTGCATTGATTGAATAGTTTGTGAGAAGGCTGCTCAGCTGCAAAATGCTTAGTGTGGAAAAATTCACAAATACTGTTCTTGGGACCAGAGTTATGAGCATTAAAATTTATTTCATCAAAGTTACCAACATCAAATATTGTGACCCCCACCGATGGCCTTAAAATTGTGGCCATGGGCATTTATTGTGTTGGCCAGCTGATGAGCTCAACCGGTGTACTCTCCTGTAGTAATGTTCAGTCTAAATGGGGGTTGCCAGATGGAAAGATCTGGAGATATCTCCAAGTAAAACATTTCTTGACGTCTGGGCTCCCTTGGAGGAACGTCACTAGAGATCTAACAGACTACGAGTCATTGTGCGTTATGTCGTCTTGTACCCCCCCACCTCTCTGTCATATTTAAGTTGCTGGTGAAAAACCTCTTTAGTTTCCTACCGAAGTTTACTAGGGACTGGAAGATTGTCCTTGGCATGCAAATTTTCAGATGACTAAATATAAAGTTCTCACTAGATTGTACAGATGCTCCACACACTAGGCTAAAATTTATCATGGGGTCCCTAGTTCCTGTTGCTGTAACTGAGCCCCAGACACTTCCCTGCATATATGGTGGAACTGTTCTCTGCTATGTCCCTTGTGGACTCAAGTTGTAGTTGTCTCTTGAAATATCCTGGGAAGGTCGATCCCTGATTCCCACTCCTTCTGGTTCCTGAGTAAAACAAACATGCCACTGTCTGACTTTAAGAAATCCTTCCTGAAGTTCCTCATATCAGCAGCTAAGGCAAAATCATCCCAGCCCTTTAGCAATCCACCTCATCACTGACACATTGTG
The DNA here is from genome assembly GCF_038048845.1 of Mixophyes fleayi. Taxonomy (NCBI): domain Eukaryota; kingdom Metazoa; phylum Chordata; class Amphibia; order Anura; family Limnodynastidae; genus Mixophyes; species Mixophyes fleayi. The sequence continues at coordinate 84,216,584 of NC_134407.1, read as the reverse complement.
AAAGATCCACAGGTGGTACTAATTATTTCACTTGTGTCCTGGAAAACCTGTACTGTTAGTGGTACTTGAGGACTGAGTTTAGGAAACACTGGTTTAGAAGACTGGGATTCTACAGGTCTATGGATTACATGCTTCTCTCTCCTGATGATAAAATTGATGTGTACTATGCCATTTGGGGTCCCTGGCTGGACTTTATTGATTCCCCTGAATAGTCCACCAGATCTCCCTCTCCTCCAGCTTATATAAGACTTACTATAGCTCTAAACACAAGGAACTCATCATTTGGAGCCTCTGGCCGTAAGAGAGTCTTCTTCTGGGTGCTGCAGAATGGAACTGCCTCTCTCTCCTTCCCCTGACCTCTCTCCCCTTCCATCTCCTAACCCTTCGCTGTCCTTATGTTGTCGGTTGTTGATTTGTCATTTTTCTAACTTGATCACATGCTCCTATAATGGCCTGGTGTTATTCCAAATTGTACATATCAGGAGCCACCCAGTAATGTGATTTGCATTGTCCATTATGGTTGACTTGTTTGTTATGTAAAACCCAATAAAAATTTATTTTGTGAAAAAAAGAAAGAAGAATGGCATGGCATTTTGTTCGCTGATTTTATAAGCGTTAACATGATATTACCTCTGTCCTATTCGCTCTTCGATTGTTTTCTCTGCGATGGGCAATTTGCTGAGGAGTCAGATGTGCATGGCGATGACGATCACGTTCTTTGGTCATCAGTCATAGTTTGTCGTCGGGCTTTATCCCATTCCGCTCTTCTTCTTTTTTTGCTGCTTCTTGCTGTGCAGTTACTCCCACAGCAGACATTTACCTTTTAGGTGGCCTCACAGCTATACTTTGTTGCTTAAATTAATTAGTATATTCCTATTCATGTAACAATGAGTGCAAATAAAATGAATGGCTAGAAAATTGAGCCAATTTGGAATAACAAAGGTCGTTATAAATGGTAACTGCCACACAAAAAAACGAAATAAACCAAACAAAGTAAGCCCAAGATGTGGGGAAATCTAGTCAGTATGAATACTCAAGTACACAAAAAAGTCATTTGCAAACATTTTAGCAAATTTGTTTGTGTGTTTTGTGTGTGTATCTATAAAGGTGAGGAGCAGCGTTAACCTTGTACATTATTTATATATAATATGTATATCACCATCATAGTATGCAGCGATTTACAGGTGTAATGATAAAATAGTGAACTCCACCAAAATATTATATTCATAGCTTTTAATGGTTGTTCTTGTAAGCCAGAAATTAGAGTAAATAATAAGGATATACAGTATTTGAGATAAGCACAGACAAAACATAGTTCTGGTCCTCTCAAATTGACACTCTGTTTTATTACTTGGCTACAAATGTAATTAAAATACACTCATAAGGGCGTGGCTAGGACGCCATCTCGGACAGTCACGTTCTTTGGGCTCTCCCTGTTCCCGGTTCCTGAAACCAACCTGCAACTCAGCTTCCACGCTGCCTGAGTACTCTGGGCGACGTGGGAAGATCACTGGAGCCTCTGCTGTCACCCACCTTTGGAGCCCTCCTGCAGCCAGCTGAAGTTCTGGCGCCGAGTGCCCTCTTACATCTGGGCTTGCTGGCGCCTGGCTGTCAGACCCCTCTGCCTCCGGAGGAGCCCTGTTGACCCCGCTGATCTCCGGCCGAGGTCCCAGCCACCCGGGATGCATTTACCGGGCCTTTGGGCCTACTTCCGGTTGAGACCCCAAGGTAAAGTTTAGACCTGCCCAGCAGACCCCGCCACTTCCGGTCCCGCAGAGGGACTTCCGGCCGGACAGCGCAGAGCTCCATGGCGCTGGACCTGCCTCTACAACCCTCTCATTATCCCCATAGTAAAGCCTGGGGACCCCTGGGAAAGAGGTCTTGCCGCCGTATAAGGGGTATCCAGCCTCCCTCCACCCACGGCTGCGGGCCCCGCCGGTCACAGCCTGACACAAGAAAGTGGTGTGTGTATAAGGGTTGCTGGGCCAGTGTGTGCCCCCCCTCACTCTCTAAACTTAACAGACTATAGCATATTTGGGCCAGTTCCTGATCGTGCCTGAAAAGAGGCTTCTCAGGGATTCCTGACTTAATACAGGCAAGCCTAACTCTCTACTGCCACCCGGTGGTGAACCTCATATAAGTGCAGGTAGTGTCACTCTACCACATAAAAATTTCCACACAGCCACCCTCTACCCACGGACGCAGTGTGACACGGAGCTGACTGCAGAGAGGAGTCGCTCTCTGCCCGCGGGAGGACCTGCAGAGACTGAGCCCTCTCAAACAGGAGAGTAGCCAAACATTAAGCAAGAGGAATAACATCTCGCTGAAAACCCTGTACTATCTGCTACAGAGCCTCACGATTGAGACCTGCTGTTCTATAATTACAATTCTTACAAATCTGTATTTTTGCCTGTGAGCAAGCCCCGTGCCAGCTGCCAAATTCCAGGGGTCGCCCACCAGTTGCAGCTCCTACACCCTGTACGACACCAAAAGTCTGCACATATGTTCTAACTTCGCATCTGTCTCGCTGAGGATGGCCGGGGTCCCTATCTGGTATGCAGTTGTGATGTAACGTTGCCTCATTCCCGAGAGGCCTTTTCTGATCGAATCTTCTGCTCTGAAATTTGCTGTATTTGACCTAGCCTCTCCGTTTCCTCCTTCATCTCTGACCCGTCTCTACTTCGCTATGCCGAAAAACAAAAAACTCCACTCGAAGGGTATCCCTCAATATTACCCTAATAAGTCCTCTACAGAACAAGCGGGTTCCCCCCGCTCTCATGAGGACTCAGACTCCGACGAAGATGTGTCTGCTCCAGTTACCAAGAAATACTTTCTCTCCTTGATCAAAGAAATGAAGGAGCTTCGGTCTTCAGTCCACGCTGAGGTTCAACACGCTCTTCATAGTCTGAGATCAGAGGTGTCCTCATTGGGGTCTCGCACGGACCATATTGAGAGGAAGATGGATGATTTCGTCTCAGGTCAGAAAGCAACGTCCGATAACCTAACTCAAATCCGCCAGGAGCTCAATAATATCCATGAATGTCAGGAAGATATGGACAATAGAGCCCGGAGAAATAACCTCCGAATTAAAGGCATTCCAGAGTCTGTTGAAACTGTGCATGTGGACCCCTATCTCCGGAAACTATTTTTCCAGCTTGCCCCAGAAGTCCCGGAAGATCAATTCTTGCTGGATAGAGCCCAGAGAGCTCTAAACCCCGTCCATCGGATCAATCTACACCTAGAGACGTTATCCTCCGCCTTCATTATTTTACGACCAAAGAGACTGTACTACAAGCAGCTAGAAAGCTCCCTGTTCTATCTTATGAAGGCTTTGCCCTCCAAATTTTTCAGGACCTCTCTCCCACTACCTTGTCTCGGAGGCGGGAACTCCAACCTGTCACCTCAATCCTCAGAGAGAACAACATCAGATATAGATGGGGGTTTCCTTTCCGTCTCTATCTTTGGCACCAGAACCAACAACTGTCAGCTAAAACCTTAGGCGAAGCACGGGACCTCCTGCGAAAGATTGGACTGAATCAACAGGCCTCCCCGGATGCTCCTCAAGCCCTTCCTAACATGGCGGGCCCCGCCACACCGAGAGCGCAACGGCTCCCTCGTAGAGACTGGCCAACTGTCCCTCGCCACTCTAAATCGCAATCTGCGGATCCCTGACCGGCAAGTTCCCGTCCCTGCTCCTTCCTCAAAGTGCGGCCGCACTTTCCTCTACAGGTCTCGATGTGGACTTCGTCACTTCCTGGCATAGTCCTATAATTGGACACAGAACTCAAGGCTCCCATTTCCTACTACACTAAAACTATAATGTTGGTGCTAGACACTGTAATGCCTTATATCATCTGTTGCCTTCTCGCTGCTTGCCCCCTGAGAAGGCGAGTTGTTGTTCTTTATATCTTCTAGGTGGGGCGAGACACTGATGACACGCACATCACAGCTCCTGCTTTCGCCACCGATAAGTAGCTGTGACCCTTTTCTATATTTGTCTCTATGTTGTATTTACGGTTCTTATGTTGTTCATTTGATTCTCTTCCTATAGCTCGTTTACTGGGCCACACTCGGTGGCTTTACAAATGTCTTCTACAATATTCCTAGTGTTTTTGAGTTATTTCCTACCTCATATAATATGTTTATTGCTGTTAATTGTTACCTTTGCCTTCTTCTTTCTTGTACTTCCCCTTCTCCCCATCTACCGTAGAGGTCAGTAATCTCCTTATTCCCTCCTCACTTCCCTCCCAGTAGGTCATACACACTAAAATGGTCTCTCGGATTCCCCTTCTGGGTCCCCCGGCCCTCTGTTTTCTTCTGTGGTTGCTCCTAGTCTACCACCCCCCTTAGAGCCTAGGGCTCTGCGCTGGTCCCCCTGATGGCCTGTCCTATTCCCTACCAGCATTCACGACAAGTGGACTTTGGTCCGCTATGTTGATCCCCTTGTATCCCTTACCTTTGGTTCTCCCCTCCTTATCCTCACTGGTCGCCACCTACCAGGTCAGCCCCTGTACATTCTTCCTTTTTTCTCCTCTCCCCTGACACTTCTTCCCTCTTCTGGTCTCTAGCGCTCCCCTTATTGATCTTCCCATGACCCTTAACCTTATCTCCTATAATGTCAAGGGCCTCAACTCCCCTCAGAAACGGGCTAATCTCCATTCCTCTCTTAAATCTCTTAAAGGAGATTTGATATTCCTACAAGAAACTCATTTTGTCCATCATCTCCACCCTGAGCTTCGCTCCAGAAAATTTCCCTTGAAATTTCATGCATGTGACCATAGGCAGAAAAAGCGAGGTGTAGCAATTCTGTTTGCACGCCATTTAATTTTCAAACTACAGGACTCTCATAAAGATAAGGAAGGTAGGTTCCTGATCCTCATAGGCACGCTGAATAATCTCCCCTGTACTCTAGTGAACCTCTATGCACCCAACACCGGCCAGCATAGGTTCTTCAAAAAACTGGGTTCTTTGTTAGCACGTGTTCGTCAAGGTGAACTTATGGATGCTGGTGACTTCAACGCTGTTCTAGCCCCGACTATAGATCGTTCTTCAGGCCCCTCCTCCTCTCCCTCGAGGAGAGATGCCCACACCACAGCTGCCTTACAGGCTTTTCTAAAACTCCATAACTTGTATGACTCATTGAGAGTATTGGACCCTCTGGCCAGGGACTATACCTTCTTTTCTTCTCCCCATAATACCTACTCCCGGATTGACATGATCCTACTCAGCCACGACCTCACTCTTTAAACTTTGCTCCTCCCAAATTTTCCCTGTTACCTGTCAGACCATGCCCCTGTCTTCGCTTTACTCGACTCCCTCGCTCACCGCCCTCCTAGAGCAACCTGGAGAATCAACGAATCACTCCTACATGATAAAGAAACCACTACTCACCTAAATTCTCTTCTCTCTGAATACTTTGAGACGAACGACACTCCTGATATCTCTCCTATGACTCTCTGGGACGCCCATAAGGCTGTAATACGGGATCATCTTATTGCCTTGGCGTCTCGGACTAAGCGATTCCGTTTGGCTAAAACTATTCAATTGACGGACTCGCTGAGAGCTTTAGAGCAATGCCACAAATTGATCCCTGATCCCTTGGTTCTCCAGGAAATTGCTTCTGTCCGTGGTGAATTAAATCTTTTGCTGTCCCACCAGGTTGCCAATAAACTCAAGTGGCTCAATCAGCCCTACTATGAAAAGGGTGACAAAGCCGATAGATTGCTGGCCACCAAACTTAGAGTTAAGATAGCGGCCCGGAATCTCCTGGCTATCAGGGACTCCGATGGAATTTTACACTATGACCTTCAGCGGATACGTGCTGCCTTCCAATCCTATTACACCAAACTTTGTAACCTCCCCCAACCGTCTGATCCTTTAGTCTCCCAACAACACTCACAGCTGATTGAATCTTTTCTTTCTTCCGCTAAGCTTCCAAAACTCTCTTCACAAGCTAGTACTCTTTTGGGGGCTGAGATTACTAGAGAGGAAATTGAACAAACCATAAAGTCTCAGAAAACAGGAAAGGATCCGGGGCCAGAAGGCTTTACTGCTGTGTACTATAAGAGGTTTGCTGGGCTCCTGGTCCCCCGTTTGCACACCCTATTCAACTCAGTCCTGACTGGGGGTTCCTGGTCTAGGGATTCATTGGAGGCCCGGGTCTCCGTCATTCATAAAGAGGGCAAGGATGTTCATGACTGCGCTAGTTATTGCCCTATTTCCCTGCTTAATATAGATGTCAAATTATATGCAAAAATTTTGGCTAATAGACTCAATTCGGTCCTTCCCTCCCTTATACATTATGACCAAGTTGGCTTTATACCGGGGCGTCAGGCCAGAGACAATACCAGGAGAGTCTTTGATCTGATTAATATCATTAATACCAGGAAGGCCCCGGCCATTGTTATCTCCCTTGATGCCGAGAAGGCTTTTGACAGGATCTCCTGGAGCTTTATGTCCCGATCCTTGTCGGCGTTTGGGATTTCGGGCAACCTCCTCACGGGTATTCAAGCCTTATACTCTCGACCCTCCGCAAGAGTCATGATCAACGGTTCTCCCTCTGACCTTATAGCATATCCAACGGTACACGGCAGGGGTGCCCTCTGTCTCCTCTCATCTTTGCCTTTGTTATAGAGCCTCTTGCGGCCTCTATCCGGGCCTGCCCGAACATACAGGGTGTGCGGACGGGGAATCTGTAGAGTAAGCTCTCTCTCTTTGCGGACGATGTCCTTCTGACTCTCCTGCAGCCAGAGAAGTCTCTCCCTGGACTCTTTAGCATATTACACCATTATGGGCACCTCTCAGGGTACAAAATCAATATTACGAATTCGGAAGCTCTCCTCCTTAATATTCCCTCCCCAGAAGGATTGGTACTCACCTCTCGCTTTAACTTTCGGTGGCAGAGAAAGAAAATGAAATACTTAGGTATCTTCATTAACGAATCCTATGACTCCCTCTACCGGGAGAACTACCCGGCCCTCTTTGCTAAGATCAAGTCTGAATTGCTCTCCTGGCGCTCACTGATCATTTCGTGGCTGGGCAGGATTATCTCTGTCAAAATGAACCTCCTTCCTAAGCTCCTCTACTATTTCCAGACCCTTCCTGTCCGAGTCCCCCTTTCGGATCTGACATCTATCCAAAAATGTCTCTCTAGGTTTATCTGGAACGGCCGGTCTCCCAGGATTAAGCTGGCTCTCTTAAAGAGACCCACCAGAGGTGGTGGTAGGGGTTTCCCGGATTTGAAAATTTACTATTGGGCGGCTCATCTGAGCCAGATCGTAGCCTCCTTTGCCCCCCCCCCCCCCCGCGGCACTGTCTTGGGTTGACATCGAATCCGCTTATCTTAATTTTCCAATCTTGTCCTGTATATGGGGTCTCTCAAAACAAACTAGATCTCCCCTTACCTCCCAATGCCCTACCCTTCAATTCTCAGCTGCAATATGGGAGACCTGCCGACCCCATCTCAAGATACCGATGTCTTCTCTTACTGTCCTACCTCTTTGGGGTAACCCTGCCTTTCCTCCTGGGCTCTCCTCTGCCTTCTATAGTCCCTGGGTCACTGTGGGAGTTCGATTTGTTGGAGACCTTTTATTTCAGGGGGCCTTTATCTCCTGGGATGACCTACGCTCTAAATATCCAAGGCTCCATCCTAAATTCTACGAGTATTTCCAATTATGACACTTTGTGGGCTCTCTCCTCGGGGGGGGGGGGGGCTCCTCTCCCCCCTCTTAGGTCTCCCTTTGAATCCCTATGTCTCTCCTCACCCTTGGGTAGGGGCATGATTTCCTCTATCTACAGCTTAATTCTCCATGTACTTTTACCTCCGGGCGGTAGGCATGAGAGGGAGTGGGAGAGGGATCTGTTGGGAAATCATAAGGGATCAAGTTGCCACCAACTCTATCTCCACTTTGGTGAAGGAGAACGAATATAAAGTATACTATAGGTGATACTATACACCTGACAAACTCACTAAAATGTTCCCCTCTAGTTCTCCATTATGTTGGCGGGGTTGTGGCCAGATGGGCTCCTTTCTGCATATCTGGTGGTCCTGCCCTAAAATATCCTCCTTTTGGGACTGAGTTAGGGCCCTCCTCTCCTCCCTCCTTCCATGCCCTGTCCGGAAAGACCCATGGTCTTTTCTTCTCTGTTACCCTTTGATTGAGGATGATAGACAGTCTGCAAAATTGGCCTCCCATGTCCTAGCAGCTGCGCATTGCTGTCACGGGCACTAGGAGTCTTTGCCCAGGATATCACCAGATGATGGACTTACCAGAGAAATAGAGTTGGTACAATGGTTCTCTGGTAGCAGGGTGACAACGGAACAGGAGAAACAGCAGATGGTGAGAGAATGCTCGAGGAAAGTCTATGACTAGCAGCAACTGGTAATGAGTAGATGAATGTACACGAGGAACCAGATGGACAAGGGAACATGAGGAAAGTCAGTGGTCTGCGTATAGCAAGTTGTACCACTGCTATAGTGAGGAGGAATGTCCAGGAGTAGCGAGGAGGTAGTGAGAGTCAGCGGTCTGCGTATAGCAAGTTGTACCGCTGTCTATAGTGAAGGAATGGAATCCAGGTGAAGGTAGGTAACGGGGAAGTCAGTGGTCTGCGTATAGCAAGTTGTACCACTGCTTATGTGAGAGGATACTTGAAACTGGTGTCACGGGGAACAGGAGTCAGTGGTCTGCGTCAGCAAGTTGTACCACTGCTATATATATGTGAGGAGGGGCACGAGAAGATGAATGTAAAGCAGAGTATACATGGGCACACAGAACTTGATCCCACGATGATATCCACAATACAATGATAACTGATAAGCACTGCTAGAAGTATACAAAGTCACAATAACTATCCAGGCAATAGGAAACAAAGTCAATGTAACAATAGCTTCAGTGGATAGGAGGCTCCGGAGGAGAACACAACTCAGTCCAGATGGATATGCAATACACAAGCAAAGTCAATGGAAAGTATGCATACCGCGGTTCAGGAGAGCAGGCTGTCAGAGAGACGTGCAGGGATACCTGAACGGCTGAAGGCCGGCAGGAGGAGAGACCACTGGAGGGTGGAAGCGGTAATCAGGTTGGTGCAGCGCACGGCAGGTAATCCAGAATCCACGAAGCAATACTCAGGAAGCAGTAGTAAGTGGAACTGGAAACATGAAGAACACGGGAGAGTTGAGGCTGTCTGGTATCCAGTAGTAGAGGTGGAGGCAGCGGAGAGCTGACACAATCAAACCCAGGAGAGTTGAGACGATCAGGAACTCTGTAGCAGTAATGGAGGCAGTGGATAGGAATCAGCTGAGTGCAGGCACGATGAACACAGGAGAGTTGAAGCGAACAGGAACTCTGTAGAAGTAACGGAGGCAGCGGATAGGAATCAGCTGCGTGCAGGCACGATGAACACAGGAGAGTTGAAGTGAGCAGGAACTCTGTAGAAGTAACGGAGGCAGCGGATAGGAATCAGCTGCGTGCAGGCACGATGAACACAGGAGAGTTGAAGCGAACAGGAACTCTGTAAAAGTAACGGAGGCAGCGGATAGGAATCAGCTGAGTGCAGGCACGATGAACACAGGAGAGTTGAAGTGAGCAGGAACTCTGTAGAAGTAACGGAGGCAGCGGCTAGGAATCAGCTGCATGCAGGCACGATGAACACAGGAGAGTTGAAGTGGTCTGGAAACCACAATAGCAGTAACAGGAATCAGCAGGAGCAGAATACACGTGGAACACAGGAACACCTTCAGAGGCTCATGGGGAATGAGACTTCAAGATCAGGCAACCAGGTAATGATCACAGGTGGTTTAAATAGGGAGGGTTGCCTGATCATCCAATCAATTAAAAGCAACAGGTACTGAAGGTTTGAAAGGGCTGCACATGCGCAGACCCTCAGGATGGCGGACGGCCACGGTTCCTGGATACACGGGAAATGGCACTCACAGTCCGGTGAGTGACAGTTGCCTAGTAGCTAAGTCTTGGAAACAAGCTGAACCCCCCACTATGGCGGCCCTGCGATCCTATATCTGGTTTATTGCCCGGATGGAACAGATTACATGCCACCTGCATGACCGAGAGGATAAATTTCACCAGGTTTGGGCTCCATGGCTTTACTTATAGCCCCTTGCCTCCTGTACCATCTCCTTCCTCCTAAAAATACTCTCTAAGTTCATAGGTGGTCTGACTCTTGACTCTCGATGTTGTTTCCCTTCCCAGAGAATCTAAGCAGTAATCTCCTCTGAAACTCTCATTGCCCCTCTTCTATTTATTTGTTCCTCCTCTTAAAAAGGAAAGATATGGTTAAGGAACTGTGTAGATAATTGGGAAGAATGTTCTCTTTTTCTTTCAGTCTCGGTGGCGACCAGTGCACCCACAATAGCTGTAAAAGGCAAAATCCCACTAGAGGTGTGGTCTGGGAGAAAGCCAATTATCAGTCATCTCCGTGTTTTTGTAAAGTGTATGCACATATTCCCAAAGAAAAAAAGAGAAAGTTAGATCAATATCAGTAGAATCTATCATGCTTGGATACGGTTAAGAAAGCAAAGGATATAGACGTTGGGACATTACAAACAAATGGCTCATAAAGACAAGAGATGTGGTGTTTCCTGAAAGATACCATTTAGCAAAATGGTGGAAAATCAACAACCACCACAAAGCTATGTAACACTAGATGTACAGACAATGGAAAGTGTGTCTGAACCTTAAAGTGTGATTGCAGATATCCAATCAGAAGCAGAGGTATTCCCCCTAGAAGATATTGTGAGGAAATCACCAATTTAGCCTTCTGTGAAGCACAGAATGTCCATGAAACAAAATATGGTACGTCTGACGTGAAACCAGAGAGTATTCCTATAGACAAAAGATTAAAAATGACAAAAGAAATGTCACCAACAAGCAGCGAGGAGATGGAGAAGATGAAACCGGTCCCTTAACAAAGCGCAGTTGGAAGCTTGATGTATGCTAGTGTTGGAACTCACCCTGACATAACACATGCAGTAAGCCGTGTAAGTCAGTTTGCCATAAATCCTAGGCGATTACACTAGATTGCAATTAAAAGAATCCTGAGATACCTGAAAGGCACAGGTCATTTAAAGTAGAAATTTAGAAAATCTAAAAATTCAACTTTAGAGACTTTCTGTAATGCCGAATGGAGATTAGATGAAAATGACCATTGTTGATACATGGGATATCTATTTGTACTAGCAGACGCAGCCGTCAGCTGGGCAAGTAAAAAGCAACCCACTGTTGCCCTATCCACCACCAGGCTGGAATACATGGCATTAACTATAACGACAAAGGAAGCTTTACGGCTGAAAGAGACTTTATTTGAGTTAGGTCTTCTTTGCCATGCTAAGACTATCAACATCAGTGGGAGTCACGTACCAAGCAAGGATTATGCTGCTGACATGTTAACGAAAGTACTTGCATCACACTTGTTAAACACTTTACTGTTGAGATGTGGACTGGAATGAATAATTATTGTTGATATATCTCATTTGTTAATAGTTTTTGCTTGAGTAATCCATTTTCTTGTTACAAGAAAGAGACTTTATCACAAGATGTGTTTGGTAAAGTATATATATATGTTTTCCTTGCAACAGGAAACATGGCTAAGCGAGGGGGGGTGTTAATTTGGAGCGCTATGCACCGTATCCCATGTTGGTAATGGTGCCCCCTGTGATCTAGTGAAGACAGGATGTGGGGCAGGCTCCAGACGTTCTCATCACTCTACTGAGCATGTACAGACAGGAAGTTTGGCTCTCAGAAGTTTCTTCCAGTGATAGTTGAACTGCAAAGAGTCATAACTGGAGCTGCATCATTTTTGTGTAAAACTTACTTATATAAAGATATATAAAGTGAACAAAGGTAGAAAAATGTATATAAGCAACCTGTTCTCTGACATTTCCCACAATATAAGCTTACTACATCCTGCATATATGAATGTACTTTAATAGTGTTAAGTACATTAACTGCATAAGCTTGTCATACTACCTGTCTGTTGCAGTCAGTATCAACTGTGAGCAACTGTATATTTTTATATATCATCTGTTACAACTAGTTCTGAAATAAAACCAACAAATTGGTTAAGTCTAAAAGTGTCTTGTGGTTTAACATCTACCACCAACGCCCCTGTCACCTATTACATATAACCGCACAAGTTCCTTGATAATAGGTTTCTGCCAATAGCTTCTGCTCCAGGTTCAGAAGCCCTCCCGGCCTCATATTATAATAAGTTTGCTGGTGTCCTAAGCCCCAAACTTACCTCCTGGTTCAACTCAATTCTGGATGGTGGGACCTAACACCCTCCCACAAAATATTGGTTATTCCTAAGGAAAGCAAGGATCCTTCTATATGTAGCAGTTACACCCCTATCTCATTATTAAATGTAGAAGTAAAGATCTTTGCTACTAGGTTCAACATGGTATTTCCGTCCTTAGTCCACCCAGATCAGGCTGCTTTTGTCCCTGCCCGACAGGCAACGGACAGAGCAATGATTTAATTCATTATGCAAACAAGCACAGGTTACCATCTTTATTCCTCTCTCTAAATGCTGTAAAGGCCTTTGACCATGTTGGGTGGCTCTTCATGATGAGAGCTCTCTACCAAATAGCAGCCTGCTGGAAGAAGCCTCTCCCCAATACCATCATCTCTATCTGCAACTGTTTGTGGCATATATATCAAATGGAGCTTATAATGAGCATCCTGAGAAACTCTTCTGCATCTTTCCAAAAATTATGGGAACCACTGACCTTCTATCACAATCAACCATTTCACTTCTTAATTTCTAAATTCAAGTATTGATCTCTATATCTTCTGAAAACCAATACCCTTACCCTTAACCCCCTTCTGCGTGGTCTTTCTTCCCTGCTTGCCCTTTTTTCTGTCCTCTTGTCCACTTGACCCTCTTCTTACTCCCTCTTCTCATATTACTAGTAAAATGTGCACCGCCATTTCTTGTTTGTATCCATGTTTTCTTATGTTAGTTACAGTTTTATACCTTTTTTTTGTTTGTATTTTTGTTTCTACTTCCTGACTGTAACCTTTATCTGTATTGTTTGCGATGTTTCCAATAAACAGTGGTTTTTTTTAAAAAAAAAATAACACTTACATTGAATTAATGTGATAAATGTATTCAACAAGTGCAAGTTTATGGATTTACAACATTTCTTAACAATACACAATTTTAACTAATATTAGTGTTAAAATTATTTAAACATCTAATTTTGCTACTGGGAAAACTTCACAGAAAGAACAGGATACATTATTGTTGGCGCTACCATACCAAATAGAAAGTATTTCAGAGCTTTTCTGAAATACTTTCACCCCGCCATTGCTATGTTTTGTGTGCAACTTTCCCTCACCACACTAGATCCTCATGACCTCACCCATGAGGCCCAAACCCGCTGTGTCAAGATCAAAACCCATTCCAGTTCCCACTTAGGGTTGTATAGTGCTGCTCCTTTATAGTTCTGCAGGTTTAATGCCAATGACCTTATGTCATATGCTCTTGCCTCTACAGGAGGCAAAAAGCTTGCAAATGGTTGAATGTATCTTTTTCCTTATCCTGTTAAAATCCACCCCCATTCTTGCGTCTTGCCAAGAGGACTTATTATGATATTTGACCATATTAGGGTCACAGTGTTTCAATGCTCTCACATCCAATCTATGTTGTTTTGGATGGTCCTGTCTAATTCCTGGGACTTCATCTTCCCCAGGTTGGTTTAGTTGAGGTGTAAAACTATCACACTAGACTGACCTGACTTTTTTTCCACCTTCAACAACATTCTTCTAATGTCCCCCAAATCCATAACCCACTTACTCAGCCACATCATATTTACTGCCTCCTGCAGCAAAACTAAGTACTGCCGATATGGTCATTTGGCTGCCCACTAAGCTATCCATTGAGCTGCCCATAGATGTAGGAGGCGCTGATTATCCACACTTCCTTCCTCCCAATATTAACTTTTGAGTGACTAATACATGCAGAGGGGGAATTGGGAAAAAGAAGAGCGGTGAGGCAGAAAATTAACTTAGTAAACCTAGCTAACTGCTGGCTTGATATATGACTTAACTATTTTATCTTCATCTCCCCAACTACTTGATATCTTTGATTGCGCTCATCTCCCCAGCAGCTCATGTTGCTGCTAGAATTCTAAAAGAGAGCATTCAAATTTGTACCTGTCCAAGCCTAATTACAGACTGTTGGATCTGAGTGCCTCTCAGTTTCACCCTCCTCCCTGTACTTTAATCTGTCTTGCATTTGAGGATCTTGCAAAGAACCACATCAGCTGACACTACCACGTTCCATCACAGCAAACCTGTCACTCACCGGACTGTGAGTGCTTCTTCCCGGACATTTAGGAACCGTGGCCGTCCTCCATCCTGAGGGACTGCGCATGCGCAGCCCTTTCTAATCCTTCAGTGTATGTTCCTTTAACTTAATTGGCAGATCAGGCAACCTCCCTATATTAGGCACCTGTGGTCAACACCACGTTGCCTGATCTTGGAGTCTCATTCCCCATGAGTCTCTGAAGGTGTTCCTGTGTTTCCTCGTTTATTCAGCCCAGCTGATTCCTGTGGTTTCCAAACCACTTCTACCTCTGTGGTTTCCAAACCACTTCTACTTCTGTGGTTCCCATACCACTTCTACCATCTACTGTATCATCGTGACTGTGAGCTGATTCCTATCCGCTGCCTCCGTGCACTACAGTCTTCTAACCACTTCAACTCTACCATGTATCATTGGGACTGTTAGCTGATGCTATCCGCTGCCTCCGTGCACTACAGTCTTTCATTCACATCCACTCACCTGTTCATGATTGTGACTGCCAGCTGATTCCTATCCGCTGCCTCCGTGCACTACAGGCTTCAACCTGCAACTCGTCTGTGTTTCATCATCGTGACTGTTTGGCTGATTCCTATCCGCTGCCTCCGTGCACTACAGTCTTCAACCTGCAACTCGTCTGTGTTTCATCATCGTGACTGCTAGCTGATTCCTATCCGCTGCCTCCGTGCACTACAGTCTTCAACCTGCAACCCGTCGGTGTTTCATCGTGACTGTTTAGCTGATTCCTATCAGCTGCCTCTGTGCGCTTCAGTCTTCAGTCCTTGTCAACTCTCCCGTGTTTCCTTGACTCTGCTGCCACTATTGCTACCCGCTACTCTCCGTGATCAACTGTTCCAGTTCAACTCTGCTCCGGTGTCCCATCGTTACTGCACCTGCTGGTTGCTATTGGCTACCTCCGTGTTCCCGCAGAGACCCGCTGCTGTTACTTCTCAGCGCTACTCATCCATCTACTGCTGATCCGCTCTCCACGCCTTCCTGTGTTCCCTGCTGGTCTACCTACCTGTGCGCTGCACCTGCTAGATCACCGCTTCACCCATCCAGGGACTTTGCATCCTGCCGGCCTCCTGCCGTTCAGGTATCTCTGCACTCCTGTCTGACTGCCTTCTCCTGAACCACGGTATGCATACTTCCCATTGACTGTGCTGTGTATTGCATACCTTGCTGGACTGTGTTGGTTCTCCTCTGGAGTGTACTATCCGCTGAGTCTATTGCCATCATTGACTGTGTTGGTTCTCCTCTGGAGTGTACTATCCGCTGAGTCTATTGCCATCATTGACTGTGTTATCTCATGCTGGATTACTTCAAGAGACTTTCTATATTGGCAGTGTTGTTCAGTCATTTATACATTTATATTGTGCATATTACTGTGGATCAAAGTCAAGGTGCCCGTGTATATATTGTGTTGCAGTCTCTCCCCGTGCACCTCCTCACATATATATTCAGTGGTACAACTTGCTAGTGGCAGACCACTGACCCCTGTTTACAGTTTCACCTGTTCCAGTATCCTCTCACATAGCAGTGGTACAACTTGCTAACGCAGACCACTGACTCCCCGGATACTTCCACTTGGATTCCATTCCTTCACTCAGACAGCGGTACAACTTGCTATCCGCAGACCGCTGACTCTCATCACCTCCTCGTTTCTGTTGGACATTCCTCCTCACTATAGCAGTGGTACAACTTGCTACCGCAGACCACTGACTACCTTCACGTGTCCTTTGTCCATACAGTTCCTCGTGTATTACTACCTCCATATTGCCAGTGCTGCTAGTCATAGACTTTCCTGAGCATCTCATCATCTGCTATTTCCTGTTCCGTGATCACCCTGCTACCAGAGTACCATATTACCACCTATACTGCTCTGGTAAGCCTATCACCTGGTGATCCCTGGGTAAAGACTCCTAGTGCCCGTGACAGTAAGATCAGGCCATGACAGACCCAGATACGGAACCTACCGCTAAAGAGATGCTGCAGCATCTGGTCAGCCGTGTGGAGCAACAGGATGCTCGCCAACAGCTGTTACTTCAATGTTACCAATCATTAACCTCCCAAGGAACATCTGGACAGACTGTTACAGCTAATATTGAAGCTTCTGTGCTTTCCTCCGTTTCCCCAGTGCCATCCCAGGTGTCTACAGTTCCTACGCTTCACCTGCCTACTCCGTCAAAATATGACGGGGACCCCAAAACTTGTAGAGGTTTCCTTAACCAATGTTCAGTCCATTTTGAACTTCAACCTCAAAATTTTTCTACCCATCGTTCCAGAGTGGCCTATCTTATCTCATTGTTTTCTGGACAAGCCCTGGCTTGGGCCTCCCCTCTGTGGGAGAGAAACGATCCAATTCTACAAGATAGTGCCAAATTCATTTCCACGTTCCGAAGTGTGTTCGATGAACCAGGTCGTGTGACCTCCGCTGCTTCCAGGATTCTTCGTTTGCGACAAGGCTCCCATACAGTAGGACAGTATGTCATTCAATTTAGGATCTTAGCCTCTGAACTTCAGTGGAACTCTGAAGCATTAGTTGCCGCCTTCTGGCAGGGGCTCTCCGATAAAATTAAGGATGCACTGACTACCCAAGAGCTTCCTTCGTCACTAGAAGATTTGATCTCTCTTTGCCATCGTGTAGATATGAGATTTCGTGAAAGAGAGTCTGAGAAAACAACGGCTGTCAAAGCACCTCTTCGTTCTAACCCTCAATTTCGTCCAGCTCCATCCTCTGCGATTCCCATGGAGATAGGACGTTCCAAATTATCTTCAGAGGAGAGGAAACGAAGAGTAAAGAATAGACTCTGTATCTATTGTGCTGATTCCACGCATATGCTCAGCTCTTGCCCTAAGAGATCGGGAAATGCCAGGCCCTAACTAGTTCTGGAGAGGTGAAGTTAGGGTCCCTGGAGTCCTCTCCATTGTCTATGAAATCTAAAGTCTGCGCTTTCGATGTTACGATTTCCTTTGCTACCAAATCCTTTGAGTCACAGGCATTGATTGATTCCGGAGCAGCAGGAAATTTCATTTCTAAATCACTAGTGAATCAATGGTCCCTACCAGTGATCACTTTAAAAACACCCATTACTGTGACGGCTATAGATGGATCACGTCTCATCAATGGTCTCATCACCCAGAGTACGTCTCCAGTAACCCTTCAGATTGGTGTACTACACCATGAAGAAATTTCGTTTTTAATTCTTCCAGTTACGACAAGTCCGATTGTCTTAGGCCTTCCATGGCTTCAGTGTCACTCTCCCCAGATTGACTGGCACACCCCTCAAGTTACGTCTTGGGGGTCTGAATGTCACCATCGTTGTCTCTCTCAAGTTATTCCTCTTAAAGTACAGCAATCTTCCATCTCATCTTCCTCCCCGGGACTCCCTCCTCAGTATGCTTCATTTGCCGATGTGTTTGATAAAGCTCAGTCTGAACGTCTTCCTCCTCATCGTTCTTGGGATTGTCCGATCGACCTTCTACCTGGCAAGACTCCTCCCAGGGGTCGGGTCTACCCTCTCTCGTTACCTGAAACTCAAGCCACATCTGAGTACATACAGGAGAATCTCCAGCGTGGGTTCATTCGACCTTCCACCTCTCCCGCTGGAGCTGGGTTCTTCTTCGTCAAAAAGAAGGATGGATCATTACGCCCTTGTATAGATTTTCGTGGACTCAACGCCATTACTATCAAGAATCGGTATCCCATTCCGCTGATCACTGAGCTATTTGATCGCATCAAGGGAGCTCGGATATTTACTAAGTTGGATCTTCGTGGTGCCTACAATTTAATTAGAATCCGTTCCGGTGACGAATGGAAGACCGCGTTTAACACCAGAGATGGGCATTACGAATATTTAGTAATGCCCTTCGGGCTGTGTAATGCCCCCGCTGTTTTCCAGGGTTTCATCAATGAGATCTTTCGGGACTTATTATATGTATGTGTCGTTGTCTACCTGGACGACATATTGATCTTCTCACAGGACCTGCCTTCTCATCACCAACATGTGGCAGAGGTCCTCTCCAGACTACGGAAAAACTCGTTGTTCTGTAAATTGGAAAAATGTTCATTCGAGTTACCCCAGATTCCATTCTTGGGGTATATAGTTTCCGGAGTTGGCCTGAAGATGGATCCAGACAAAGTAAATGCTGTACTACATTGGCCTCAGCCAACTACTCTTCGTGCCATCCAGCGTTTTTTAGGTTTTGCCAATTACTATAGACGCTTCATTCAAGACTTTTCATCCATTGCATCTCCCATTGTGGCCCTAACTCGGAAAGGGGCTAATACTAAGCAATGGTCATCTGAGGCTCTCCAAGCCTTTCAAATCCTCAAAGAGTCCTTCTCGTCTGCTCCCATTCTGCGACAGCCTGATGTGACACTCCCCTTCTTCCTAGAAGTAGATGCCTCT
The DNA here is from genome assembly GCF_038048845.1 of Mixophyes fleayi. Classification (NCBI taxonomy): domain Eukaryota; kingdom Metazoa; phylum Chordata; class Amphibia; order Anura; family Limnodynastidae; genus Mixophyes; species Mixophyes fleayi. The sequence goes on along the minus strand of NC_134407.1, from coordinate 84,197,856 downwards.
AATGTGGGCTTAGGAGCTATTCTCTCCCAACGCTCGGAGCAACAAAAATTACATCCTTGTGCCTTCTACTCTCGGGGTCTTCTGCCCGCAGAGAAAAATTATACTATCGGGGACAAGGAGTTGCTGGCCATCAAAGCTGCATTAGAGGAATGGAGATACTTGTTGGAAGGAGCTCGCCATCCGGTGACGATCTTCACGGATCATAAGAACTTGTCATATTTGCAATCTGCTCAATGCTTGAACCCTCGTCAAGCAAGATGGTCTCTTTTCTTTTCCCGTTTTGAATTAATTATAACCTTCAAACCAGCCGCTAAGAACAAGAAAGCTGACGCTCTATCTCAAGCTTTTGTGACGTCCTCTGATGTAGAAGAGGTTCCCAACCATGCTATTCTAGACCCCAAATGTATTTCTCTGGCTGCTTCATCCACCAAAATGCTACCATTTGGGAAGACCCTTGTGCCTCCTACTCTGAGGAGGAAAATCCTTTCGTGGTTCCATGCCTCTCGTTTTTCTGGACACGCCGGTGAACACAAGACCTTTGAGATTCTCTCTCGTAGTTACTGGTGGCCTTCAATGAGGAGAGACGTCAAAGAGTTTATTGCTTCCTGTGATTTATGTTCTCAGTTCAAATCCTCCCGCAGAACTCCAGCAGGGTTGCTGCGACCACTACCCATTCCGTCCAAGCCTTGGACCCATATTAGTATGGATTTCGTTACTGATTTGCCACCAAGTAAGAATCACAATACTATTTGGGTAGTGGTAGACAGATTTTCGAAGATGGCCCATTTCGTCCCTCTGTCCGGTTTACCTTCCTCGTCTACTCTGGCTGAACATTTCATTAAAGAAATCTTCCGCATCCATGGATGTCCGTCTGAGATTGTGTCGGATAGAGGAGTACAATTCGTTTCCAGATTCTGGCGGGCCCTTTGTAAAACCTTGGGCATACGATTAGCACTCTCATCGTCTTACCATCCGCAATCTAACGGACAAACGGAACGAGTCAATCAAGATCTTGAGACTTTTATTAGGATGTTCTCTTCAGCCAACCAAGACAACTGGGTAGAATTGCTCCCTTGGGCTGAATTCGCCCATAACAACATGTACCATGAGTCATCATCCAAAACTCCATTCTTTGTGGTCTACGGTCACCATCCGTCTTTTCCGGAATTTCCTGCCCTCCCGCCCACCCAAGTTCCTGCTGTGGAGACTGCTTGTCAGACCTTCAAAAATATCTGGTCTCAGGTCAAAACCTGTTTAAAGAAGACATCTAACAAATATAAGTCTTTCGCAGATAAGAAGAGGCGGGCTATTCCACCACTAAAAATTGGAGATCGTGTCTGGTTATCTACCAAAAATATTCGTTTGAAGGTTCCATCTATGAAATTCGCCCCTCGTTTTATTGGTCCATATAGGATCATTCAAGTTATCAATCCAGTATGTGTTAAACTTCTTCTTCCTAAGAATCTTCGGATTTCCAATGCCTTCCATGTGTCCTTGCTCAAACCTCTCATCATCAACCGTTTCTCGACTCCTCCCTCAGCACCGCAGCCAGTTCAAGTTCATCAGGAGGAGGATTTCGAGATTACTGAGGTATTGGATGCAAAAATTTCGCGAGGAGTCCTCCGTTTCCTCGTTCATTGGAAGGGCTTTGGTCCTGAAGAGCGTTCATGGATCAAAGCTGAAGATCTTAATGCTCCTGCCCTTCTGAAGAAGTTTTATTCCAAAAATCCGGACAAGCCCGGTTCCAGGCGTTCTGTGCCCACCTTTAAAAGGGGGGGTACTGTCACTCACCGGACTGTGAGTGCTTCTTCCCGGACATTTAGGAACCGTGGCCGTCCTCCATCCTGAGGGACTGCGCATGCGCAGCCCTTTCTAATCCTTCAGTGTATGTTCCTTTAACTTAATTGGCAGATCAGGCAACCTCCCTATATTAAGCACCTGTGGTCAACACCACGTTGCCTGATCTTGGAGTCTCATTCCCCATGAGTCTCTGAAGGTGTTCCTGTGTTTCCTCGTTTATTCAGCCCAGCTGATTCCTGTGGTTTCCAAACCACTTCTACCTCTGTGGTTTCCAAACCACTTCTACTTCTGTGGTTCCCATACCACTTCTACCATCTACTGTATCATCGTGACTGTGAGCTGATTCCTATCCGCTGCCTCCGTGCACTACAGTCTTCTAACCACTTCAACTCTACCATGTATCATTGGGACTGTTAGCTGATGCTATCCGCTGCCTCCGTGCACTACAGTCTTTCATTCACATCCACTCACCTGTTCATGATTGTGACTGCCAGCTGATTCCTATCCGCTGCCTCCGTGCACTACAGGCTTCAACCTGCAACTCGTCTGTGTTTCATCATCGTGACTGTTTGGCTGATTCCTATCCGCTGCCTCCGTGCACTACAGTCTTCAACCTGCAACTCGTCTGTGTTTCATCATCGTGACTGCTAGCTGATTCCTATCCGCTGCCTCCATGCACTACAGTCTTCAACCTGCAACCCGTCGGTGTTTCATCGTGACTGTTTGGCTGATTCCTATCAGCTGCCTCTGTGCGCTTCAGTCTTCAGTCCTTGTCAACTCTCCCGTGTTTCCTTGACTCTGCTGCCACTATTGCTACCCGCTACTCTCCGTGATCAACTGTTCCAGTTCAACTCTGCTCCGGTGTCCCATCGTTACTGCACCTGCTGGTTGCTATTGGCTACCTCCGTGTTCCCGCAGAGACCCGCTGCTGTTACTTCTCAGCGCTACTCATCCATCTACTGCTGATCCGCTCTCCACGCCTTCCTGTGTTCCCTGCTGGTCTACCTACCTGTGCGCTGCACCTGCTAGATCACCGCTTCACCCATCCAGGGACTTTGCATCCTGCCGGCCTCCTGCCGTTCAGGTATCTCTGCACTCCTGTCTGACTGCCTTCTCCTGAACCACGGTATGCATACTTCCCATTGACTGTGCTGTGTATTGCATACCTTGCTGGACTGTGTTGGTTCTCCTCTGGAGTGTACTATCCGCTGAGTCTATTGCCATCATTGACTGTGTTGGTTCTCCTCTGGAGTGTACTATCCGCTGAGTCTATTGCCATCATTGACTGTGTTATCTCATGCTGGATTACTTCAAGAGACTTTCTATATTGGCAGTGTTGTTCAGTCATTTATACATTTATATTGTGCATATTACTGTGGATCAAAGTCAAGGTGCCCGTGTATATATTGTGTTGCAGTCTCTCCCCGTGCACCTCCTCACATATATATTCAGTGGTACAACTTGCTAGTGGCAGACCACTGACCCCTGTTTACAGTTTCACCTGTTCCAGTATCCTCTCACATAGCAGTGGTACAACTTGCTAACGCAGACCACTGACTCCCCGGATACTTCCACTTGGATTCCATTCCTTCACTCAGACAGCGGTACAACTTGCTATCCGCAGACCGCTGACTCTCATCACCTCCTCGTTTCTGTTGGACATTCCTCCTCACTATAGCAGTGGTACAACTTGCTACCGCAGACCACTGACTACCTTCACGTGTCCTTTGTCCATACAGTTCCTCGTGTATTACTACCTCCATATTGCCAGTGCTGCTAGTCATAGACTTTCCTGAGCATCTCATCATCTGCTATTTCCTGTTCCGTGATCACCCTGCTACCAGAGTACCATATTACCACCTATACTGCTCTGGTAAGCCTATCACCTGGTGATCCCTGGGTAAAGACTCCTAGTGCCCGTGACAAAACCTGTGCCTACAGACCTGCTAAATTCTGACATTAGCCCGCTAATGTGGATTGTACCGCTGAAGGCCATAAAAAAAGCCGTTCTATAAAGCGTCGCCTCCCATTTGTCCCTACATACCGCAGATGCTAGACGCACTACTTCCCTCAATCTTTCTACTGTCACTGACTCCCAGGGATCTGGTCTCTTGATCTACAAAGGCTTTCATCTCGTACGCCTTACCGTAAAGTCTCAAGAACAAAGAGTTGCTTGCTAGCATGGTATTAACTCTGGTTTTGGACACCTGCTTGTCCTTTTAGTTTAACAATAAATGTAAGCTGTCCTTACCATCTGGGGTTCCTACCGACTGGAACTGCGTCCATTTCTCCCATGTCTAGGTTGTAATAAGATATAAACAAAAAAAAAACAGCAATACATGGTGAAAGGCTGAAACGTTCTTACAAAATCCAACCTACTATCATCACAGGACAGTATCCTTCATTAAATTCAGAGTTTATGTGTTTTTTTCCTGTGTGTTTCAATGTTATTATTACATTGGTGAAAGGCACCTCAGAGGTGAAAAATGAGTTTGTTCGATGTATGTATAATGTATAAATAGGACAAGATCCAATGTCTACCAATCAATTTCTTTTGTGGAGAGAAAAACATTGTTCCTATCCTGTAAACCAGGGAAATCTGCTCTGTGCACCTTCTCCATCGCATATCTCATGTAAACAATAACGTCCTAAGAAACTAAATCTCATTTTTATATGTTGCTGCAAGAGTAGAGTTAGAGTCATGCTCCTAATCCACACTCAGGGAAGTGGGGTTATGACTAGGAACGGAATAACCAGGGAAGAACTGAGTAAATATATCTCTTTTTGAGAGTTTCGTACAGGGCCCAAATTACAAATACAAACAAACGGAAACCTTACACTTACTGAAATGGCAAAGAATATTACAATTCAAAAAATAATAATTTAGGCAGCAGTGTCTGAAAGCAAGGCTAAACTCCACAACTGTTTTACCCGTAACTATTCACTAGATGGTGATACCTTCCAACAAAGTAAGTGACAGGGTGATCGGTCCTGAACACCCACCAGGTGGTGATGTTCTTCATTGGTTCATGATTTTCAATTGACTGCTTTGTGAGATCCTCAACCAGCTGAATCCCAGCACAAGTGGCCTTTCTCAGAAAGTACTCCACCGAAATATAATCAGTAAATACTTTAAGGAGTGCCACCTTCAAATGTCAAAGCTTAGAAAAATAGAATTTTGGCAGAGGAAGTTAGGGTGCTTTCCACAGCTCATAACTGCAACGACAGTCTACATTAATTGTACCATAGAAAATATATTATAAAACATGTAAAATCCAGCTTTACCTTACCACATGGATGTCGAGATAATCCTGAGGGGGCCTGTTGGTGCAGCTGACCCTATCATGCTCTACCTATAGGATTACAACTTGTCTTCCAAAAGCAGCATGCTTTTTGCTTGGACCACAAAGGAAGAGGGAATAACTCCATATACAGTATCCCACATGAAGTCTCTCACCATTCAGCTATAGCACCAATGGTTAATCGCAGAAGCCCTTTCATAGTTTGTCGTAGAGGCATTGCATGAGACTAAAACATTCCCAAAGGGCAGTTAATGCGGGTATGACGCAATTGTACCATCTATGCAGATTTTGAACATGTGGCAGAGGAAATGATTACTGCATTTAAAGAAAGAGGTTATCCCTCTAACCATCTGTCAAAAACTTATAATGAAGTAGCGAAAGTAGATTGAACCACTTTGTTGTCAGCGAAACCTGATAAGAATCAGTTTAAGACCCAATTCACCGAAATGGCTTTTATTTCAAAATGTAATAGTGCAACACATCAAATTAAAAGAATTATTGGAAGGCATTATCTGATTCCATTTTACAACCTCTTTTCCCCGGAAAACCAAAGGTTATTTTTAAAAAGAATTGCAACTTAAAAAAATCTTTTGGCTCCCAGCTTTTTTTAGACAAGTAAATGACTTTGTGACCATTTGCAACCTAGATGCAATTGGTTACCTGAACCTTTAAGTGGCACGTTCAGATGTGCCAAGACAAAATCGTACTACTTGCAAGTTTATTCAACATGGTTCTAAAGAAATTATTTCTACTAGCACTAATGCCAACTTCAATACAGTAGGTTTTGTTAACTGATAACACAGAATTTGTGATATATTTGTTGCAATGTCGCTGCACTTTACAGAATATTGGGAGATCGATGAGGCCTTTGAAAAGACGGATATTAGAACATCAACGTAATATTTTGAATAAATACCCTTATTATAGCGTTTCACGTAATTTTGCTTCAGTACATAATGGTGACTCAACATGTTTATCTGTCTATGAAGTAGAACATTTGAAAAACACAGTGAGGGGTGGTGATAGATATATTAAATTGTGTAAACAAGAAGTGGCATGTATACATAAGTTGAATTCTATACATCCAGATAGTCTCAATGAAGCAATGGAACTGAATACAATTTTATAAGTATTTGAGCTAAGTGTTTATGTTGCCATATTTTCTCGTAGGATTTTATTTTGTTTATGGTTGTCTGTACCTCCTATTTAGTGGGTTGTCATGTTAAAATTTAAGAGTTGTGGTAACTCACATGGTTTTGTGGTTTGTAACATTCACACACATGTATTATTTGATTTACATATTTTTATTTTTACATTTATTTTTATCTATATATTGATTATTTTCATTATCTTTATATTTATTATTTTGGTTATTGTTTTCATTTTCATTTATATTTATTTTTATTTAATTTAATTTTTATTTTATGTTTATATTTATTTTTATTTATTTCTGCTCACATATATTTTGTGTATTATTAGTATTTATACCATCATATTTAGTATCGGATTTATCCATTTGGTTTATTCATAGTTTTGTTTCTTGAGAGTTAACTTAATTGTTTGTTTTATTTCTTACACCTTTCTGATTTTATATGAACATTTTTGTGCAATTATGAATTATTTACTAACTTTTATATTTTATACTCACATATGTACATTTTGTGTATTATTTTTTCTAATAATATGAGGTATTTCTCTTAGTGCAAGCAGGATTCACTTCTTTTGTTTTAAACTTTAGTTTTCTGAGACTATCTTGATCACCAGCTGAATCATTGCATTAAGTTATTTGATTGATTAGTAAACCTGTATAAATAAGACCCTAGAGAGTACTGAGTTATTCTCATTTTCCCTCTGATGAAGTTACTTTGTAATGAAATGCATTAGAGTTTTTTTTAGATGTTTTTTATTTGCACCAGCCAGTGTAATTGAGATTTTGAGCACCTCGCTATCTGTAAGGCCGATCATGTTACCAGCATCAACAAAACCAATTGTGCAGTGCAGTTTATCTACAGAACATGCTTGATTACCTCTAACAAATCCATCAACAGTGGTTTATCTACAGCAATGTATTTACCATCCGACTTCAGTTTCTAATTTAATTATATACTACAAGGAGCTGCATACCCACTTCAGGTCACACCTGGGATATCCATCAGTACAGCGTGATCTGCTGGCGAGGTTTGTCCGGAGGGCTCAGCCACCAGGGCCATTTAGTGTGTTGAGCGGCACAATCCTCTGAAGATCAGAGTAGCCTGGATGTAGTTGAGGGTACTGCATTTATTTAGGACTAAACCGTCCGTAAGTACCTAATCCAATCATGGCAGACTGTTTACAGTGTTTTTGCTACTACCACGGTTATCTGTCCATATTAATATTATTCTCTAATAGAATACAGGAACTTATCAACTGATCACTAATCACCACCCTATGTTAATTGCTGCCAATGATATTGGTTCCAGTGCCCGTGTGGGTCTATTTCTATTTTAGCGGGTGCCAGCTAAGACCCTATACTGCCCTATCTTACATGGCATCTGGCTACTATGATTTGATCTTATAGTGAAATTGTATTTTGCTTATAAATTAGCAGATCTGCTCTGACTTTTCACTCTGTGCTGTTTTTAGTATTGCATTACTTTTTTACATTTATTTGTATAGGTTATTTTATATGTATATTGAGTATTATCTGTTCATGTTGAGTTTTTACGATTAAATTGTTATATGTTTCATCTGGGGATCTATGAGCTTCATGAATTGCATACTCTACATCTTTTTATTGTTTAAGAGTTTATTCTAATTGGCCATTCTGGGTGCAATTTATGTTTTTCTTTTGAAACTGGCTACAAACTGTTTCTCAAACTGATTTTCTGAATCTGTATAAACAAATGAAAATTATCTGGAATGTCTCAAAATTTAGAATTAAAAATATAAAGCTAACGTGTGCTGGTGCCCCACTAATAGCACAATATCTTAGTTAAACCGGTTTGGGGAGGTGCTAGCCTATGTCCCAAATTTATTCACATACTGAATTGTCCCACAAAAATAAGGAATAATCATTTGAGCTGTCTCGTAACTTATACTGTGGGGAACATTATTATGTCTGTAACGCTTCATGGAATGTATTGATATTTGTAAATAAACCTTATGAAGTTTATTTCATTGTAAACAACGTATTGTATTTTGTTATTTTCCTCAATAAAATAAATATTAGAAAAAATAAAATAAGACCACAAAGGGTGATGCAGGAGTGTGATCGAGAAGAGGGTAAAATGTAAATGTTAAAGGATCAGAAAATGGCGGAATAGGAGCAGAGTTCTACCCGCCACACATGGGTCATGATGAAGTCTTTAAGGGCCAGAGGGGAACGTACATTCTGCAAACTGCCAAGGAGCCCACACTTGGTTGAAAATGTACCTTCTATCATGTAAGTAGTAAGAGATCTCTTCCATGGCCGCCACATGCCATATTTGCTTTTTAAGGGCAGACAGAGATGGAGGAGAGCATTTCCAACTAAGGGCTATGAGGGATTTGGCAGCTGTAAGGATGTGTGCAGTTAGTTTTCTAGAAAATTTATCCAGATCCGGGGGAGGGTAACAAAGGAAAAAAATCCAAGGGTCCTTCACCACGGGAGCTTCAAATAGAGTGTTGATAAAGCCATGGATCATGTCCCAGAAGGAAGTAATTACTGAACAAGTCCACCAGATGTGTAGCATTGATCCCCTGTGGCCACAACCCCGCCAATAGTCAGGTGACGAGGAAGGGAACATTGTATGAAGTCGGGTGGGGGTATAGTACCAACGATAATACATTTTATAGGATGTTTCTTTTAGTTTGGTCGAAATGGAGTTTTGAATATCCCCAGTCTCATGTCCTCCCAGGCCTCCTCATCTGGGGGTGGGCCAAGATCCCTCTCCCACTCAGCTTCATGTGGAAGTTGCGAGTGGGTAGTGGATTCAAGAAAGATATTACAAAGCTGTGATATCATACCCTTTTCCATAGGGTGGAGTTTGCAAAGGTTCTCAAACGGGGTGAGGGGGCGTAGTAAGTATTTGGAAGGTAGGGATCTCAGAAAGTGGTTGGTTTGAAAGAACTCTAAAGGGTTAAGCGTTCGAGCTGGGGGGTGAGGCTGAAGTTCTGCTAGTGTGAGCCATTGGCCTTGTTTTGAGAAATCTGACGGGAATTTGAGGCCAGCCTGGGTCCAAAGGTGGTATCTTACCTTGGAGAGGCCCGGAGGGAATATAGGATTAAACCAAATGGGAGTCAGGGGGGAAAGGGCCGATGTAAGTTTTAATTTAAAGGAATAAGAATCCCAAACCTTGATGTCAAATTTAGTAGTAGGGAGTAATTTGGAAGGAGGGGGGTGGTGTATAGGGGGTAGACCCCAAAGCGGGGTGGAATCAGGGAGGGCTATATATGCCGCCTCTAGGTCAAGCCACAATGTGGAACCGGGGGGGGGGGCATATGATGCAACAATTTGGGAGAAATGAGAAGCCAGGTAATATAGCTTGATATCGGGTAGTCCCCTGCCGCCACCAGAGATGGGCTTTTTCAGAACATTGAAGGAGACCCTTGGGGGCCTGTGATTCCAGATGAATCGAATCAGAGCTTTCTGGATATTAGATAGGAAGGTGGCGGGGACAGCAACTGGTAGGGTTTGTAGGGTTTGGAAGAGATAATTCCATTTGGGTATGATATTCATTTTGACTGCTATGATCCTGCCCAGCCATGAGAAGTTTTCCTGGTAAAGGAGGTCATATTGAGATGTAAGATAGATTCCTAAGTATTTTATTTTCCTGGTCTGCCATTTGAATTTGAAAGAGGACCGCAACGCCTCAGCCTCCCGGGGGGGGGGGGGACATGGACCAGCATAGCCTCTGATTTTGTGTAATTTATTTTATAGTTAGATATCACACTGTAGGTCTGGAGAACCATATAGAGGTTGGGGAGGGACATGGCCGGCTGAGAAAGCAAAAGTAGGACATCATCTGCAAAAAGTGAAATTTTAAAGTTAATGTCTCCCACTTGCACACCCGAAATGTTGGGGTTAGATCGGATTTGAGAGGCCAGTGGCTCAATCACTAAAGCGAAAATGAGGGGAGAGAGAGGGCAACCTTGCCTTGTACTATTTTGAATAGATACCGAATTTGAGGGTATACCATTGATCAGGACTTTGGCCGAGGGTGAGGAGTATAGTGCCAGGACGCCAGTGAGAAAGTCACCAGTGAAGCCAAAGGCCTCAAGAGCTCCTCTCATAAAACCACAGGAGATCCTATCAAATGCTTTTTCAGCATCCAGAGAGAGGAGTATAGTAGGGGATCTCCTGGTGTTTGCAATATGGATAACATCAATGGCTCTCCTGGTGTTATCCCTTGCTTGGCGTCCCGGGATAAATCCTACCTGGTCGTAGTGGATCAATGATGGGAGAAATTCATTTAACCGATTTGCCAGGATTTTGGCGTATATCTTTAGGTCCAGATTAAGGAGAGAGATGGGTCTGTAGCTGGCGCAATGAAGTGGGTCCTTTCCTTCTTTTGGGACCACTACTATTTTGGCTTCAAGTATTTCAGGTGGGAAGGGGGTCCCCTGGAGGGCACCGTTGTATAGGGAGTGCAGGTGGGGAGCAAGCAGGTTTTTTTTTTATAATAGGCTGCTGTAAAGTCGTCAGGGCCCGGAGATTTTCCACTTTTTTGGGATTTAATAGTGAGTTGGATTTCGTCTAATGAGATTTCTTCATTAAGGTGTTGGAGGGCTTGAGGGGATAGTTTAGGGAGTTTAGATGTAGCAAGGAAATCAGAAATCAGGCCGGCGTTGGGTTGTTGTGAGGAAGGGACAGGGGTAGCTGGGAGGTTGTAAAAGGCGGAATAGTATTGCTGGAAGGCTTCTCTGATAGCAGCGGGGTCGTGAAGGAGTTGGTTGTTGGAATCACGGATCAATATTATATTTCTGTGGGTCCTGGCTGAACGAAGCCTTTCCGCTAGGATTTTGTCCGCCTTGTATCCTTTTTCATAAAAGGATTGACAAAGCCATTTAAGACGCTTGGCTACCTGCTTGGAAAGGAGAAGATCAAGTTGGGTTTTAGTCTAGTGGAGCGCTAAGTAGCAGGGTCTGGAGCTGCCTTGTGTTGGGCTTCTAGGGATTGAAGTTTAAGGGATAAATCGTTAGTCGCGGAAAGGGTTTCTCTTTTCTTCCTAGAGGCAATGCTGAGTAAATGTCCCCTCAGGACTGCCTTATGAGCTGTCCAAAGTGTAGCTCTAGAAATATCCAGGGTGTCGTTGAGTTCGGAAAATTCTTCGAGGCGAGCCCTGAGCTGGGAGAGTATGTCTGCGTTATGAAGTAAAGTGTCATTAAGGTGCCACGTCATGGGGCGGGGGAGGATTGCGAGGCCGCTGAGGTCAATAGAAATAGGAGCGTGATCAGACCAAATCATCGGGTGAATTTTAGCCGCCTGGAGGTTTAGTGCCAAGTCATGGCTGAGCAGGATCATGTCTATGCGTGAATAAGAACGATGGGGTGTAGAGTAGTATGTATAGTCATGAGCGGTCGGTTCTCTCACTCTCCAGGAGTCATAAAGAAGCTGGGATTTCATGAGACTGAGGAGCGATTTGGAGGATACTGGGTCCGAGACGGCTGGGGATGTGGCCACAGGGGTGGAACGGTCCAAAGAATGATTCAAAACAGTATTAAAGTCTCCCGCTACGATAAGATCTCCCTGGCGCAGACGGGACAATAAGACGTCTAGTTTGGGAAAAAAAGCGATTTTGGTGTTGGTTAGGTGCGCAGACATTAACCAGGGTGTAGAGTTTGTTATTAATTTTGCCTACTAATATAAGGTAAAATAGTTTTGTACATACAGAAAAAGCGCTCTCCTAGTTGCACTGCAGTTCACGTCACTGTTGTGGGTGAACATAAGCATCAGCATCTGTGGTAATTTGCTGAAACATAAAAACTTATCATAGCGCAATACTGTAAAACATGTGGAGCAAAATTCTGTTTGAAAGGGAGTTGTGTCTTGATCTGTGGGTCACCACCAGTCACCCGTGCTCCCCTTTCACTTCACACCCCAATGGGTTTATGCTCACAAAATTTAGATGAATATATCGCCCCACAAATCACGGAAATCCTCCTTCCGACTGTTACGTGGATATCTGAAGTCTCATGGCTGGTTTACTCCCGGCGGACAGCCACTTCTTAATATCACCCAATATGTACACTCCACGGATATTGCATAGAAGGTATCATATAAAAGAAAAAGGGAATACTCTAGTGTTTCACCTTTTAATAGGAACCTTGATAAAGACTTTGTTTTAAGTTGAAACGCGTTGGTTTTAAATCGGGGGACCTGGCAGCATTTCATATCAGACGAGACTGCGGTGAGCCTATGTTATTCACGTTATGTTCATGCCTGTTTTGATTTGTGATACGGTACGGGTCCTGTTTTCTAAAGCTCAAAGATTGTTTTAGAGCATTTTATTAAAAGGTGAAACACTAGAGTATTCCCTTTTTCTTTTAGGGGAGAAAAGCCGACAGGAGCCAAATAACTCAAATGAGGTCTAACAAACCCGTATAGGTAACCTATAAAACATTAAATACATCAAATATTGCAAAGTAAGGTGGTAATCCAGTGTAGCCCCCTCCGGTTTAATAAAGAATACCAAAAAAGTGTAGGAGGATTCAAAGGAAAGTGAGCCTGATAGCAAGTAGTGTAGAAAGATGTGGGGCTTAGAACGCCAAGCAGGTGGGAAATCAGTGTGGAACCACAAAGCAAATGGATGAGAGGGAACATCCAGAGGTATACACAGGCTTTCTCCAACATGCCGGACCCCGGAGAAAGAGAAGAGTAGCAAGGAGAGGAGAATGGAAAAAAACATTGAGAATACAGAAAGACAAAACCTGACAGGGAAAATCAAGTCCCGGAGGGTACATCAGATGGTGGTGATGAAACCGGTACAGTGGTCCATTCAGTACTGGGAGCATGACGCGATGAGGGTCTTGTTGCTCTCTGAGGAAGAGGAGATGATTCGGCTGGAAGAATTTTATGTTTTTTATATGCAACTCTCGAACATGTACTAGGAACAATGAACATAACCTGCAAATTTCATAACACAAAATTGAATCGTGGTCTATTGCAGATAATATCTCAAACATGTTTGTGGCAATCGAACTGGTGATATTTGATAAAAATGTTAGAACATTTGCACTGTTTTCCCAATTATACTGATGTTAATCAGAGAAGTACTTTCGCAGTTCCTGGTAAAGACATTTAAGAGAGCCTATTACTAAAATATTGGCAAAAGAAATGATGGGGCACAAAAAATTATTATTAATGTGGCAACTGCAGGACTGCTGAGATCCCTATAACAGGTAACCAGAAGTGAATGGATGCCCAGGTAGCTGAGGAGCCCTGAACGTACGTTCATTGCGCAAGGTCTATGTACTGTATTAGGTGATTTTCCCATGCTATTGGGGAAATCACCTAATACTGTAAATAGAGCTTACGCAAGTAGCGTAGTTCATTGCACATGTGGTACGCTACTTGCGTAACGGACCTCCTGCTAGGTAGGAGGTGTTTGCGGCGGCTCCAGCTTTTTTTATTTTTCTTCAAGCAAGATTAAAGAATCGGGATGTACAAATATGGGGCCCTCCTGGCCGAAGCAAAGAAGAATACAATCAACAAGGGGACCCTCCTGGGCGAAGGCCAGAAGAGATTTTTCAAGCAAAAACTTTTGGATGGTACAATCAATTTGGGACTGGAGCAAGCCAGACAATTGGATGTATAATTTATTTTGGACCTTTTTGAAGCCATAACTTTTGGAAGGTATAAATACTGTGGGACTGGGGCAAGCAAGGAGAATTTGGTACAGAAAGAAGACATCTTTGGTGAGTATTTGGGGTGTTATTATTTTTAATAAATATATGTGGTGTAAATGAGGGTGGTTACTGTGTTTATTGTGGGTTTTTTATTTTTATTAAATGTATGTGGTAATTACCAGGGTGTTGTGGTTTTTTTAACATTTTTTTCTGTGGAACTACAGGTTGTGGTTCTCCAAGTGCCAACATGCCCTGGCTGCTGTGGGTATGCTGGTGCTTGTAGTTATACAAGCAGCATCATGGCCACACTTTTTTGGGCAACCTGGCTGGCTGGGACTTGTAGTTCCACAAAACAAAATGGCGTCTGTTTGTTATTTTTACACTTTATCGCCGTATTACCCTACTACCCACAGCCCAGGGGTAGTAGGAAGAGCCCTAGTGCTATCAGCACTGGGCTGGGGGTCTCTAGGGGGGGGGATCCGCTCGTTTTTTTTGGCGGACCCCACTCCCTAGGGAATCCAGCTCAGGGCTGAACAGTCTAGGGTTGGTTAGTCATTATGGCAGGGGGACCCCTGCCGTGTGTCCCACTGCTATAGTGCCGCCAACCCTGGCTGGTTTGCCTAGTGCTGGTAAAGTGAAAATCGGGGGGACCCCAGCCTACCATCAGTAGTCAAGCAGCACTAGGGTTGAGCATGAATAGAGGGGGGACCCCACATTTTTTTTTTTTTTTTTTTTACTTTCTTCTATTCTTTACAGTTTTAACACTGCCAGGGCAGTGTAACAGTGATGTGTTTCTACAACACGTTGTTATCAAGCAGCGTGTTGTATCTGGCGTGTTTTCAAGCAAACTCTCCTGAGTTTGCTTACTCGCAGCTTCATGCATTTGAGAGTTGTATAGCTGCAGTGGCAAACAGTCGGGAGTTTGATCTCTGGTGATTTTGCAAATAGCGATTTTGACAGAAGCACAACTCTGGCGATTTTTCATGAAATCTCAGCTTCATACATCTGCGAGTTTCAACTCTCACAATAAAATCGCTGGTTTGCAAAATCGGACCTTGATACATTTACCCCCTGGTGGCGTGAAATAGCTTAGAGATAAAGCCAGTCAAGATGTAGCATGATCAGAAGTAGGTGAAATTAGAAATTTTCACTGACCGCCATGTTCTGGTTTTGGTTTTGGATCTGGATTAACTTTGTGTTTTGGTTTTGGCAAAACCGCCCTCGCATGTTCTGGTTTTGGATCTGTATTTTTTAGAAATATTGCTAAAATATGCTGAAATCACATACTTTTTGTTCCTACTTTATTATTAACCTCAATAACACTAATTTCAAGTCATATGCAGTCAATTTTGACCACCTCACAGGTCACAAAATTATTTTCATACATTTTTGGACAAAGACTGCAGTGACCTGGTTGGATTCTAAGCGACAGAGCAATGACACAAACACACGGCAGTTCGTAGCACATCTAGGAAACATTGCCACACAGCTTATGTAGACACAGGAATGGATATTACAACTGGAGTGGCATTAAAATCTACTTCAGGCAGACTGTGACACGGAACATGTGGGCAGCATGGAATGTGTCATGTTGGAATACACTGCGTTGAACAGAGATTTAAAGCAATATATAAACACAGTTGAGGAGACCATACTTAAGTTAAAATGTGACCCACCAGATGAGATCCCGAATTTAAGAGAACTTGTACACGAGAGATACACTGCACTTCAGAAGAATAATACAGAGGAGACCCTGAGGCAGGACGATAAATATGTCCTGCTTAAAGAACAGCTAAGAGACCTGGGAAAACAAATGGCTGTGTCACTGGCACCTGCAGACTAAGCTTTGAAAGATGAAGACGAGGAGATCGCCGTTACTCTGAGCCCACAGCCGGTACAGTGAAACTGAGAATGGCTCATGAAATCAGTTATGGTTCATTTGATCGCTCCACTCGTTCCTTGGATAAAACTTGCCTTTACAAGGCAGCGCCGCTTTCAATTTTAGCTGTCATCTCGCCGAACTCCCGCGAGTTGAAGAAACCGGAGTATGATGCATTTACCCCCAGATGTCAAAATGATGCGCTGAGTCATCTGCATCACCCCTGGATCTCTTGGGAAAGCTAAGTTTTTTCTTAGCAGCAGTTGAATGAGAAACTGAAGGATGAGACGTCGTCCTGTGACATAACCCTTGAGCTGTCATCTTTTTCACCAGGCGCTCCTTGCATCTCTTGAAATCTGGGTCAATTGGAAAACAAAGAGAAGACATAGCTCTTAAACCTAGGATCAAGCACAGTCGCCAAAATGTAGTGATCTTATTTCAAGATTTTGATAATTCTTGGATCCTGGCGAAGCGAATAAAGTACTTGATCCACAAGTCCGACTTACTTAGCATAGCATAATTGCTTTGTTTAATCTCCTCCTTCAGTTTCTCAAGCTGCTTTTCCAAAAGTCTAATTAAGGGAATCACTTAACTCAAGCTAGCAGTGTCTGAACTCACTTCACAGCTGACTACTTCAAATGGTTTCAGCACCTTGCACAACACGGAAAGTATTCTCCACTGTGCTTGAATAAAATACACCCCCTTCCTTTCCCAATGTCATGGCTTGTGAAGTAAGCATGGATGGCTTTTCACTGTTCCTCCATACTCAAAATCATATACAGAATTCCACCTTGTCACCACCTCTTCCTGCAGTTGGTGGCATAGCAAATTAAATCGCTCTTGTAGCTGCTGCAATCTCCTACATGCTGTTGCAGAAGGCTCTCACAATATTGGTGCATTATCAGAAATTACATATCCTGAGGAGAGTCCAAGCGGGATAAGCCATGTTGCAATGACATCCCTTAGTGAAGCCGATGATACACAGTGTAGCCTGCCTCGGAAAAATGTGATGTTCTTGGGTATATGCTGCTGCTGTTCCTGCTGGTGAAGGCAAATCACCAGCCCTGTGGGTTGTCACAGTCATATAATCTTTAGTTTGCCCAGTTCCGCTTGTCCACATATCTGTGGTTAAGTGTACAGTGGGTAGAATGGCATTCTGTAGCCCAATAATTACATTTCTGGTAGAGATGAGGAATAGCTTTCAAAGTAAAATGGTGTCATGATGGAATTTGGTAACCGGGACATAAGACCCCAAGTATCTGTCTAAAACCAGCTGCATTAATAGTGGATATTGGACGCAGATCTAATACTAGTATAGTCACCATGGTGTCTGTGATCCGCTTTGCGACTGGGTGACAGCTTTCATACTTGCTTCCTCTTGCAAAGGATTGTTTAACAGTCAATTGTTGTAAACTACTAGTAGTCTTCTTCTTGGTCTGCTTCTGGGATGAAGATCCACCCCCAGCAGCAGCAGCAGCATGTTACATTCGGATACACTCGGTCTAGATTTGTAAGAACCTAGCAAGGCATGGAGTCTAACAGCCCCCTGGTTTTCACCAAGAACCACCGCAAGGTGGGATGGACTTAGCTGCTAGGGAACTGCAGGTCGTGGTCCTTGGTTGGCCCCTAGACACGAGCGGGATAGGTGAAACTGACAAGACACAGAGTGGAAGTAGATACCCTGAGAGTGTAGTGGTGTTCACTGGAGAATGAGTAGAACCAGCGGGACGGAGCAGGCAGAGAGCTGAATGCGGCCCGATGATACATAAGATAGGTGACAGGAGAGTGGTCTTGCATGCAAGCTGGTTGTTACACAGTTCAGATGACTGCGGAGAACTGGAGTAAGCAAGAGAATAGTCCGTTAAACACGCCAAGTCGGTACATGGTTCAGATGTCTGTGGTGCACTGGAGTAAGCAGGAGACCTCGCGGAGGAGAAATGCATGAACCGAAGCAGAAAGCCACTACAGACAGCCACGGGGAACTCCGGGAGCACAGGGGTTGAGTCAGGAGGATTAATCTGTTGATCTGACACAGGTATGATGTCAGATCCTCCTTTTATTTTCAGATTCCCCGCCACCAGGTCACATGATTTTCCAATGGGGAATCACATGAACTCCTATCACAAACCATGCTAGCAACTGACAGGTGCTGGAAGGAATGCAGGTGAGCACTCTTACACAGCAGCAGTGGGACTAACACTCAAGAATTATTCTGAGGAATCCAGGATAGTGGAGGAGTCATCTAGCCTTAGAAACTTGGATGCAGGACTAACTCTTATCGATACTGAGGATATTGATGAGGAAGGTCTTGTGGGTGTAGATTGCAGGTGTCAGGATCTAGCTGAGAGAAGGAACCTAGCTGATGCTGGACTGCTTGTTGTTATTTTTTAGCATAAGTTTCCGATTTTCCCAAAAGCTTGCCAAAAACTCGCTTCAAATGGGGTAACATGGATGAGGTTCCTAGATGGTTAAGGTCCCTACCTCTACTGACTCTGGCTTTACAAATGCTACAAATGGCTAGAACTGTTGTCAGGATTTGGGTAGAAATAATTCCACACATAAGAGGTGGATTCTTTTGTCTTATGCCCAGGCATGACAATGGCCTTCTTCTTATTACATGCAAGAACTGCTTCCACTGGTGCAGGACTTACACAAACAACATAATCCTCATCAACATCCTCATTAGTGCCATCGTCAGCTACACAAATATCCCCCTCATCCTGTTGCAATTCCAAAGTGGCATCCTCAATTTGTGTATCACCGGCTACACTTGGGCTGCTCATGCACACATCTGCAGACATGCTGAAAAGGGCCTTCTTTATGGGTACACTATCAGACAGATCTGCCATTTCTACTGTAGATAAAAATGCAAAAGTCTTTGTTGCACACATTTGCAAATGTATGTTTAAGCCATCCGCCACGCCAAGGCGCTTTTGCTAATACGATGGTCCTACTCTAAACAATGAGAGTCCCATATATTTGGGCCATACATATGTGTTTTTAAATTGAGAGCCAACTTACCAAAGAGGTACCCCAGAAGCCTCCAAACAGCAATTCAGTGCCAGTACCCCCTCTCAGCTACTGACACCAACATGCCTCTCAGACAAATACAAAAGTGGAAGCTGCTCAAATCAATTTATAGGCCATAACAGGTGCTTGAAAGGGTGGGGTTATCCTGCAAGGAACATACACACAACATTTTTTCCCCAGCACACTGCTATAGCCAGCAACAGATCTGCCATTTCTACTGTAGATAAAAATGCAAAAGTCCTTGTTGCACACATTCGCAAATGTATGTTTAAGCCATCCGCCACGCCAAGGCGCTTTTGCTAATAGGATGGTCCTACTCTAAACAATGAGAGTCCCATATATTTGGGCCATACATATGTGTTTTTAAATTGAGAGCCAACTTACCAAAGAGGTACCCCAGAAGCCTCCAAACAGCAATTCATTGCCAGTACCCCCTCTCAGCTACTGACACCAACATGCCTCTCAGACAAATACAAAAGTGGAAGCTGCTCAAATCAATTTATAGGCCATAACAGGTGCTTGAAAGGGTGGGGTTATCCTGCAAGGAACATACACACAACATTTTTTCCCCAGCACACTGCTATAGCCAGCAACAGATCTGCCATTTCTACTGTAGATAAAAATGCAAAAGTCTTTGTTGCACACATTTGCAAATGTATGTTTAAGCCATCCGCCACGCCAAGGCGCTTTTGCTAATAGGATGGTCCTACTCTAAACAATGAGAGTCCCATATATTTGGGCCATACATATGTGTTTTTAAATTGAGAGCCAACTTACCAAAGAGGTACCCCAGAAGCCTCAAAACAGCAATTCAGTGCCAGTACCCCCTCTCAGCTACTGACACCAACATGCCTCTCAGACAAATACATAAGTGGAAGCTGCTCAAATCAATTTATAGGCCATAACAGGTGCTTGAAAGGGTGGGGTTATCCTGCAAGGAACATACACACAACATTTTTTCCCCAGCACACTGCTATAGCCAGCAACAGATCTGCCATTTCTACTGTAGATAAAAATGCAAAAGTCTTTGTTGCACACATTTGCAAATGTATGTTTAAGCCATCCGCCACGCCAAGGCGCTTTTGCTAATAGGATGGTCCTACTCTAAACAATGAGAGTCCCATATATTTGGGCCATACATATGTGTTTTTAAATTGAGAGCCAACTTACCAAAGAGGTACCCCAGAAGCCTCCAAACAGCAATTCAGTGCCAGTACCCCCTCTCAGCTACTGACACCAACATGCCTCTCAGACAAATACAAAAGTGGAAGCTGCTCAAATCAATTTATAGGCCATAACAGGTGCTTGAAAGGGTGGGGTTATCCTGCAAGGAACATACACACATCATTTTTTCCCCAGCACACTGCTATAGCCAGCAACAGATCTGCCATTTCTACTGTAGATAAAAATGCAAAAGTCTTTGTTGCACACATTTGCAAATGTATGTTTAAGCCATCCGCCACGCCAAGGCGCTTTTGCTAATAGGATGGTCCTACTCTAAACAATGAGAGTCCCATATATTTGGGCCATACATATGTGTTTTTAAATTGAGAGCCAACTTACCAAAGAGGTACCCCAGAAGCCTCCAAACAGCAATTCAGTGCCAGTACCCCCTCTCAGCTACTGACACCAACATGCCTCTCAGACAAATACAAAAGTGGAAGCTGCTCAAATCAATTTATAGGCCATAACAGGTGCTTGAAAGGGTGGGGTTATCCTGCAAGGAACATACACACATCATTTTTTCCCCAGCACACTGCTATAGCCAGCAACAGATCTGCCATTTCTACTGTAGATAAAAATGCAAAAGTCTTTGTTGCACACATTTGCAAATGTATGTTTAAGCCATCCGCCACGCCAAGGCGCTTTTGCTAATAGGATGGTCCTACTCTAAACAATGAGAGTCCCATATATTTGGGCCATACATATGTGTTTTTAAATTGAGAGCCAACTTACCAAAGAGGTACCCCAGATGCCTCCAAACAGCAATTCAGTGCCAGTACCCCCTCTCAGCTACTGACACCAACATGCCTCTCAGACAAATACAAAAGTGGAAGCTGCTCAAATCAATTTATAGGCCATAACAGGTGCTTGAAAGGGTGGGGTTATCCTACAAGGAACATACACACAACATTTTTCTTTAGCACACTGCTATAGCCAGCAACAGATCTGCCATTTCTACTGTAGATAAAAATGCAAAAGTCTTTGTTGCACACATTTGCAAATGTATGTTTAAGCCATCCGCCACGCCAAGGCGCTTTTGCTAATAGGATGGTCCTACTCTAAAAAATGAGAGTCCCATATATTTGGGCCATACATATGTGTTTTAGCAAAAGCGCCTTGGCATGGCGGATGGCTTAAACATACATTTGCAAATGTGTGCAACAAAGACTTTTGCATTTTTATCTACAGTAGAAATGGCAGATCTGTTGCTGGCTATAGCAGTGTGCTGGGGAAAAAATGTTGTGTGTATGTTCCTTGCAGGATAACCCCACCCTTTCAAGCACTTGTTATGGCCTATAAATTGATTTGAGCATCTTCCACTTTTGTATTTGTCTGAGAGGCATGTTGGTGTCAGTAGCTGAGAGGGGGTACTGGCACTGAATTGCTGTTTGGAGGCTTCTGGGGTACCTCTTTGGTAAGTTGGCTCTCAATTTAAAAACACATATGTATGGCCCAAATATATGGGACTCTCATTGTTTAGAGTAGGACCATCCTATTAGCAAAAGCGCCTTGGCGTGGCGGATGGCTTAAACATACATTGCAAATGTGTGTAACAAAGACTTTTGCATTTTTATCTACAGTAGAAATGGCAGATCTGTTGCTGGCTATAGCAGTGTGCTGGGGAAAAAATGTTGTGTGTATGTTCCTTGCAGAATAACCCCACCCTTTCAAGCACCTGTTATGGCCTATAAATTGATTTGAGCAGCTTCCACTTTTGTACACTATCAGACAGGTCAGGCTTACACATAGCAATCGTGTGTTATTACTGAAGCTGAACATACATTTTCCTCTAATGCCTTACTGTTTTCTTCCAGCTCGGCTTTTACACATAAAAGTATTTAGACACCACTTTTTGAGTCTGAATGACAAGGTCTGGCTTGGTTATGACTGACCTTACAAGAAGATGACTCAGTGACAGTTGCAGAACTAGCACTCATAGAGAAAGGCGAAAGTCTCATTCTTTCCTTGCACTGCATGTGTAGTATGGCATGTTGGCAATTGTATTTTTTTCTGCAGCTAAGTTTGCCTGCATTACTTTTTTTTTTCTTTACCAAGGTAAAAGGTGTTTTTTTTACATTTTTGTTTCCCTGACTTAAAAACAATATGCATTTTAACATAGGCTTTAGCAGATGACGTAGAGGGATTACTATCTGCATGACTGGTGCCAGCAGCTGCTTGGTGCTCCTGGTCTTCTGTGTACTGCTGTGAATCCATTTTGATAACACAGTAAAATGGGACTGCAGATTTGGAAGAACACTGCCAGTCCTATTATTTCTATTTCAGCAATGACAATTAGCAATGGAGCTATCCTGTTTGTGTGTTAGCTAAAACTAAGTAGAATGTCACTGGAGACTTTGAAGAACACTGCTACCCCGCCTCTTTCTTTTTTAGCTATGACGCTGCCCAACTGCACTAGAGACTGCCAAGAACCGTGCTACCCCTTCTGTGTCTCTCTGTGAAATGGCTACCGTGGAGGGCGATACTTATAGAATCAAAAACTCGCGAGATCCGATGACGTAACAATGACAGTTTGCCTCGTTTTCAATTCCGAGCGTGCGCGAAAGTACAGAGCCGGCGGATCTGCTAAGTTTTGGTTTGTTCGTTTCTCGGGGAACCGAGCCTGAGCCTCTCTAGGTGCAATAAGGGTAACCAGGTTTACTGTAACTATAGAAGGATGGCCCCAGAGTGCCCCTGGACCTGTGCCCATGAAGAGGGCGAAGAAGAGGAGCCAAACAGAGGACAGCTCTTTACCAGGCCTTCATTCCAACTTAGGTAAGTCTGGCTCATCTGCTGTGCTCCCTGTCATTGGTGGCAGTGAATCTGAACAGATTTGCTGTGAGCCAATCAATGGCCAAGACAGTGAGCCAATCAGGGCTCCCCACAATCCATTTAAATATGGCACAGCAATGAGCCGATCAAAGCTGAGTAAAGAAGACAAGAAGAATGGCACAGGAGCGCGAAGAAGAGAGACTTTCTTCAATCAAGAGGACCGGACAGGCGGCGCCCAGAGAAGAAGTCAGAGAACCTGATTCATTAAGACACGCATGCTGAGCACAACCTGCATTTGGTATTAAACGCATGTATTTTGGCTTTGCACAATCCCAAATTCATCAAGGCACAGATCTAATGATATATGCACTGTTGAATTTGGATGTAGGTCTGCTGTGCTCTACTACACAAGACACTGCACGATATCATCTAATACATATGTGGAATATAAATTCGCCAAAGAACGCACAGAAAATATATATTTATAATTAATGCCACCTGTTAATAATAAAGGCATTAAGGATCAAACAGTAAAATAAAAAAAGGTTTTATTTTTTATTTTTTTCACTCATGGAATACATGATACATACCTGATTGCAGACACTAGCCTTGAAGCTGGAGCAAGCGATATAGCAGAAAACAAGTAATTTTGAGATACTCAGCCCTTGATTAGGACGTGGCTGTGTGCGCTTGAGTTTGGTACGCCCCTACAGTATATTGACAAAAAGCCCCTTCAACACTCTGTTCAGTTCCCAAAATCGTAGGCTGAAGTAAGTGTCCTTTCTGCTCCAAGACGAAGTGGTAAGGGCTGCGTTCACGGACGTATCTCCCAGTTTTGCATCTCCCAGTTCTGGGCATGCACAGATTGATTTTGCGTACAATATGCTCAAAACCAGCAGATTTTGCCTGGATAAATCAAATGCTCTTCAATCAAGGAAAGCACCGAAGAGAAGAAAAGGTGCTGCTGGCTGGAAGAAATGGAGAAAGAGGAAGCAAAAGTTAGAAGAGCTAGTTCTTGCGCGGAGCATACTTTGTTATCATTACCTCCTTTTACTTTGAATTATCAGGCTTAGCCTTGGGGCCATAGAAATTCTACCTGATAGCCTGTGCAGCAAATTTACTAGACCCAGAGCCTAGGAAAAGGGGGCACTAATCTAGGCATAGCCTATTACCATATATATTCCAGGCACTAGACCTGTGGGAACAATTAATGCAGTGAGCAGTTCGGCCTCAGTTTTAGAGAGACTGCACCCTGTCTATCCCCGCTATCTTAGTCCCCATTTTCTCGCCTAGGTGTTATGCTTACCAGCAACTGACATGAGATTTTAGAACTGGTGGAAGAGGTCTACACCTATAGAAGAAACCTTTCCCGTAGAGTTAGGTGCACTCGGATGCCCCCAGGACTCAAGTCTAGTAAAAGCTTATGTACAATCACCATAGCACAGAAGTAGGAGGCAAAAGAACCAGTGGCACAGCACACGGGTAATCAGGGACAGAACGGAGCCAAAGGTAATCAGGGAAAAACAGAGCCAAAGGTCAGTGGCAATTAGTGTTCAAGCAGAGTCCAGAAACAAGCCAAGGGTCACAACAGGAATCAATCAGAACTGGTAGAGTATCCACAGGAAACAGAGAGCAGGTCAGCAAATGCAATTGCACAAACGCTATAACCGTCAGGGAGGCTAAATCCTCTCTGCTTTAAATACAGAAAGGGACCAATCACAAGGGCAGAGCACCACCTTCCCTAATCAGGCACAGCAGGCTGTTAATTAATTAACCATAACTGCCAGGGCAACAGCTGTAATGCAGCTGAGAAGCAGATCTAGTTGAGCCGTCGCGTCTAGAGCGGCGGCTCATAACACTATGTCCCTGGCGACCATTGCCTATTGGTCACTTGGAGACCCTTTAATTCTCCCAGTTTCTGCGTTTCTGCATTTCTATACAGTTGTTAGAGCTTTGCTGAGTTTTTTTTTTTGGGTTTTTTTAAACTCTTTATTTGAAGAGGAAACAACTGGAGAAATACAAACATATTGAACTCAAGAACATGAATATACAAGGTGTCTCCTCCATGTTTTATACATTATATCAATGGGGTAGGGGGGGGGAAGAGCTTTGTTGAGTTTTAACTAAACTAGAGTGGGTGGGATAGACTAACAGGAGTTTAAGGCCAGTCAGCCGTGTGGGGAGGGGTTTGTTCTGTTTTCCCCCACAGCTGCTGAGAGAGAGCACACAACGATCAAGGAAACCGTTTCAGGTGAGTGGTCCTTGTCTGTGTTTGTTTGTCCTTGCCTGTCTTTTTCCTTATAGAGAGTTGCTGGTCTGTGGTCACGGGTAGAGATCTTGAATACGGTAAGATGTTGAGGAATCCTTACAAGGACTATTGGTACAAGACTTCAATCTTTGAATTGAATACACCCGCAGCTGGAGTCCTTTTGTGGATGTCCCAGTGGTTGCATTGTGATCAGGTAAGATCTGTGTGTGTCTTGTCATTTCCCTCAGGTGTTACATAACACTGTTATTGATAGGGACTCCTGATTGCACATTAACTTCCCCAAGATCTGACTACCCCCTAAATCAGTGTTGATAGCCATACCAGGAAGTGACTGTGGTCACTGTAATCTATATTGCTGTCTATGTTGTAGGTCAGGCTATATTGCGGCCCTCAGAGGGAGACACTTGACATTTAGAAGCGGAAAATATTTGTCAATATACAGCGTGACCTGACAAATCTTTAATAAAGCTGCTTCTGAGAAGACTAATTTAAATACAGGCCAACTTCTCACATTGAAGGTGGTGGCACCATAAATGAAAATATATTTATACTAAGGATTAATTTAAAGCGGATATGGATTTTACTGTAGCAATTGCAATTCGTACCCTGTTTCTGTAAATGTGATAGTTGCTTTCTTGGCACTGAAATTTGCTTTAAGCAACTCTACATTTTGTACATAAGTTTAAATCTGCTTGTCAAAGTAAATATTTACTTTGCTTTTATTTGCTATTTGCTAGTTACACAGAACATTGGAAGGAAAATACAGGTCTGAGACATGGCTCATAAAAATATTGTGCAAAGAGTATGAAAGTATGAAACAGAGCATGATTGGCAAACATAAGCAACAGACCTCGAAATAGAAATCAAGAGTGCCAGCACAAAACACAGAGCTCATACCAATACTCGTTACAGAAACAACTTGAAGAGCAAGCACCCTATGGCACCTTATCTTTATTTGATCCTGCAAATGAAGAGACTACTACTATCAACTTTTCCTACTCTATTACCTGCCCACTTGACTCTATGCCCTCAGATATCAGTCAATCCCTATCTCCTTTGGTTATCCCGGTCTTAACTAAAATCTGTAGTCTCTCTCTCCACTGGTATCTTTCCATCATTATTCAGAAATATAGTGATTACTCCTATTCTGAAAACTAACTGACCCAAAATCTCTCTTAGATTACTATCTCATATCTTAACTTCCCTGTTCCTCCAAGCTTCTAGAAAGACTTGCCTACACTACCCTCACATGCTTTCTTTCCTCTCACTACCTACTGGACCCTCTTCAATCAGGCTTTTGTTCACACTCCACAGAGACTGTACTGATTAAGGTGGTCAATAATTTGCTGCTAAATCTAAGGGCCATTACTCACTTGTAATTCTCCTGGACCTCTCTGCTGTATTTGACACTGTTGACCTCTCACTTCTCATACAAATGCTACATTCCCTAGGTCTTCATGACACTGATCTATTCTGTTTCTCATCCTACTTATGAAATCGTCCTTTAGGTATTTATTTCTCTGGATCCACATCCTCTCCATTTCTTCCATCAGTTGGAGTACCACAAGGCTCAATCCTGGGTCCTCTGCTCTTCTCTATCTATACCACTTCTCTTGGAAAATGAATAAGCTTCATTGGATTTCAGTATTGTCTCTATGCAGATGATACCTAAATTATCTATTCTCTCACAATCTGTGTTGAATGTTATTGAATGTCTTTTTGCCATTTCATCTGGGATGTCCTCTCACCATCGCAAATTTAATATTTTATAAAACGACCTAAGAATTTTCCCACCAGCCAACAGAAATGACCAAACTGATATCTATATTTCTGTTGGACAATACAACAATAAACTAGGGATGTGCACCGGCCACTTTTGGTGTCTCGTGTTTTGTGTTTTGGATTCGGATTTCCTTGAGGTTTTGGGTTTGGATTTGTTTCGCAAAACACCTGACGAAAGGTTTTGGTTCGGATTTAAAGGTTTTGGATTCGGATTTATTTTGAAAAAAACATAAAAAGTGTTAAAATCAAGTTTTTTTGGTTTATTTTCACTCCTACGCTATTATTAACCTCAATAACATTCAATAACAATCATTTCCACTAATTCCCAGTCTATTCTGAACACCTCACACCTCACAATATTGTTTTTAGTCCAAAACAGGCTCTACTGAGGCAAGATGTCGTCCTCATCCTCAACCTCTGATTCCTCTCCCCCTACAGTGTGTACTTCCTCCTCCTCACACATTATCAATTCGTCCCCGCTGGACTGCACAACCACAGGTCCCTCTGTACTATCTGGAGGGCAGTGCTGTACTTGATTGAGGAATTGATAATTCATTTTTATGAACATCATTTTTTCAACGTTTTGAGGAAGCAACCTCCTTCGCCGCTCACTGACCAGGTTCCCCGCTGCACTAAAAACTCTTTCCGAGTACACACTGGAGGGGGGACAACTCAGGTAAAATAGAGCCAGTTTGTACAGGGGCTTCCAAACTGCCTTTTTTTCCTGCCAGTAACAATATGGACTGTCTGACATGTCTATTTGGATGGTGTCAGCAAAATAATCCTCCACCATTTTTTCTATTGTGACAGCATCCAATGCAGCAACAGTAGACATGTCTGCAATGATTGGCAGGTCCTTCAGTCCAGACCAGATGTTATCAGCATCCTCGCCAGCGGGTCTTTTAGGAAAACTGAGCTTTTTCCTCGCAGCTTTATCCTCCAAATTTTTGTTTTCCATTATATGTAGCACAAGAGAGCGTACCCCTAAGCCACACACACTCGGCAAAGCCTTTAAAAATTATATGCGGCATAGAAGAGTACCACTGGACTTATACTGCAGAATCAGTGAACTTTGTAATATTGCAGTACCACTGGTGGACTTATACTGCAGAATCAGTGAACTTTGTAATATTGCAGTACCAATGGACTTATACTGCAGGATTGTTTTTGGAAAAAAAATTAATTTCTTTTTTTTTAATTATTTTTTTTTATAACTTTTTTTTTGAATTTTTTATAACTTGGGAATAATGGGGAAATAACAATGCCCTTAGAAGGACAGAGCACAGGACACAGCACTACTGGACTGAACAGGACACAGCACAGGACCCAGCAGCACTACTGAACTCAGAAGGACAGAGCACAGGACACAGCACCACTGGACTGAACAGGACACAGCACAGGACCCAGCAGCACCACTGAACTCAGAAGGACAGAGCACAGGACACAGCACCACTGGACTGAGCACAGCACAGCACAGCACAGCACAGGATATAGCAGGGCAGAGGACCACCTAACACAACCTCCCTCTACCCTGATCAATGCCTGAGTGAAGATGGCGGCGGCCAACGGGGAATTTATAGAATCCGAGTATCGCGAGATCCGACAACGGGATTATGACTCGGAGCCTCGCTTTCAGTTTTGCAATTGGCGGGAATACCCGGATCTGTCTCGGATCCGGCTCGGATCGGCAAGGTTCGGGTGGGCTCGGATTTCAGATATCCAAGCCCGCTCATCCCTACAATAAACCCTACCCTTCAAGCTTGTTGTCTACCTGTCATCTTTGACTCAGAAGTGTCTTTGTTCGTCACATTCAATCTATATCCAATTCCTGTGCCAAACATCTGAGAAACATTTTAAGATTATGGGCCTTATTCATCGTATCTGCTGATTTTGAACGTATCGTACGCAAAATCACTCTGCGCATGCCCAGAACCAGGAGGAGAGTTTTGTCATAGTCAGTGTACATTAGGAGCGTGCCAAACTCAAGCGTACGCAGCCATGTCCAAATTAAGCTCTAGGGGCTAGATTTACTAAGCTGCGGGTTTGAAAAAGTGGGGATGTTGCCTATAGCAACCAATCAGATTCTAGCTTTCATTTATTTAGTACCTTCTACAAAATGATAGCTAGAATCTGATTGGTTGCTATAGACAACATCCCCACTTTTTCAAACCCGCAGCTTAGTAAATGTAGCCCTAAATGTCTCAAATTACTTGTTTTTCTGCCTTATCTCTTGCTCCAGCTACATGGCTAGTCTAAGTCCTGATCAGTAGTGATGATAGTCTTGTATGCATGCTAAAATATGTGTTTGCAATCACAACAGCTGTAAAATTGTATTTTATGCTCAGTAGACATTAACAGCATCCTAATAAATGTTTGTTTTATAACAGTTTTATCATTGCATATATTATTAATAGGTGACATTAATTCAATTTTAATTTTCCTGTGCGTTCTTTTGCAAATGTATGATCCACATAGGTTTT
The DNA here is from genome assembly GCF_038048845.1 of Mixophyes fleayi. NCBI lineage: Eukaryota > Metazoa > Chordata > Amphibia > Anura > Limnodynastidae > Mixophyes > Mixophyes fleayi. The sequence goes on along the minus strand of NC_134407.1, from coordinate 84,168,516 downwards.
GGATGTATTCTGCAGCATCTTGTGTAGTAGAGCAGAGCAGATCTGCCCCCGATTCCAACAGCACTAGTATCATTAGATCCGTGCCTTGATGAATAAGGCCCTACATTTGTATCTTATACAAGACACTGCAAAAACTTTACTTCATGCCCTCATTATCTCCTGCATTGACTAAAGCAGCTATTATAACTATTTCTTGTTAGTCTAACCAAACTTTCACAACTACAATTTATTTTGAATGAAGCAGCTAGGCTAATATTCCTTATAAAACGTTCTTCTACAGTCTTAGAATCAGCTTGCTCAACTGATTGCCTAGTAATGTGTTCCTCTTTATTTTGATCAAATTGTGAATTTTGCCTTGCCTCCCTCTTCTGTCCATGACCTAAGTTTGTTATTGCACTCTGCTTTTGTATGCTGCCAAGCCCTGACCTTGGATTGTTATTGGATGCTGTTTTTGTACTGCCTCCAACTGTGTTCTGTCCACATATTAAAACCTCACAATACCCAAGAATAAGAAGCTCCTGCTACTATGAGACAAGACCAAGTATTCATGAGCATATCACGCTCAACAAGAAAGATAGCTGCAATAGGTGAAAACATGATGAAAAACCTTCTAAGGGTTTCACTATCTTTTCAGATATTGTCTTAACATACTGCTGCTCCTGTCTGTCAATCTCTACATTTGTAGTCTGCATTTTAGAGAATCCAATATACATTAAATTACTTCTACAAGTCCATAAAGAAAACTAAACCATCATACTTTTCTTCACTTATTTCAAAATATCTCCCAACTCATCCCCTCCGCTCAGGGCCGGATTTACCATAAGGCAACCTAGGCAGTTGCCTAGGGCCCAGTGATCCCCAGAGGGCCCGCCCAGGGCCAGCGGTGAGACCACCCTTTAAAAATGGGCCGCTACTTATGGGCCAGTGCTATATGCTTGCCCCCCCCCCCCCCAGGCTAAAGTCTGCCAGCCAGCCCCTGAATAGGGGTATATGTTATGCTAAAAAACTATAGTGCTATGGATTTTTTCAGGGGGGGGGCCCCAAACTAGTATCTTGCCTAGGGCCCCATGAGGTCTTAATCTGGCTCTGCCTCCGCTCTGCATAAGATCTCTGTCTCTTATTCACACTCATTACCTTCCCCCATTCCCAGTTACAGGACTTTTTTTGGGCTGCATATACTCTAGAATTCCCTCCCTCCTACAACAAGACTTTCTCTAATCTCTAAAACTTCAATTGTTCCCTGAAAACTCATCTCTTAAGCCAATCTTATGAAATGCTTAACCTCTCTAGGCTATTCTACCCTATAAAACTCTCGTCCCCAAATTAATATTGTTTTGTGACTGGATCACATAACTCCACAAAGCACTTTTTTTTGCATTGCAAACTGACTGGACCACTATATAGTATGTAATACTTAATCTCGTGCATTTGTCTCTTGTATTGATTCTTACTGATTCTATTGTTTCTCTTGTCTCTTGTGTTAGCAGTCGCGGCGGCTGCGGGCACCGCCGCGACTCTCACCTCCTTCCTGCAGGAGTCCCGGCCGTCGCTATGACGACCGGTACGTCATTTCCGGGATCTACACGACCGTTGCCAAGGCAACGATTGGACGCCAACAGCAGTAGCGCCGCGTCCCGGGGGCTGGGAACAGCCGGGTGCGTGCGCGAGAATAAGCAAGCCTGTGGGCTAATTGAGTAATTAATTAGCATCAGAACCCCTGTCCATGTGATCTAGTGCCAGGCTCTGATTGGCTGTTACTGGTATTTAAGGCAGTGAGATCTGCAGCCTCACTGCCGGTTATAGCTTCTACTACCCAGTCTGCTGACCTGCTTTGTTCCTGTTCCTGTCTATTGAACTTCTACTGATCTCCCGTGTATGACCGTTGGCTTGGATTTGGACTTCGCTTGTGTATCCCGTGACCCTGACTGTTGGCCTGTTTACCGTTTCTCCTGTTTGCCTGTGACCCTTGTGCCCCAGCCTGTTATCTGGACTTGCTACCTGCTGCCGGCCCTTGACCTCTGCGTGGACCACACTCCGCTTGCCTGGGTTCTCCCCAGCCGGTACAGACTTCACGACCCTCTGTCAGTCTGCAGCCCAGCCTGTCCCCACCATCAGGGGCTCCAGTGAACACCTGATTGGCAGAGTAGACTCCGGGTTGTGTTGTGCCGGCTGGAGGGGTTCCTAACATCTTGCTTATCAGTATTTTGTTCTGTTTATATTTTTGCTGATTGCATGGCTCTGCAGTTTAGATGGCACCATATAAATAAAATAAAATGATGATGATGATGTATGAAACTGCTATTTTCCTATAGACTGTAAGCTTGCATTTTTGTCTGTCAACACCCAGTATTGTTTTTATTACTCTGTTTGTTCTCAATTATAAAGCGCTGCAAAATATGCTGGCGTTCTATAAATAAATGTTAATAAATAATAAAGATGAGCGGGCTCGGATTTTGCTAATCCGAGCCCACCCGAACAGTGCGGATCCGACGGGATCCGAGCACTGTTCGGGTACTTCCGACCGCCAAAGGAATCCAAAACGAGGCTATGACATCCAAGTCCCGCGTCGGATCTCACGAGACTCGGATGTCATAAATGCCCCGCTCGCGGCCGCCATCTTCATTCTCCCTGTGGGTAGTGTAGAGGGAGGTTGTTGAGAGATAGTGATACTGTGCTCTGTCCTGCTGATTATTTTAGTAAAGTGTGCTCTGTCCTGCTGATTACTTTAGTCAAGTGGTGCTTTGTCCTGCTGAGTCCAGTAGTACTTTCCCAAAAAATAGGCACTGCAATCTAGATTACTACGTTCACTGTTTCTGCAGTCCCAAAAAATAGGAACTGCAATCTATATTACTACGTTCACTGTTTAAGCAGTCCAAAAAATAGGAACTGCAATCAATATTACTACGTTCACTGTTTCTGCAGTCCCAAAAAATAGGAACTGCAATCAATATTACTACGTTCACTGTTTCTGCAGTCCAAAAAAATAGGAACTGCAATCAATATTACTACGTTCACTGTTTCTGCAGTCCAAAAAAATAGGAACTGCAATCTATATTACTACGTTCACTGTTTAAGCAGTCCCAAAAAATAGGAACTGCAATCAATATTACTACGTTCACTGTTTCTGCAGTCCCAAAAAATAGGAACTGCAATCAATATTACTACGTTCACTGTTTCTGCAGTCCAAAAAAATAGGAACTGCAATCTATGTGTGTGTGGTTTAGGGGTACGCTGTCTTGTGCTGCATATAATGGAGTACAAAAATTTGGAGGATAAAGTAGGGAAAGATCAAGACCCACTTCCTCCTAATGCTGAAGCTGCTGCCACTAGTCATGACATAGACGATGAAATGCCATCAACGTCGTCTGCCAAGGGCGATGCCCAATCTCCTAGTAGAGGGCATGTAAAATCCAAAAAGCCAAAGTTCACTACAATTAGTAAAAAAAGAAAATTCAAATCATCAGAGGAGAAACGTAAACTTGCCAATATGCCATTTACGACACGGAGTGGCAAGGAACGGCTTAGGCCCTGGCACGTGTTCATGACTAGTGGTTCAGCTTCACCCAAGGATCTAAGCCCTCCTCCTCCCCACCCCTCTAAAAAATTTAAGAGACTTAAGCTGTCATCAACAACACAGCAAACAACTCTGCCTTCTAGAGAGATGTCATCACAAATCCCCAAGGCGAGTCCAAGGGTGTTGGTGGTTGCAAAGCCTGACCTTCCCATCACTGTACGGGAAGAGGTGGCTCCTTCCACCATTTGCAGCACGCCCTCTGCATATGCTGGAAGGATCACCCACAGTCCAGTTACAGATTTGGCTAATGAAGGTGTGAATGTTGTACACCGGGAGGAGTATATTGATGTAGCTGGTGCTGAGGAGGAACTTGACGAGGAGGATGCTGATGTGGTTATCTTAAATGAGGCACCAGGGGGGGAATCAGTTGTTGTCCATGGGATGAAAAAGCCCATTGTCATGCCTGGACAGAAGACCAAGAAATGCACCTCTTCGGTCTGGAGTTATTTTTATCCCAATCCGGACAACAAATGTATGGCCATATGTAGCTTATGTAAAGCTCAAATAAGCAGGGGTAAGGATCTTGGCCACCTAGGGACATCCTCCCTTATTTGTCACCTGAATAACCTTCATAGTTCAGTGATTAGTTCAGGAACTGGGGCTAGGACCGTCATCAGTCCAGGGACACCTAAATCCCTTGATCCTGTTGGATACATACCACCAACACCCTCCTCGTTAACTTCCTCCACGATCTCCATCAGATTTAGTCCTGCAGGCCATGTCACCAGCCAGACTGAGTCTTCTTCAATCCGGGATTCATCTGAGGAATCCTGCAGCGGTACGCCTACTACTGCCGCTGCTGCTGCTGGTAGTCGGTCATCTTCCCAGAGAGGAAGTCGCAAGAACGCTACTTCTTTCACCAAACAGTTGACCGTCCAACAGTCGTTTGCCATGAGCACAAAGTACAACAGTAGTCACCCTTTTGCAAAGCGGATAACTGCGGCTGTAACAGCTATGTTGGTGTTAGACGTGCGTCCGGTGTCCGCCATCAGTGGAGTGGGATTTAGACGGTTGATGGAGGTATTGTGTCCCCGGTACCAAATCCCGTCGAGATTCCACTTCACTAGGCAGGCGATACCAAAGATGTACAGAGAAGTACGAACAAGTGTCCTCAGTGCTCTGAAAAATGCGTTTGTACCCACTGTCAACTTAACCACGGACATGTGGACAAGTGGTTCAGGGCAAACGAAGGACTATATGACTGTGACAGCCCACTGGGTAGATGCATCGCCTTCCGCAGCAACAGCAGCAGCTGCATCAGTAGCAGAATCTCCACAACGGCTGCTCGTGCCAAGGCAGGCAACATTGTGTATCACAGGTTTTAATAAGAGGCACAACGCTGACAACCTCTTAGAGAAACTGAGGGAAATAATCTCGCAGTGGCTTACTCCACTTAGACTCTCCTGGGGATTTGTGGTCTCAGACAACGCCAGTAACATTGTGCGGGCATTACATATGGGCAATTTCCAGCACGTCCCATGTTTTGCCCACACCGTTAATTTGGTGGTGCAGCATTACCTGAAGAGTGACAGGGGTGTGCAGGAGATGCTTGCGGTGGCCCGCAAAATTGCTGGACACTTTCGGCATTCTGCCAGTGCCTACCGCAGACTCGAGCAACATCAAAAAAGTCTGAACCTGCCCTGCCATCACCTCAAACAAGAGGTTGTGACGCGCTGGAACTCCACCCTCTATATGCTGCAGAGGATGAAGGAGCAGCAAAAGACCATTCAAGCCTACACAGCCACCTACGACATAGGAAAAGGAGTGGGGATGCGCCTGAGTCAAGCGCACTGGAGACTGATTTCCATCTTGTGCAAGGTTCTGCAGCCGTTTGAACTTGCCACACGAGAAGTCATTTCCGACACTGCCAGCTTGAGTCAGGTGATTCCCCTGATCAGGCTGTTGCAGAAGCAGCTGGAGAAAGTGAGGGAGGAGCTGTTAAAGCATTGCGATTCAACAAAGCATGTAGCTCTTGTGGATGAAGCCCTTCGTACGCTTTGCCAGGATCCAACGGTGGTCACTCTTTTAAAGTCAGAGGAATACACTCTGGCCACCGTGCTGGATCCTCGGTTTAAAGCGTATGTTGTGTCTCTGTTTCCGGCGGACACAAGTCTACAGCGGTGCAAAGACCTGCCTGTCAGGAGATTGTCCTCTGAAGAGGACCGTGACATGCCAACAGCTCCTCCTTCATTTTCTTCAACACCTGTGGCTGCGAGGAAAAAGCTCAGTTTTCCTAAAAGACCCGCTGGCGGGGATGCTGAGAACATCTGGTCCGGACTGAAGGACCTGCCAACCATTGCAGACATGTCTACTGTCGCTGCATTGGATGCTGTCACAATTGAAAAAATGGTGGAGGATTACTTTGCTGACACCATCCAAGTAGACATGTCAGACAGTCCATATTCTTACTGGCAGGAAAAAAGCCAGTTTGGAAGTCCCTGTACAAACTGGCTCTATTTTACCTGAGTTGTCCCCCCTCCAGTGTGTACTCGGAAAGTTTTTTTAGTGCAGCGGGGAACCTGGTCAGTGAGCGGCGAAGGAGGTTGCTTCCGCAAAACGTAGAAAGAATGATGTTCATAAAAATGAATTATCAATTCCTCAATCAAGTACAGCACTGCCCTCCAGATACTACAGAGGGACCTGTGGTTTTGGAGTCCAGCGGGGACGAATTGATAATGTGTGAGGATAGGGAAGTACACACTGAAGGGGGAGAGGAATCAGAGAATGAGGATGAGGACGACATCTTGCCTCAGTAGAGCCTGTTTAGTTTGTACAGGGAGAGATGAATAGCTTTTTTGGTGTGGGGGCCCAAACAAACCAATAATTTCAGCCACAGTTGTTTGGTAGGCCCTGTCGCTGAAATGATTGGTTTGTTAAAGTGCGCATGTCCTATTTCAACAACATAAGGATGGGTGGGAGGGCCCAAGGACGATTCCATCTTGCACCTCTTTTTTTGGCATTATGTGACCGTCCAACAGTCGTTTGCCATTAGCACGAACTATGACAGTAGTCATCCTATGGCAAAGCGGATAACTGCGGCCTTAACAGCTATGTTGGTGTTAGACGTGCATCCGGTGTCCGCCATCTGTGCAGTGGAATTCAGACAATTTGAAGGAGGTATTGTGGCCCCGGTACCAAATTGGGTACCGGGGCCACTCCACTACGCAGTCCAGAAAGCTTCGGATCAGATATTAAACTACGTTCACTGTTCCTGCCAAATAAAAGAAGAATGAAAATGCCCTGTCATCAATGAAAACAAGAGGTAGTGATGCGCTAGAACTCCACCCCCTATATACTGCAGAGGATGTAGGAGCAGCCATCTGTGCAGTGGAATTCAGAAAAGTTGGAGGAGGTATTGTGGCCCCAGTACCAAATTGGGTACCGGGGCCACTCCACTACGCAGTCCAGAAAGCTTAGTATCAGATATTAAAGTAATTAAATTACGTTCACTGTTCCTGCTACATCAAAAAAGCATGAACATGCCCTGCCATCAACAAAAACAAGAGGTAGTGACGCGCTTGAACTCCACCCTCTATATGCTGCAGAGGATGGAGGAGCAGAAAAAAGCCATTCAACCCTACACAGCCACCTACGATGGGCCACGTGTTTGTGCCGCCCACTTGTGTCGCTTAGCTTAGACATCCAGCTACCTCAGTGCAACGTTTTGGACTAAAAACAATATTGTGATGTGTGAGGTGTTCTGAAAAGACTGGAAATTAGTGGAAATGATTGTTATTGAATGTTATTGAGGTTAATAATAGCGTAGGAGTGAAAAAAACTAAAAAAAACTGGATTTTAGCACTTTTTATGCTTTTTTAAAAATAAATCAGAACCCAAAACCCTAAATCAGAACCAAAACCTTTCGTCAGGTGTTTTGGCAAAACAAATCAGAACCCAAAACCTCAAGCTAATCAGAACCCAAAACACTAAAAGTGGCCGGTGCACACCCCTAATAAATAAGTATACAGATGCTGCAAGCACTTTTTAAGGTGATTTTAACTATGGTCAGATTATATTTAATCTGTATTCAGTCATCTCCTGCTCATCCAGGAAGTCCTCAGTGTTTTAAACAATTGCATCATTAGAATGTTCACAGAAGGAAGTTTGTGGAGTCAAACGCATTTCAGTATGAAACAGAGTTCATAACCCAACTTGTTTATCTGAAGAATTTCAGAATGCGGGGTGTGGCTTGGATGCCTAAAATAGCAGAGGCAAGTAGAGTGAGCTCCGCTCAAAAGAATTTGAAATCAACTCACATTGTCTGATCGGCTCACACTACCCACACAAAGGTTACATAGCTCATTTGCCCATAACATCGGCACTACTACATGTGTGATAGTGTGTCTGTGGTAGTATATTCTTCCCCAGTAGTGAAATCCCATGTTTATACAGGTTGAGCTAACTCTCACTAGGCCTGATCAACCTCCAGTGGATCCTAATACCTAAAGAACCTGCCTTCAGTTTATTACCTTTGGCTGCTCTGGTTTGCCGCCAGTGCCCTGGACAATTCATCTGTCAATCAGTGGCTCTCCGTCAGAGACTAAGTCACCCTCAACAGTAATGAAGCATAGGACAATGGAAGTTGTCTTACCATCACAATAACAGTTAATGCTCAAAGTATGTCCTGTGTCTCACTCAAGTCTGAAGCGATCCTTACCTATCACCAGACTCTCTTATAGTGACATTAGAGTGCTCTGCCCTCTCATCATTATAACCAGAAGCCTAGACATCTTGTGTTTGTTAATATCAACTATACTCACAAACTGCTTCATGTAAAGATCCCTTCTACCCATCTGTTATGCAACTTAAGCTACAGGAATCAAAGTATAAAATAGTTACCCTAAAAGACTTCAAAACTATCTGATTAACTTCAGTTTGTGCTCCCTCCTTAGCGATTATACCCAGTACAAGTGGCGCCAGTATTTCAGTAGTGTATTTATTTCTTAATCCGTTTCTCAGACAGAGCCTTCTCCTGAGTAACAATTCAACTATCACTACTTGATTCTCATATATAAATAGCTGATGATGATAATCATTTAGATGCTATACTTGCTCCATAAATAACATCTATCACATGTGAGAACTTGAAGTATGCTATAGTTAAGCTTTCCATCAAAGCCTCACTCATTAACTAAAAGCATGCAATACCAACTATTTGATGGTCTACTACTTCACCTCTTGTGACAAACTTCAATCTTATATGCAATGTGCCCATTTCATTTGTTCCTGTTTGATGCAACTATACAATCAATACATGATATTTGAAGTGCACAAGATCATTAATTAAAATTGACCTACCACCCAGTTCATCCACATTTTGTAATGGGCTCTAAAAAACAGAAAACCACTAAACCTATTTCACAGATGCACTTCTTCCACCTACAAATAACTTGCACTAAATCTATGCTTCAGAACCAGACGGCCTCATGGATGAACCAGTGATGGTTAGAACAATGCAACAATTACTAACGACTTTTAAAGATGAGATTACATCTGAACTTCAGGCTTGATGGAAATTAAATTTGAGATTAATGAGTTAGGAGAATTAACTGATCACATGGAGACCAAAATGGATGAGCTGGTGGCCTGCCATAATGAGCTCATTACTGCACACGAGAACCTTCAGAATGAAGTCACATCTATGAAAGTTAAGATTACTGACTTTGAAAACAGATTCTGAAGGAACAATATTAAAATTTGTGGAGTCCCATAATTAGTTGCCAATGCCAGTCTGAACGCATTCGCTACATCTCTTCAAAAAAGGAAGAGTAGACACTAAAATAAAAACCAACAATAAGAGGTAAAGTGAAAAGAGAAGTAATAATAGATATATAAGTGAAAATACAAATTAAATGAAAATAGTAATAATGGTATTAACAGTAAAGTAATAAGAAAAAATATGGATGGAATGGCAAGTATAAATAAGAGAGGGAATGTATAAATTAGAGATGCTCATTGACCCCCGTGTTTTGGCTTTGGTTTTGGATCTGGATTACAGTTGTGTTTTGGTTTTGCCAAACAGTCATTGCGTGTTTTGGTTTTGGTTTTGTTTGGTTTTGTTTTGCCATTTTTGAAAAAAATACCCTTTTTTTGGTCTAAAATGACCTAATTTAGTGCTCCACCAGTTTCTTGGATAAGTGAGGTAATACTAAAAAATTATGAAAAAAAACAGTTTAATCCCTGGTAGGCCGTCCTTAATTCGAACACTTGCCTGCAAATTATACAGACAAACCTGGCTGTCTACCTCCTCCATCTTTGATTATTGTCAATGTAGCCATCGTCTTTGGGTATATATTACACCCTCCACTTGTAGTTGCCCCAACTCCGCCCTTCACTTGTAGTTGAATAGAAAAAAAAGCAGCCTGCACAGACTGTAGAATTAGAAAGTAAAAATAAATGGACCAAGGAAGTTTGGTGGCTATCTATGCCCCCCCCCCCCACCTTCCACTTGTAGTTGAATAGAAAAAAAGCAGCCTGCATAGACTGTGGAATTAGAAAGTAAAAATAAATGGACCAAGGTAGTTTGGTGGCTATCTATGCCCCCCCGCCCTTCACTTGTGATTGAATAGAAAAAAGTAGCCTGCATAGACTGTAGAATTAGAAAGGAGTAAAATAGAAAACTATTCAGCCGTTATAGAGTCTAGAATATAAATAGAAATTGAGAAAGGCAATTTGGTATCTGTCTGCATCATAATCATCAACATCATCATTAGTGCCCTCGTCGCCTACACAAATCTCCCCCTCATCCTCTTCTAATTCAAAAGTGGCATCCTCAATTGGTGTATCACCGGCAACACTCGGGCTGTTAAGGCACACATCAGCAGAACTGGTGAAAGGAACCTTCTTTATGGGTACACTGTCACTAACAGAATGCTCACGATTAGACATACCACTGGTGGATGGACTCTCCACAGGGATTGGTGTCATTTCTGATTCAGAGCATAAATTATCCTCTAATGTCTTACTGTTTTCTTGCAGCTCGGCTTTCACACGTAACAGTACTTCTACACCACTTTAAGACTCCAAATTACTTGGTTTTGCTTGGTCACGAGTGTCCGTACAAGAAGAAGGCTCAGTAACATTTTTGGATCTGCCACTAATAGAGAAAGGCGAAGGCCTCATTCTCTGTTTGCCACTGCGTGTGTAGAATGGCAAGTTGGCAATTTTTTTTTTATCCGCACTTAACTTTTGCTCAGTTACATTTCTTTTTCGCTTCAACACGGTAATTTTTTTTGGGGTGTGTGTTTTTTTCCCAGATTTAAAAAGACTATGTACTTTTACATCCCCTTTCCCAGATGATGTACTGGGAACACTACCATCAGGACTGGTGACAGAACCTGGTTGCTGATTCTGCTCATATGTGGACGGCTTTGAATCCATTTTAACACCCAGGCAGCGGAGTTGGGTGACAGAGGAGGTGGTGGTGTTGTTGACAACAATAGAGAGGTCATGGTGGGATGGGAGTCTGGAGGGAGTAAAGACAATGAGTTCCGTTTTAGAGATATTGATTTTGAGAAAACGCGTGGACATCCAGGAGGAGATGGCGGAGAGGCAGTCAGATACCCGAGAGAGGAGGGTGGAAGAAAGATCAGGAGAAGAGATGTAGAGTTGAATGTCGTCAGCATAAAGGTGATACTGAAGACCAAAGGAGGAGATGAGAGGACCAAGGGAGGAAGTATAGAGCGAAAAGAGTAAAGGGCCGAGAACAGAGCCCTGCGGGACTCCTACAGGGAGAGGGTAGGGAGAGGAGGAAGAACCAGACGTAGATACAGAGAAGGAACGGTTAGCAAGGTATGAGGTGAACCAGGCGTGGACAGATCCAGAGAGGCTGAGAGAGAGAAGAGTTTGCAGCAGGAGGGGGTGGTCCATGGTGGGGCGGGGCCAAAACTGTAGGCTAACACAAAAGTAGGAATGATTTAGAACTACTGGAATTTGGTTGAAGTAACATTTGATGTGATGACTTAAGAAACAGTGGGTCATCTTTAAAGCAATGCAGGGAAAAAGCTGACAATCCTTTGTTATACAAATACATAAATGATTTTGCATACAAACACATCTTTCCAATACTCCCTTTATAGAAATTTTTCTGACTTTGTTTAATAAGTTTAACTATTACAAAACATGTTGACACAATTGTATTTGACCAGTCTGCCAGAGCAGCATATGAGCACCTCATGGACTGTTGTATCTTTCCCTCACGTCATGAAATGAAAACTACCAGTCAAATCTCTCTCTATATATAATATATAAATATGTGTACTATGTCTGTTTCAAAAAATGCACAATTGTGTATGAGCCCTAAATGTGCCCAGTGATTGGTGGTGGTTTGAATTGATAACAGTGCAGGGAGGGTTGGCAGACAATGGCATAAGTGAACGGATAGCTATTCCAAGGGTTTGCTGTTGATATACCAAGTGCAAAGGAGGCAGGGTTAATGATATGATCAGTGCAATGGGGCTGGAAATATGTTTAACAAAGTGATCTGAGAATGGGACCAGTGTAAGGTAGAAGCCAGGCAATGGAATCAAGGCAAGAACCACTAAATATCACCAAAGCTGGAATAAGGCTCTGGGGACCCGGGGCACCTAAAATAGAGGTGTTATCATTTTAAACATATTTTAGACAAACACTCAGACACAGGCAATACTGTGTGCACTACTGTTAGGTGCACGCAGCTGTGCCTTCACAAGTAGTACGGTGTGAAGTGGGACATACCTCCCAAATGTCCTTGTAGTCGGACCAAACTCTGACTAAGCGAGACAGTAAGCCAAATTCGAGACTGCTCCAACAGATTCAGGACAGTTGGCAGACTGTCCTGGTCTCTCCTACCTGTTCTTGTCACGATCATGTGGCTGCTGGTGTCTTTAGATCAGTTGCTGCTTCTCTGGATTCTGGAATGCTGGAGGCCCTATTTGGAAAAAATAATGGGCACATGATATTTAGAAAACGCCAATCAGCCATGGCATTGAATCAATAGCGCCCACGTTTAATAATTAGGCCTCCTTCCAGCCCCAAGATTAAAATAATAGTACTCATATATGATAAATAGATCTATTTACCTCCAACCAGTCCTGACTTTAAATTAATAGTATACACATTTAATAAACAGATTTATTTCCATCCAACCAATCCTGACTTTAAATAATAGTATACACATTTAATAAACAGATTTTTTTCCTCCAACCAGCACAGCAAAAATGAATAGCATTTACATTTAATATTACCATTTCCCACAACCATCCCCAGCATTAAATAATTCATAATCACATTTAATAAATAGCCCTTGTCTCCAAACTCACCCCCACATTCAATTAATAGTCCCAAACCACCCCAACATTAAATTATAGGCCCCGTCACCCCATCTTAATTTAATAGGCCCCACTATTAAATTAAATAGCCCATCAATAAATTAAATTGCCCCACCATCCCTAAATAAAATAGCACAAATTAAATAATTAGCCCCATCTAAACTCCACACTATAGCACCCCCCCTCCTTTCCCGCACAAATGACAGCAGACAACCCCCCTATTTTCCCTCACAAATGACAGCAGGCAGTTCCAACCCTCCTATTTTCCCTCACAAATGACAGCAGGCAGCCCCCCCTCCTATTTTCCCTCACAAATGACAGCAGGCAGCCCCTTCTCTTCTCCCTCACAAATGACAACAGACAGCCCCCCCTACTTCTCTGTCAATGACAGCAGGCGGCACCCCCTCTCTCTTCTCTCTCAATGACAGCAAGCGGCCCTCACTCCCTCTTCTCCCTCAATGACAGCAGGCGGCCCCCCTCCCTCTTCTCCCTCAATGACAACAGGCAGCCCCACCTCCCTCAATGACAGCAGGCAGGCAGCTCGCGTGCCCCCCCTTCCCCTCACACTTACCTTGTAACACTGGAGACTCCTCTCCTCTGGTCGCACTGCTCACACACATGGGATTGCACCTGTCATGTGGTGCACGTCCCATGTGACAACCGGCAGCCACACTGGAGAGAGTGATCCGCGGCCACCACACTGTCCCCTGCTGGCACCAGATCCTTACTCTTGCTAAGCATAATTTTTTTTTTAACCCCCTACAAAAAACATTTGACGGCCTTCCCGGTAGGTTCAATGGCCAATCCTCCCCTGTCTAAGACTCACTTACCAACATGCTGTTTTATGACATCATGCAATTGCGAAAATTCACAAGTGTATGGATTTGTCGTCCAAATGTCCTGCAAAAGTGTTTATCTTGCAATGGGAGGAGAATAGCTTATCAGGGGTGTTCCTTGCTGAGTGTGGGCTTAGTGCATAATTGAGCCTACTTTTACACTCAAATACAAAAACAAAATTTTGTTTTGTGAGATAAGATTGTTTAAATGTGATAAAGAGGGAAAGAAGATACTTTCCAGAGGGGGCACTGCATTTTTTTCTCCTCACAAAAAGACAAGAATTTTTTCCCACATCTGAAGTAACGGAAAGTCCTACAATTTCTTTCTTTTTCTTTTTTAAAATTAATTTTATTAAGTTTTTACAGTTTTACAAAAATGCAAAGAGAAACAACAACTTAAAATAATAAGTCCTATACTTTCAATGTAATGCATCTTGCATCAACCAGTTTATGAACAAAAGTGATAGATAATAAACACAGTCTCAATGTCCCCTCGCTCTCATTTTTAATTTAATGCATAACTGAGTCCAGTGATCAAAGTGGAAATTTTGAAGTGGTGTTATGGAAAATGTAAGGGAATGAAACGTAACAGTTTCACAATCATAGTAGTAAGAGAAGTGGCAGCATAGCATACCACTCTATATATGTCCAATTTGACTACTGATTGAGGCTAAACAAGCAGTGTCTTATAAATGTAGTGCTGGCGGACATGATGGCCCGCACATATGCACTAATGTCAGGGATTGATAAAGCTTTGCTCACAGTGACATCACTGAGACCAAGAGAGTGAGAAAAAAGTGACAGTTAGGTGAGAGGAATGACTGGATACTGGCAGTTGATGTGCAGCAGTTGGAAGAGGAGAAGGAGTATGGAGGAGAGGAGAGGAAACAGTATTGAACAAGGGATTCAGCGGTGATGAGAGACCAGCGCTGTATAGCAGAGGCGGAACTAGGGAGCTGTGGGCCCCGATGCAGGGAGCCGGGGCCCCGATGCAGGGAGCCGGGGCCCCTGACCCTCTGCATTTGCCATGCAGCGGGCCCCATTATCTCCATGTGCTCTGGTGCATTGCACCTGCCACACCAATGGTAGTTCCACCACTGCTGTATAGACAGAGGAAGATGCCATAACAGGAGACACTATAAGCTGGATTGCTGTGAGAGATATAAACAGATGAGCAAAGAGAGAGGCTGATAAGTACCCATGTTTCTTATATTATTCAAGTGATTGGACTGATCCATATTCATTAGCTAGATAGGGATAGTGAGTTATAGTGATTGGACTTAATCAAATCAAGAGAAAGAAACAAGTGTTCTGTTATACAAGTAATATTTACAGAGAGGACATTGTCTTACACTCTTACACTCCAGGCTGCCAACTGCTTTATATTGGAACTGAAATAAGAAGGGGCCTATATTCCAACTGCCTTGTGATAAGGCTGCATATCTATCTTAGATATATATATATATATATATATATATATATATACACACAAGTTAACCCGTGCATGATACTCATGCATTCTAGTCAAATCAAGCTACTTAAGGTGTTAAAAAGGTTCTTGTCATGCATTTGGGCCTAGCCCAGGCCTCCTCAGGGGAAGAGCAGTACTTCCTGACGCAAACGCCCTTTTTTAATGTGGTTTTGTCCACATGTCACCACCTCATCATTTTCCTCCATCACCTCATCCTTCATCTTCATCGCCACATCCTTCATCTCCATCGTCTTACTGTTCTAAAACCTCTCGATACACAACGTTTCTGCTTAACACCTTATCACTGTGCTCAATCAGTCTTCCTTGAAGGGCAGTATTCATAACCTGCACCTTCACATCACTGCTTCTCCGTACACGTGAAAATGCGACATACAATTGTGTCACTACTAATCGAGTGCCATTGCACAGTCCTCTCTTAACATTCAGATTTCTCAATAGCATAATAATGCTTCCAACTTTCAATCTTAATCTGTGCCTTGGCATTCCGGAAGGAAAGCGTCAGTATTAGTTTTTTGCTGACTTGTCAGTAGAGCGTGAGTAGTAATTTTTGGCGACTTGTTAGGAAGGCGTGAGTAGTAATAGTAGGTGTTTGCCAAGTTGTTAGGAAGGCGGGTAGCACAGTAATATACTACACATGTGTGTTCATGAGGTAAAATTACCTCACGAAAATGATTTTGAGCCCTCAACTCGTAAATTTAGCCTTTACTACCCCTCCCACGGGGGGAAGGGGGTATGATGGAAGTTAACTGACTTCACTATTCTAATTTTTTTGTCAAATAATGTCAGTATACCAAATTTCAAGTCATTCGGATGAGCCTTTTCTGAGAAAATAGTTTTTTCCACAGACACACACACACTAACACACGCCGCTACACATGCAGGGGCGGATCTAGAAAATGTTTGTTCCCCGGGGCGATGTTAGGGCCGGGCGATTTAGGCCCCGCCCCCTTTCCGACTTCTGAGGCTGCCGGGGGCTGCACAGTATGTGCAGGTCCGCTCAGCAGTGACAGGCAGGGACAGTGTGCTACCCGGCTGCTCTGATTGTGTTTAAAACACAATCAGAGCAGCCGGGCAGCACACTGTCACTGCCAAACGGACCTGCACATACTGTGCAGCCGTCGGCAGCAAACCCCTGCTAGGGGGGGGCGATTGCCCCGATCGCACCCCCCTGGATCCGCCACTGTACACATGTGTGTTCATAAAGTAAAATTACCTCATGAAAATGAGTTTGACCCCTCAACTCGTCAATAATGTCAGTATACCAAATCTCAGCCCTTTTTGAGGGTTTTTTTCCACACACACTAAGAATTTAGTAGGTCAGTTAACCCGTGCATGATACTCATGCATTCTAGTCAAATCAAGCTACTTAAGGTGTTAAAAACTCCCCACTGTCACCCCGGCAACCACCAACCACTCCCAACTGTCACTTCTCCTTCAAGAAATATATAGGTCAGTGTATAACTCTGCCCAGCAGGTGGCGCTGCAGCTTGGTTTTTTTCCCCACACACGCCACTAGGCATTTATATAGTAGATATGTATTTGCGCAATGAGGACTGTATTGCTATTTTAAATGTTTATTGAGGTTTAAAGTCATTTAGACAGATATCTTATATAGATTTAGATCAATATTTTAGTATAGGAAGTATTATATAAGTGGTAATATAGGTACCTCAAGTTTATAATATACTAGAGAAATCTATTTTAGATGCTATGCACAAAATGTTGTACTGTTTTGTTGTGCTTATGCAATTGTATTGTTCACACTATAGTAGTATAATTTTATATAAACTTAGAAAGACCAATTTGGTGTGAGAATATTTCCTTTGTGTGTGCCTGTGGTCCAGTGTAGGGGGCAGAGGGTTCCTTGGTCTCTTTTTGGTGTTGCTAACTCCAGAACACTACCCCACGAAGAGCCTACAGTACTTAGACCAAGGTGGAGGCACTGCACAAAACTGAACACAAGGTAATGAGTCCATTTGCAGACAGGACACACAAAGATTAGTACACACACCCTAGCCGAGGAAAGGGGGTGTTACATAAAAAAAGAAGGTAAAAGTAGAAATGAATGAGGATGGTACTAAAACTAGTAGTAGTCATGACCTTGAAGTGATGTTGACAGTCTTCCACCATGCACATCTTCAGGTAGAGCTGCAAACCTGGCAGAGTAGGTGCAAATTGATTTACGGGCCCAAATCCAAGGATCATAAGTTGGGCTTACAACTTGAAGTGCACTTGCCAGATAAAAAGGTGCATATGCGCAAATAAAGATATAATGTGTATCTGCATTTTTGTGACTAGTAAATGAGATTTGTTGACCACATTTCTTTGAACTTGAACATTTTGTGAGCAATCTTTTACTGGTAGAAAATCATTACACCTATCTTTGTCTTTTCTCCAACCTTCTGGATGATATATGGCAATTTGGAAACAGGAATGCTCCTGTTCTGTCCATTATGTATCTCCATAGACTTGTGCATCTGTCTCTATAATGTGTAGTCACATCTAGCTGATTAAGAAGTTGTGTTCTGAGCTTACTATTTTCATTAACTGTGCATCTTATGTTAACTCATCTTGTTTATCCTTGACTATCCCTGAACTCTGGTAGTCCACACGATTGGCTTTGTCTCTCAGTTTCTGATATTCTTCTGCTTGACCCTGACATCCTGACTTAACTACTTACCACATCATTGCCTTAGTTAATATGAACTGCCTCTTGCACCTGTTGTCAGCAGCCTCCTAATGTTGCTCCTTGAGGAGTTACCATTTGCTTTCACTTTACAACAAAGTCTGGATACCCTTGTGGGCACTTCCGGTCAAAGCCGAAGGGATCATTAGCCTTTGTGCCCTAAATTAGCCAGTGCACACCACTAGAGACACAAGCCTTACCTGTATTTCCTTTGAAAGTGTACAGTACTGTTATACCACTTGAAAGCTGGGGGTGAAGGGATTGTGTTTGAAATGTCTTTAAACATGGTTAAATGGGCCCAGTGACTGGGAGAATGTTAAAGAAAGCACTTTCATAATTGTAAATTTCTAGTATTATTATTGTCCTTTATTCATCTTTATTCATAAAGCACTGACATATTACATAGCACTGTTTATTTAGAGTATCAAAACACAAACAAATTACAAACAATGACGTCAAACAGAAGGTAAATATGGCTCTTCCTGAATAATCTTATATCTATGACGTGTGAGGAACAATTGATACATAAAGTAGCGGAATAACAATTGTAGCTGCTGGTAAAGAAAGTGCATGTGGCTAATGTAAGGTAGATGCATTAGCAGCCACCAATATTATAGTAGCCATCAGTGACTGGAATTTCTGTGCAGGTACCAGTGGTGTGGTATGGTTGGAATGAGGAGAAAGAGGACAAGGTGAAAATATGAAACATGAACTAGTCCTTGAAGAAATTTTAAAGTAGCTGATGGCAACCATAACTGCGAAACACAATTGATCTTAACTGAACGTCCTTTCTATTCTTGTTCTGAAGAAGGCTGATGCTTTTGTGGTTATCCACCAGCTTGGAGTAGCTGGGTGTAGTCCGTTGTATAACGTTAAACTGCATACCGTTAATGCTTCCTTTCATTGCACACTAAACCTCTTGCACATGTTAAAATATATTATTGTAAATGATAAATTACAAAACAAAATGACCAAAAGCCACATTACTTTGAAGGGATCAGTGACCTGTAGCCAATCAGCGGAGCACCGTATGTATTAGACACTGACCGCAGTGCTTTCCTACTAAAGTCACACAGCCCGACACTATGTGACCTTTATAAGCCCCTAACCTCCAATAAATGTCCTCTATAAACAGCCATAACCCTTCGTTATTAAGGTGGATTCCATCTGGTCTAAAGAGGTGCACCTGTTCCACTGTAATTACGGAATGGTCAATAATTATACCCCCAAGGGAACTAATGACATGTTCATTGGACCAACTAAGCTTGTTTCACTGATCACTGTGACCGATGCTAGAGAAGCTGGCCAGTGGCTAGAGAGCTAGTCTCTGTTTAGCTAGTGTTTATGGTCACAAGAAACTGTGTGGAATATTTATATTATCAAGTACTGTTACCATCCAGACATTAAAATAAAAAAAGTAAAAGGCAAGAAGTTGTTTACGTGCATTTCACCAGAAGTGTGTTCTTGCCCATATATATATATATATATATATATATATATATATATATATATATATATATATATATGGTGCATGGTGACATACTGATCGAATAGGTTCATATTTCTGTCATACCTCATATCTTGAACGATGTAATACATAGAAAAATGGATATATACCTTATGAGTCAATATACCCAAATCCAATCTTATAATGAAGGGGCACATTGGCAGAAAGTCAGATTGAACTAATCTTGTTAATCCAACATAACAATTGCCGATATATAAAATACAATTCAAATCAAGACTATATAATGTAACAATCAAAACAGGTGTATAATATATGAAAAAGTGATCCTTCAAGATATATATCACATAATGATGGCGAGTCTCATATGTAATGAAATGGCCTGCGTGGTAGATTATATATAGATGAAAAACATTTCCGAATTTCCAACAATCGGCATCTATTTTCTCTCACATAAGGACATAAATTCCACAATTAAAAGACAATAGAAAGTCTCAAGCAATTTTCATATTCCTCATTATTGAAGAAAACTACCTAAATGGAAAGGAGCTGATCATTCCAGAAACCATTTTAACTCGAATTCTGCATTCAGACCCTCTGGGGCTAGTGTTTTAAATTTATAAATATTTTCCATTTCAGCCTTTGCTAGGCTAATCTCTTGGTCATTGCATCTCAAATTACTCGCTATCTTTCTAATACCACAGAAGAACTCAATTGAATTGAGATTACAATCCTGTAGATCTTTGCAATGAGCAGACAAGGAATGGTTTATATAACCCTTCTTTGTATTTCTCAAATGTTCCACCAGATGGACTTTAAGGGGTCAACTAGTATTTCCTATGTACTGCTTACTATACTTACATTGGATCAAATATATCACATTTTTGAATGGCAGGTGATAAAGTCCATAATTTTATAATTCAAGCCATTTACTGTAGATTTGCACTCTGTGATTTTAGATTGATTGCTCTGAATAGTTCTACATGGTAGACACATGCCACATCTATGGAAACCTGCAGTATTGATTCGTTGTTGATTAGTTTTTCTAGATAATATACTACGGACAATGCGGTCTTTAATATTAGTGGCCTTTCTATACACAAATTTAGGTTCCCTAGGTATCTGATCTTTCAAAATTGGGTGACTGGTAAGTATCTTCCAATATTTACTCACTACATTCTCATAATTTCTGTGTTTTCTATTATATTGCGTAATGAAAACCACATCTCTTTTCACATTATCCACTTTTTTCTTTGGTTCCAATAAAGATATCCTATCCATATTCTTAACTTTCATATGCGCATTCTCAATTAGTTGAAATGGTGAGTGCCCTCTCTACTTTTTGAATATGTACCAGCTACTATGGAAATGGGAGCTATTGTGGGGCACCAAAAAGGATGACTTACTTTAAAAGATGTGAGTGCAGTCTTTTCCAAATATATATATATATATATATATATATATATATATATATATATATATACACTATTCCAATACATATACTCTAGTATTCATAATAAAGCTTATCTTACAGACAAATCTTGCCAGTACAACATCGCTGCTTTATAAGACTTCCCAGTGCAAAGTCACTACTTAAGATGGCTGACCTCATACCGTGATTTGTTAAGAGCACATGCTACCAGCATGTGGCTCTCGGGTGGCCATTTTTATAACTATAGCAACAAGCCCAGTTACTAACTTGTTAAACTATACAACCAGTATTAGCAATAAATATCAAGTAATACAATACTTGCAAGTCCACCACAAATATCTCTTTCTCTAGCAGTCATTACACATTGTCCACTAATCTCTCTTTGGTCTCACAGGTTATTAATACAAAACCATGTAGTCTGTATCTTTATCTAGCAGCCATTATACATGTCTCATAACTTCCGTTAGGGGGATGGGGTGGGAGCACATGTTAGCAAAGCAAATTACACAATACAGTCCATATTAAAATCAACAACTACTATTTTGCAATATTATTATTATACTAAGGATTACGTTATGTTTATGGATCGTCATCATCATCTTTTATATATAGCGCTACTGATTCCGCAGTAGGTTATTGGAGCGAGAGCGAGAGAGAGCAAGAGAGAGAGCGAGAGAGAGAGCGAGAGAGAAAGAGAGAGAGAGAGACTAGGGTCAATTTTGATAGCAGCCAATAAACCTACAAATTTGTATCTTGGCAAAACCATTTCGCATTGGAGGAGGAGGTAAATTTAAAAAAGTGGGGACAGATTTATAGTTGGGGTAGGGCATGTCCTACAACAATTTAAGATTTTACTGTAACAAAAAAGCTATTTGTGTGCTACATGAAAAAATAGAAGTATTTTCCTTACATGCAAAATTATAAATTCATTTGTCCCCCTTGCATTGTAACGTGGTTTGTCCAGGTGCAAATATACTCCTGTTTTTGCTTTGCTTACCTTAATGAATTCGGCCCAGTATGTGAACAAAAGAGCATGAACATATTGATCATAAATTAAACAAGGTGGTAAATATGCATAACTACTTTTTACATGATAGCGGAGGATTTATAGCAGGGATGCTGATGATAACACTGTGACCTTTGGTGAGTGGTGCAGTGTGAAGTATGAGAGAGGCCATTAAGCCGAAGGAGTTTAAAAGCATGTGTTGTGAGCTGAATATGTTACTTACCAACAAGGGGTTAAGCCTAGGACGGAATCAGCCAATTGGAACAAGGTGGGAGTGGTTGTGGAAAGAATATATCCAGCAGCAGAAGAGGGAGAGCTTCCTGTTTCCTGGATCCGGATAGCTGGCAGCATCAGGCTAAGTGGTTCTTTTATATTGCATTTCTGTCTTGTCTGCTCCTATATTTCCCTCGCTTCCTCCATCTCCTTTACTCTTCTCTCCTCCTGTTGCTTTATCTTCTCATTCTTCCCCTCTTTTCAGTCCTTGTTTCTCCCCCCCCCCCCACGTGCCATGGCATCCACCCGTCCCCACCGTTCTAGGTCTGTCCCCTCCAGGTTTTCCCCCCCCCTGCCTCCTCCTCCACGTTCCGTGGCCTCCACGGAGGCTCCTTCCTCCGTTTCCCGGGCTTCCGCTCCCCCCCCCCCCCTTCAACCCAGCGTGTATTGCCGGGTCCGTCCGGCGGGTCTGGGCGGGGGGCGGGGCGTGTTTTTAGCCATGCCGCTGCCGCGAGGGGTCCTCGCGGGGCTGGCACCAGACGACCTAGGAGGTCCAAGGCGCCGGAGCGGGCGGCTAGGCCGCTTGTTACCGGCGCAGGCCCCAGGAAGGCAGGAACAGTTCGCGCCAGGGGCAGGGGATCTCCTTCCCCGGCGCCCGCGGCGCCAGGTCACTTCCGGCCCTGGTTCCCTCAGCCAGCTCCCGCTGCTGAGCTTAGGGTAGGGGGGTCCACAGTTGTTAAAGCAGTGGGGGCAGGGGTTCCAGCCCCCCCTGCCTGTTCCCAGGGGCTCCCATCTCCCTATAGGGGCCTGGGCCCCATTATATTTGACCCCCCTCCTGTTTCCCCATCCATCTCCAGCATTCAGGTTTCCGGGCTTCCCGGGGATCAGCCCCACATAAATATGCAGCAGGATGTTCTCCCCCTTTTGCCAGCATTCCATGGGGCATTAACGGGCGGTACCCCCCTCCCCCTCCCTTTCCCTCGTTCCAGAGACAGCCCCCCTCCCACCTCATCCCCCCTACTATTTTCCTTGGAATCTTCGGTTAGGGCCGGGATATCATCTAACCAGGCCCCCGGGCTGTTGGGGCCAGCCCCGGTCAGTTTTTCTAATACCTGGGGAGCATTTTCACACCAGGCCCCCCCCGTAGTCCCTTCTATAATTCGGTCTTCCGGCCCTTCAGTTCCAGCTGGCAGCTGGCCTTTTACACCGGCACCATTTTACCAGCCCGAGGCGGCCAATACTAGCACCCAGGGGTTTCTGCCATACCCCCCCAAAGATTTCAGGCCCGTTCTAGATGGTGTAAGTGAGTGGTCGGCCCCCTATCCTTCCTTGTCGGGTCAGTACCTTCACGCGTATCCTAGACCCTCCTTTTATAATTCCGCTGTGTGTTCTAGTAAGGATCCTCAGCTCCCCCCATCAGAGCAGCCACGGGACCGTAGTCAAAGGGTCCCTCCTCCCGCTGGTTTCTACGGTCATCTCTCGAATGCTTCTCCCTTAGTCACCTCGGCAGAGGTCCCACCTCACGTTTCACACAGTTTGTCTCCCCCGCATGCTAACGTGTCTTCTCATCCAGTGACACAGGTGCAGCTGTCCTCCGCAGGGACTCAAGTGGACGAGGGCGGGGCAACGAGTCTTCAGCTGCGAGGAGAAGAGTCGGTGCAGGCAACAACGCAGCAAGGGGCTCGGCAGAGTGGATCGGAAGATGAGGACGTACCGGGGGCTGTTCGGCAGGAGGCACTGGGAACATCCGGTGAGTATGAGGGCTCTACTATATGCAATACACAATACATGTCTGATTCTAGCATTTCAACTACCAGTGCAGAGTCAGCTTCATCTTCCCCTAGGCAGGGTCAGCGCAAGCTGATTAAAATTCTTAACACTCATTTTGGGGGAGCTAAGAGGAAGAGCAGGGACAGGTTAGATACCACCTCTTCCACACCGACAGGAGGACCGCTAGTGAAGTGTGAGAACACAGCATTGTCGATAGGCATTAGACGCAGCATGAGATATAAGATTAAGAGAGGGTATTACGTTGACATATTTGAGCTGACAGCGGACACACAGAAAGAGTTGGCGGCCGCATGCGCAAGAGGTGGAGTTGGTGAGGATGCG
This sequence comes from Mixophyes fleayi, assembly GCF_038048845.1. Lineage (NCBI taxonomy): Eukaryota > Metazoa > Chordata > Amphibia > Anura > Limnodynastidae > Mixophyes > Mixophyes fleayi. Next base: position 84,144,392 of record NC_134407.1, on the reverse strand, counting down.
TATAGAAATTTTTCTAACTGGCTAACGGGGTACTGTGTTTTCTCGGCTTGCTATTTGGAAACGAGACCAGATGCAATTATAGACGTTTGGAAATATCTCCATTTAATTAACGAGATGCATAGTTGTGAACGCCCCGGGACCTGGAGGTTGTATGATAAGCTTTTCCGAGAGAAAGTGCACGGCCAACATTATATGCCCCTGGCCTATAAGGATGTAGAAATCTGGATGAGATTGAATAGAGCCCAGATGGGAGGGGTGCACATGGGGTACGGTCCCCCGCAGTCGGCTAGGTTTCAGTACGGGGGGAGACGTGGTGCTCCCCTGTCCTCAAGGAATCGGTGCTTTGCTTTTAACAACTCCTCATGCGGGAGGGGGGAGGCATGCCGTTACAGACACGCCTGCTCCAATTGTAGAGGAAGTCATCCCCTCAAAGACTGCCCTAGGGGCACCGTTGGCGTCGGTAGGGGACGGGGGGGGGCAGGGAGTGCTATCTAAGGCGGTTTCTCCCATTATATTCCCTATCCTTTGTAGGTGGCTGGCTCTTTATCCGGATGCGGCCCAGGCCTCTTTCCTTAGAGAGGGTTTTCGCCTCGGTTTCCGCCTCCCCATTGACAGTGGGGTGACGGGTACCGCCGCCAGGAACCTTCGTTCCGCATATTTACATCCTGACATTCTGGCAGAGAAGGTTGGTAAGGAGATAGGCCTGGGACGTATGGTGGGCCCCTTTTCATCCCCCCCCATTCAGGATTTAGTCATTTCCCCGGTCGGGATAGTACCAAAAAAAGCCCCGGGAAAATTTAGATTAATTCAGCATTTGTCTCACCCAGCGGGCAACTCGGTTAATGATGCGATTGACCCTACAATTAGCTCAGTGGTGTACCAGTCTTTCGATGATGCTTTAACTTTAGTTAGGGAGTTTGGCAAGGGAGCGATGATGGCTAAATTGGACATAGAATCCGCTTTTCGCCTCCTCCCTTTGCATCCCGAGTCCTTTAAATTTATGGGTTTTAAAATTCGTAACGAGTACTATGTGGATCTATGCCTGCCAATGGGCTGCTCGGTTTCATGCGCATATTTTGAGGCTTTTAGTTCCTTCCTCCACTGGTGTGTCGGGGCGGGAACTGGACACCGCGGAATAGCTCATTATCTGGATGACTTCCTGTTTATAGGCCCAGCCAATTCCCCTTGTTGTAAAGACATTTTGTTTTCGGCACAAGCGCTATTCCGGGTGATGGGCGTACCAATAGCTGCAGACAAAACAGAGGGCCCAGCCACATGCTTGGCCTTTTTAGGCATAGAAATTGACACAATAGAAGGTTGTTGTCGTTTACCCCCTGATAAAATTGTTAAATTACAGTCACTGATTGAAGAAGTTATGTCGTCCTCGTCCTGCTCCTTACGGAAGGTTCAATCTCTGTTAGGCTCCTTCAATTTTGCTTGTCGGGTGATACCTATGGGCCGAGTGTTTTGTAGAAAATTGCAACTAGCAACGTCGGGTTGCCGTAGTCCCCATTCCCAAGTACGGCTGTCAGAGGAAATTAGGGAGGATTTGGTTGTATGGAAACGGTTTCTGGCATTTTTCAACGGTATACGAGTATGGCCAACACCCCCAGTATCCAGTACATCCTTGGACTTACATACAGACGCATCTGGCTCAAAAGGTTTTGGTGCTTTTTTTCAGGGAGAGTGGTGCGCGGCCCCTTGGCCGCAGTCATGGGAGGATGAGGGGTTGGTCCGGAACTTGATAACTTTGGAGTTGTTTCCCATAATAGTGGCTTTAGAGTTGTGGTCTGATCGGTTGCGCGGTAGGAGTGTGGTATTTTGGTGTGATAACTTGGGTGTGGTCCAGGCTATTAACAAGCAGAGTGCCTCATCACGCCCGGCGATTAACTTGTTACGAGTCTTGGTATTGAGATGCCTAGAGTGTGATATTAGTTTTCGAGCACGGCACGTTCCTGGTGTAGATAACCAGATAGCAGACTCTCTTTCTCGTTTTGACTGGCAACGTTTTAGGTCTCTGGCCCCGCATGCTCGTGTAACGGGCTTACAGTGTCCCCCTTCTGTTTGGCAGATGATACGATAGGTATAAAGTGGCTAGCGGAGGCGTCCTTGGCTCCTGCGACTAGAAGGTGTTATCAAGGGGCATGGGAACGTTGGTTGGGTTACCAGGCGTCTTGCAACAGCAGCATCTCAGGTCAGATTCCCTCTATTACGGGCTTTATGTGGAACCAGTATAACGAGGGGGTGTCTAAAGCGAGAATGGGGTCTCTCTTAGCCGGTATTTCATTCATGGCTAGGCTTAATGGTACACAAGATCCCACAAAATCATTTATTATATCAAAGGCTTTGAAAGGTTGGTCTAGAATGCAGCCGATGAAGAGTGACACTCGCCGGCCTATTGACGGCCAAATTTTAGCTAGGCTGATCGAGGTTTTGCAGAAGCTAGCTATGGATGATTATGAGGCTTTGCTGTTCGGGTTAGCTTTCTCAGTAGCGTATCGCGGTGCTTTCAGAATTAGCGAGCTAGTAGCCAGATCCAAGAATGACGTAGGGGGGGCTTTACTGTCTAGAAACGTGATTTTACAACCTAACGTTATGCGCTGTAAGATAGTTAAGTCAAAAACAGACCATTTAGGCCGAGGTCATTGGTTGACAAATACAGAACAGCAGGGAGCAGTTATATGCCCAGTCATAATGGCCAATAAATTCGCTAGTCTCCGGCCCACGGGGGAGGGTGTATGGTTAACTCATATGGACAAGACACCGTTAACTAAATTTCAGTTTAACGCCTTGTTAAAACGGGCGATAGAGGAAATAGGTCTAAATCCTGCAGACTATGGTACTCATTCTTTTAGGATAGGGGCTGCCACTGCCGCTGCGGTTGGGGGTGCATCTGTCCCCGCGATTCAAGCACTAGGGAGATGGAGGTCACAGGCATATAAGAAATACATCCGGCCTTATAAGGAGCCTTGAAAGGGCTCTTACTGCACAGTCTTGCATCTCCTCAAGTCTTCATTTTTCTCTATCGCTTTCATCTTATCTTTTTCTCCTCTATCACTTGGTGACTCAGGGCTGTGCTGCTCGCTGTGTTGAACGGGGGCGTGAAGGGATTTTCTCCCCTTGTTTCCTTGGCAAGGCCTGATTAGTGTGTGTGCCTCCCAGGGTTATAAGGGGTTTTTTACCTTCATGTGGGTTACCAACTTTCCTTTTCATTTGTTTAAGAGTTAGAATAAATTAGTTTTGAGAATAAATAAAATTAAATAAAAATAAATAAGTAAATATTTAAAAAGTGGAACAGGTGGCCCTCATATGGGGAATAAAGGTGTAGCTAAGGAAAAGTTTTCTTCCGTGGCAAATACTTCAAGTAAACGGGGGTGGCCCCTCTGGTAAGGAGGGGCTATTTCCAGCAAGAAGGCTGCAGAATTAGAACACGTTTTGTGGTAGTCGTTACGGTTTTTTAGATATGGGTATGATCTGATGAGAATATTTATTTTGTCCTAGGTTCCACGGTGACGACGACGCGAATATGGGTCGTGGGGCATTCGTTTGTTTTTTGGGCAGCGAAGCACAGATTAGCGGATAGGCGGTTCGGTTTTAAACACCCAGTTGACATCAGGTGGTTGGGCAAGAGGGGCATGTTATGGGCGGAGTTGATTCCCACATTGTGTAAGGAAATGGAGGAGCACGGTACCCCCGATATAGTTGTGATTCATCTGGGAGGTAATGACGTAGGTAGAGGAAAATCCCTAGATTTAATCATAAACATTCGTGAGGGTCTTGCACAGATACACGCCCGATGGCCTTCAATAAAGTTTTGTTGGTCTAATATTATTCCCCGGTTGTCTTGGAGGTCATCTATTCCCCCGGCCACATTGATAAGGGTGGTTAAAAAGATTAACGGGTACGCTAGGCAGAACGTTAAAAGCATGCAAGGGGTAGTGATAAGTCATCCTGGGTTAACGGTGGACAGGAGACATCTTTTCAGAGCGGATGGGGTGCATTTGTCGGCAGAAGGAATGGTTTTATTTATAGAAAGTATTTTTTCGGAGTTGAGGGGTTTAGTTTTTTCTTTAGGTGGCGGGCCGCGTGGTCCATAAGAACACACGGCGGTGGTGGGAGAGCATGGCAGTCAGATGGTTGTTAAACATACGGTACGTAAGTGTGGGCAATGTAGCCTTGGTTCCCTCGTCGTTATCAGACTCGTTGATGCTCTAGTAAGGAGTATCAGGTTTTGCCTTGAAAGGGTTTGACCAGTTTTGAGTCCAGAGGGTATTGAGTTAATTTATAGTCGATAGTACCGGCCAATAGATAAGGTTTTAAACCAGGTTGGTGGAAAAGAGACGATCTTCCACAATATTGGTTTATGTTGGTTTAGCTGGCTGCCCTGCTCTTCGCCACCTATATAAAAAAGGTCCAAATTGTTGATAGAAATTTTGATAGATTTTGATAGAAATAAAATAATAAAAGAAAATAAAAATAAATAAAATAGTTTATAGAAAATAAAATAAAAATAAAATAAAAATAAAAATAAAAATTAATAACAAAAATAAAAGGACCTTTTTATTTCCAAACTTAAGTCGGTGTCCGTGTCTTTATTTCATGGTTTCTAAGTATGGTGTAAGGTTAACACAAAGGTGGTTTTACATATGGGGGGGGAATCAACACTATGCATTTTAGTATGAGAGAGGCCATTAAGCCGAAGGAGTTTAAAAGCATGTGTTGTGAGCTGAATATGTTACTTACCAACAAGGGGTTAAGCCTAGGACGGAATCAGCCAATTGGAACAAGGTGGGAGTGGTTGTGGAAAGAATATATCCAGCAGCAGAAGAGGGAGAGCTTCCTGTTTCCTGGATCCGGATACCCACCCACCCGCCCTGTATTAAGTATATCAGGTTTACTTCTTGTCACGAGGAAAGAAGTTTGGTGGTGGGAGAGCATGGCAGTCAGATGGTTGTTAAACATACGGTACGTAAGTGTGGGCAATGTAGCCTTGGTTCCCTCGTCGTTATCAGACTCGTTGATGCTCTAGTAAGGAGTATCAGGTTTTGCCTTGAAAGGGTTTGACCAGTTTTGAGTCCAGAGGGTATTGAGTTAATTTATAGTCGATAGTACCGGCCAATAGATAAGGTTTTAAACCAGGTTGGTGGAAAAGAGACGATCTTCCACAATATTGGTTTATGTTGGTTTAGCTGGCTGCCCTGCTCTTCGCCACCTATATAAAAAAGGTCCAAATTGTTGATAGAAATTTTGATAGATTTTGATAGAAATAAAATAATAAAAGAAAATAAAAATAAATAAAATAGTTTATAGAAAATAAAATAAAAATAAAATAAAAATAAAAATAAAAATTAATAACAAAAATAAAAGGACCTTTTTATTTCCAAACTTAAGTCGGTGTCCGTGTCTTTATTTCATGGTTTCCAAGTATGGTGTAAGGTTAACACAAAGGTGGTTTTACATATGGGGGGGGAATCAACACTATGCATTTTAATACAGGAGCTCAGCCCACATGTGGCTTAACCATAAGATTGATTTGTTACACAGAGGAAGCAGGGAACTTCACACATGCTCAGAAGATATCAGTAGTCAGACATTAACAAACGTCATAGGAAACAGATCTACACACACAGAGATAACAGAGCACACTGATTCCTAAAAGGACATATGTGTTTGTATGCAAAAGCATTTATGTATTTGTATAACAGATGATTGGCAGCTTTTTCCCTGCATTGCTTTAGAGATGACCCACTGTTTCTTAAGTTATCACATCTAGAGATTCCTAAATGTTACTACAACCAAATTCCAGTAATTCTAAATCCCTCCTACTTTTGTGTTACCCCACCTGCAGTTTTTTCCAGGACTATTTTAAGTTCCCAATCCGCCCCTTGTCTTAGGTCCTCATAAAGAGTTAGTAGTAAATCCATTTAGAAGGGGATATTTTGCACCTTGGCAAAACCATGGTTTTACTGTGGGAGGTAAAGTGTTCGGGTAGATTTAGAGTTGGTGAAGGGATGTGTCCTAGTTCAAAATTGCAGTTTAAAAATAAAGCTGCCCAATATTTTTGTGCTACATGCACAAGCAGATGCTATTTTCCCTGCAGGCAAAAAGAACATTTTATTTGAACTCATTGCATTACAGCATGGTTTGTCCAGGTGTAAATTCTCACCTTTTAGCTGGATTTCATCCTGACTAAGTGAGGCCCATAGCGTGTACAAGAGAAGGAAACCTATAATTAGTCTCAGTAATCCAATAGTCTCAGTTCCTGAGGTCAATATCGCTGCTTGTTGGAACACATTACCACCTTCCTTTGGCTGTGGCATCAGGCAATCTGCCTCCTATTTATACATATTCCAAACCAATCGATGCACACAGTTTCTTGCATTATAAGAGTAACCATTTTAGGCCCTGGAAAGATAATATCCCGAAGGGCCAATTTCTGAGGATGAAAAGAAATTGTTCATCTGAAAGTGATTTTAAGAAACATGTTACAACTGTCTATCAATCTTTTGTGGAACAGGGCTATCCAATTAAAGTGTTACAACGTGCCTTAAATGCTGTAGAGGATATTGATAGAAATCCTCTAATCAATCAGTCGTCTATGAATAAACAAAAGGATGATGTGAGACCTTTAATGTTCACTACTCAGTATAATAGCTATGCTCACCAGATTAGAAGCATTATTAATAAGAACTCTACAGTACTGGTAGCTGATGATTTACTGAGTTTGTCTATCTCTAAGAATAACAATGTTGTATTTAGAAAGTCGCGCAACCTTAAAGAATTTTTGTCACCAAGCTATTATGATTCGAAAAGATTGGGTAAGCCACCCAATGATTCCTTAATGAAGAATTGGTTAACAACTAGATCTAATGGCTTCTACCGTTGTGGTAGGAAGAAATGTTTAACATGTATGTCTGCGGATCATGGATGTGATTCCTTTGTTTCAAACTTTTCTGGAGAGAGGTTTTCTATTGATAAAATATTGAATTGTCAATCTACATTTGTGGTATATCTGATAAATTGTTCCTGTGGCCTACAATATGTGGGCCGTACAATTCGTTCTGTGGGAGTACGCTTCACAGAGCACCGTAGGAACATCCTTAAAAACGTGAAAACACACAGTTTGTCACAGCATGTTAATGTTTGTAAGAGTGGCTCTTTAGAGGGACTTCGTATTAGGGCAATTGAACAAATAGACACCACCCCTAGGGGAGGTGATAGATTTAATCGTTTGTGCCGTAGAGAGGCTTATTGGATTTTTAGACTAAATTCTATGGTTCCTCTTGGTTTAAATGATAGTATAGAACTCAATAACATATGATTATACTTATCATTATTATATCCTCTTTATGTTGTTTCATTATTTCCCAGCCTATATTGTTATTACATGTTGTCAATTGTTTACTCACATACATCTCGAGGTAGACTTACAGTATTTTATATTCCTTATATATGCATGATTTTATTTTTGACTTTTTCATGCATATATTCAATACTGTGTTTCTTTGCAAATATTTTATCAGTGGCCCGCTTGGTCCATCGTTAGTGCTACTTAGATGGTTTAAAAGCTAAGCAAATCCAAGTAGGGTCGCCACCTGGATGGGAGACCGTCTGCAACTTCTAGACTGAGGGCGCCCCATTTGGAATTATATAATTTTTTAGATTGTCCCACAACAATACATTGTTGAGACTAAGATGTGATTTTGTGGCTCAAGACTTTTATTTATTTATTTATTATTAATTATTATGTTTAAGTGTATATAGCTGTCAATGCAGTATACATACATTGATTATTATCATTTTGTAGGCCCACATGGGATGTTTATTACATTTGGGCCATCTGTGATTGCTGCTTTGTAGCCTAATTTGAGCAGCTGTTTTATATGCATCTATTTAGCTTCAGCTACACACAGCTTGGAAGCTTATTAACGATTGGAATCATTATTTCTTGATTGGCCGGATGGTGTCATGTGACACTCGGGCCGGCTTTAAATGGCATCTGGAAAACCATTAGCAATACTCCTCTGATGAAACCGTGACTGATACGGAGAAACGCGTCAGGATATTTCTTTCTGACTCTACGAACACATTAAGTCTGGCATTCTCTACCTATACCCCGGGGTATCAAGCTGCAATTCAAGTAAGTGGACTAAGTGGATAAAGCGGATCTATATTTCTATTGCCTCCGTGCAGATGTCTATACGGGCCATGAAGAGTGTATGATTGTTCAACAAAAATCATCTATTACTGCTGATGCAGTTGGACTGAACGTTTATTTCATTTACACCTGGCCGTCAACTACATAGCAAGACCAGGACAGCGTCTTTTCCTTTGATTATAAGACTGCATACTTCCGCTTCATTATAGAAGATATCCACTTGTTCTAATATTGTTTCAGCGTATATTTACATGCCGATTGGGCTGCTGAATATCTGAAAAAGTTTAAGGGAATTCCTTTATGCCTACACAAAAGACTGACTGTTATTTTTCTATGGTATAAGATTCCCAGTGTCTTACTTACTGCAGCGGATATCTACATCTACTAATTCCATCTCCGGATGCATTCAATTGCTAGTTAATCTAACTTCTGAGAATGAGAATGCCAATTAGTGTGTAACATTTGTTATTAAGAGTTTTTCCACTGCGCCTGAAGTGCAGTTGGATCTATAGAGTATTAACTCGTATTTTATTTGTTTTATATATTTCATTCCAATGGAATAATAAATAATATTGTTGGAAACTGCGCCCCTTTTTTTCTTTTTTTCCTATTTATACTTAGTGGGCCTGAGTCATTAATGAAAGTAAGGCAAATAAAAGGAGCAAATGTTCTCTGGGACAAACCATGTTACAATGCAAGGGGTGCAAATCAATTTATTATTTTGCAGATAAGTTAAATACTGGCTGTTTTTTCATCTAACATACAAATACTTGCTAGTTTTAATTTTACACTGAAATTTAATGTTGATCTAGGACATGCCCTACCCCAACTATAAATCTGTCCCCACATTTGAAATTTACCTCCCCCTCTAATGCACAATGCCACATGGTTTTGTCCAAAGTTACTCATTTTCTTTGCTTTGCTCTTCTTAATGACTCAGGCCCAGTATCTTCAATAGAAATCGACACACAGTGAGTTAAATACATCTTACTTCAGCCATGACACCAGTGCAGCTACAGAAAACAGAGCTGCCAACAAGTAAGATCCCAGCAATTTGTAAGTGTGAAACTATGAGGCCTATCAATTATACTTGCCCACTCTCCCAGAATGTCCAGAAGACTCCCAAATTCAGGGTATGATGCGATCCACCCCGTCCCCTTCCGTCCTCTCAATTCATTTCTGCTCAGGGATCGCCCAGAGGGAAAGAGTTGACAAGTATTCTATCAATTATTATTCGTGCTGTTGAGGTGAAAAGGGTAATTTTTTATAGCTGCTTACAGTGGCGATAATTACTTTTTGTTACTGTTTAACAACATTTTATTTCTGTGGTAGAGTGATATGCCGCTGTCCCTGAGAAATCTATCTAGAGCAATAGAAGAGATGTATCGCTCCGAAGGCCCTCGCTCTGCACTGCAGGGCTCGGTGCTTGCATGGAACTGGAAACACAGATTTGAGCTTTCAGTTCAACTGCTATTGAGATAAATAAATAAAACTTATAGGAGGTAGATAATTATAATGTATTCATTTTCTAGGGGAGAGGGTAATAGCTCTAGTCAGTTTACAGAGATCTGCACTGAAAAAAATATATCTAACAATAATTTATATTTTTCAGTACTCCCCTTCATGAGATGCCATAAACAGAACAGGCATCAAGGCACCACATTCACAGTTGAAATAGTTGTATAAATAGGCTCCACTCATGCTTTTGCCGAAAGCTAAAAAAAAAACAAAACAAAAAAAAACAGCGCTTAAGATGGCTCAAAATAATATTAAAAATATTTGAAAACACACCTTAGACCACTTGGCCATGCTACCACACAAAGAATGAAAAGTAGTACTGTATATGAGCACAGTGACCTTACAATAAACAAACAATATAATGTATTATAATATAAAAACATATATAAAATCAGTATCATAATAAAAACCAAGGCTGAAAAAGATGTAACATGAAATAGTGAACATATCTTGGGAACTGTAGAAAATCCCTCAATAACCAATAGAAATAAACGAAACAACCTCTGATGATTCATGAATCACTGGAATCCTGCATGTAGTGAAACATACAATAAGTGATATGATATAACAGAAACCCCAATAGAGATATCATAAATCTTGACTTAATGCAAATTGCAGTTTTATCTTGGCTTAGTCTTGAGTGGTACCACTTACTACAAATTCATATCATTACTAGAGATACAAAGACTCAGTTCCCTGAGAACCGAACACACTCGAACTTAGCAGATCCACTAGTTGGAACAATCAACAACAGCAATATTCCAATGCCGAGCTGATAAGTTTCAAGGGTATAGGTGAGTGTGTTTAGGAAGACTGACAGTACCCGGCTTGCTGTTCTGTGGGGCTCTGTCTCACCCCAGACTGTGGCAAGCCGGGCTCCGGTAAGTCAACAACAAAGGGAATCCTATAGTTGGCTGCACGCGTTTGTGAACACCTCCTTATATGAAATCACTGCTGAGGTTATCCTGTCTTAGTGATGCTGATTTGAGCAAGGGGGAAATTGATGATAAAACCTCCATGTAAACGTCCACATGTAAAGTAAAAGACCCAAGGCATCACATCGATGTACATGAGGTTTGACGCGTTTCATTATTCAAAGATAATTTCAGAAGAAAATAGTCTGGTATAGCATATCAAATAATATGTCACTTCCACATAATATTGGAAGTGACTGATCTCAGCCTGACTGTGTCTCCTACAAGTACTCACTGGTAAAGAAACACACCCACATCAGCTGTGATACTTTCAAACACAAACTTGCTGGCAATCAACATTTTGATATAAAAAAATAAATACATAACAAATCAAAGCTCACTGGGTTTATATATACCAATAATCAAAGTATACATGTGTATACAAAACAACAAAACAGATACAATTTTGTTAAGGGCTCTCAATAGTTAAACTAATGTCAATATGATTTTGATATATACTCTTTGTTCTTAAAATATTGCATGCCACAAACCAACTAACTGAGACTTTATTGCAACTAAATAAAAAGGATAAACATATAAAATAATAAGAAAAGTAATGAGAGAAATAAAAAATATATATATATTTATAAATATAAGTACATATTAATTCCCCCATCCTGGATTCGAACTAATGACCTCCACTCCATTCACAAATATACTTTATGAGGCTCCAACCTGTTGGAGGTAATCTATTCACAGACACCAAAAAATAATACTTCTTGTGTAGCTACATGTATGTAGCATGGCAAAGCGGTCTAAGGTGCTGGATTAAGGCATCAGTCTCTACCAAGGCGTTATCAGCTCTTCTTATTGCATTATTCCTCTTTACTCAGGGTGTATGAACTACTTTTTTGGAGATTCATATATGAAGATATATGTATATACGTAGAAATATATAATATATATATATATATAATAAATATATATATATATATATATATATATATATCATACTTGCCGACTTTCTTCAGCTCCCTTCCGGGAGCCAGCCAGTGGAGGGGGGCGTGAGTGGGGCGGAACGGCCAAAATCGCGTCATTTTGGCCCCGCCCCCTGTGACATCATGACGCAACAGCGTCATTTGACAGCGGGGGGTGGGGCCAAACGCCGCGAATCACCGGGAATCACGGCGTTTGGGATCTAATTCTGCCCACTTCACTAGGAAGTGGGGCACTTCCTAGTGAAGTGGGCAGAATTCGGGAGATTGCCACACTCGCCCGGGAGTCCGGGAGACTCTGGCAAAATGCGGGAGTCTCCCAGGCATTCCGGGAGAGTTGGCAAGCATGATATATATATGTGACCAGGCTGACTTATACTGAGCAGCCAAGTGTTGAGGTTGCTATGGAAACGCAGGGTGAAGAAGAGGTCAGCCATACCAGAGAGTCTGTGAGGAGAAGAGAGAGAAGCAGGGAGGAGAAAGCTGACAGGAAGAGGTGCTGGGGGTCTGAGAGAGGTGGCAGCAACAGGAGCAGCAGTGAGGTGAGTGTCGAAAGCAGAGTCTGCCGAAACGACCGAGTGTACAGAGGAAGAGAAGGATGTCTATATATATATATATATATATATATATATATATAACAAGAACTTTCTTTGCATCAGTAAATATCGTGACATCATAGAGTATTTTCCCCTGTTTCTTGTCTATTTTGTCATTCACAAATAAGGCCATGATTATGTTATATATGCCCTGTTTATGGAGATCTCCCAAACCCCTGATTGTCAAATGCTGAGGTTGTAAAGTGCTATTATTACATAGTTGGAAAATTTAAATGGATAGAATTACCACAATAGTGCTGATAAACCAGATGTAACACTGGTTATAGGATCTGGTGCTAATCTAGATTGACACTGGCCGACCAGAGTGTAATGTGCGTATTGTCGCTAACCAATAACGATTGTCGAACCTCGATTTGTGTTTCCAACGCACAAAGATTTATTCGCAATAAGTGGAAAAAATATGCTCAAGCGATGTAATAGTAAATACAGCCGTTACTTAACACAGGCGCTCTGGATCCAGTGCAGTCATTCAATCCTGAAGTCTGGGGACAAGAAGTCTGCACTCTGGATCACAAGCTGCTGCTTATATACACAATCAAGTACAGTAATACAATGAAGATGGTATGGCTTGCATCTATTGGTCCGGGTCTCAGGAATGTCCAAGGGGTCGTCAATCATTGGCTGGTTCATCCTAAGGAATCCAAAGGAGGGGGTCATCTCTGCAGGGGGTATGCTCTGCTCTTCCCGCCAGAATTCCTTAGTCTTAAGTAGTTCATAATTCCCTATCATTCATAACTTGCGTATGCACTCTGCGATTCCCTCGCAGAGCGCTCCAAACAGTAGGATATGTAACAAGGTTCATTATGATACCACTCATGAGGTTATTCCTTTAACCCGTTCCGTGTATTTCACTAATATGCATGTAACTCTGATATAACATATAAATACTACTATATTTCGACATAATTTACTATGTGTTGCAACTACCAATAATGTGTACTATTTTATAAGTATGCGTGTTTGTGCAAATGTATGGTAAAAGACCAATTACTGTTGCTGCCACGTGTAGTGGATGCGTACGCCCTTTCACGCCGTAGCGTGCCCTTGTACGACATAGCGTACCGTACGCATCTTTTCAGACAAAGACAACCAAGTTTGCTAGACTTTAATTGAAATGACTTTATCCAATTTGCTGACTTCGACAGTTCCACCCTTTGATAGTGTAATAAACTATCACCCAATCACCGTTTCAAGTTCAGGATTATACAATACTTCTTCACAGACCATGATCTCGGTATCTGGTACCACCCTTTCAGTCTCTTTCTCAGTGTTACTCTTATGAGACCGTTTTCCACACTTCAACACAGTAGGAACACATTTGACAACTAAACCAATTGCTAAGATGACACCCAGTATAAGGAGAAGGAGCTTACCTACACTCGCAATCATTTCCTGTACCCACTCCCCCAGACCAGAGAACCATTTTGCTGGGTTCAACCATGAGAACCAACCCGCCACCTTTTCCCCGACCTCATATAACGAAGAATTATGGCTCTTTCGAAATTCCCATTTCAGCTGCAAAATTTCATCCATCTTCCGGTCTATAACCTCTTTAGGGTCTTCCGTATTATTAGTAATGTACGTGCAACATTTGACACCGAACTGGGTGGCCAGTGTCACACAGTACCCACCAGTAATAGAGGTGAGATAATTTAGTACCAGTCTATGTTGCACCAACTCCTTCTTGTACGCTTGTAGCTCCCTTCCAGTATACCTGAAAGTGTCATCATACATCTCGGTGATATTATCTATTAATTTAGCTAGGTCTTGGATATACTTAAAGTTTAATGTTCCCCGAGCGGTCCTGGTGAGATCTAGAGCAACCATAACTTGGAAACCAGCAGTTTCACTAATCAATTTTGTGGCTATGGGTTCCTCACCAGGAATCATATTTCTCTTGCCACGGTGTTCATACTGTGTGTGTATGTATGGTGGTGATGTAGTCTTGTGAATATCTACCATTTCTTCATGAGTAATAGTCATGATTTCAGGAACCAGTTTAGCTAAGAAACACAAGCCCTTGGAACTCGGAGTCACCCAGGAATAAGCTTTCCTCCCACAAACAAAATACACATCATCAGGGAGAACATAAGGAACAGTATGCCCATGAATTATATCACACAGAGTTTTGATAAAACTACCCATGCCTAGTGTCTCCATCTGCTCTAGACACGTGTCGGCATTAATGATATTTTCACATTTATCTGTAGAGACTTTTCCAATAGATACCTTCTTATGTTTGGTTATACGCCCTAACTTGTGACTTCCATCAGCATTCCTGCCTAGTAGTGACCTTGTGGGTCTCTCTCTAAAATGAGTGTGGCGAGCCATTGTCTGATCTGATAGGTCAGCCTCCCAATTCTCCAGGCGCTTTGCATGAGATATGTTCAGGCACATCAAAGATCTGCCTATGGAGTATTGTCGAAGCGTCAGACTAGGGGACCTAGTGTTATTGTACCTCCCTTCTATGGGCCTCCCACCCCTTAATTCGAGTACTTCGGATATGTTTAGAGGGAATGGCACTAGTCCTATGTTATGCTGCCCTTGAGGCACGTGAGAGCACACCCAACACTCAGTTTGGTTTAGCACCTTACCCACCAGGGAGTGATAATCCTCCAAAGGATGCCCGCCTATATTCAGAGTACTGGGGGACTGGCATCGTTGGATGCATCTCTCGTCAACTAGGGAGTTGCAGAACTTGCAGATACAATACTCATCAGACAATAGCCCCTCACACTGCCTCCGAGTTCCTGAGCTAGCAGACCTTTTCATAACCCCTGGACCAAGTTTGATAATGGGCTGCTCAGGATATCCTATTAACTTTTCTTCGGCCTCCATTTCATCCGTATCACTCCCAGAACTCTCCTCCATCCTCCATTCTCCTTCACAAAAATAGAATGTCCTAGAAAAAGTAAAAACAAGGAAAATCCTGGAACAAAAGAAAAACAAAAACCGCCACTCCATCGCTGGAAAGATAGTTCTGAGGCAACGTCTCTGGTTCAGGTGTCTTAACTGCAGGCTTTAGGTCTCCCGGAACAGGCTCACAAGTGACAGCTCTATGTCGTCGGTCTGAGTCTTGTCTTGCACTTTCTCCGGATTATGGACTCTCCTGTAGTGGGTGGAGTGGACCCAAGTGTCTCTCTCTGCAACCTTCAGTGATGTAGTACTGGTCAGCAGCACTTGGTACGGGCCTTCCCAACGGTCTGTTAAACAACCTGAACGTAAGAAATTGCGGATCATAACATAGTCTCCAGGTTCAACATCATGACAGTTCGTTTCTGGCATACCAGGTGACAGCATTTTTAGTTTTTGTTGTTGTTGTTTCAGCTGTCTACTCATTCTTATAAGATATTGTACAGTCACTTCATTATTACACTTTAAGTCGTCTTGTGGACTCACGATCAAATGAGGTTGTCGTCCGAACAGTATCTCAAAGGGGGACAGATTAAGAGGAGGTCTAGGAGTGGTTCGAATGCTGTGGAGGACCAACGGCAAAGCCTCAGGCCATGCCAACCCAGTTTCAGCCATTATCTTACCTAGTTTGTTCTTGATAGTACCGTTTACTCTCTCCACCTTACCACTGGCTTGTGGTCGGTAAGGGGTGTGAAGTCTGCTACTGATTCCCATGAGTTTACACATATTTTGGAAGACATCACCAGTAAAATGGGTACCCCTATCACTTTCAATGATTCTAGGGATACCGAACCTACACACAAAGTCTTGTACAATTTTCTTTGCAGTGAACACAGCAGTATTAGTGGCTGCCGGATATGCTTCTACCCAACCGGAAAACACATCAATACACACTAACACATACTTCAGATTCCTGCACGGTGGTAGTTGGATATAGTCAATTTGTATTACCTGAAAAGGTCCGTCTGTAGGAGGGATGTGGGATGGCTCAGTTGGAATAGTTTTCCCAACATTTTTCCTCAAACAAGTAAGACATGACATTGCTTTCTTACCAGCTTGAGAGGAAAATCCGGGAGCACACCAGTATGCTCTCACCAGTTTGCACATACCTTCTTTACCCAGGTGAGTCAGGCCGTGTGCTGCTTCAGCCAGGCTTGGATAGTATGTTCGGGGAGCTACAGGCTTACCTTGTCCATCCCTCCAGAGTCAGGCCCGGCGCTCCCATTAGGCAACCTTAGGCAGTTGCCTAGGGCGTCGGGACCTGCAGGGCGCCGCTGACTAGATTTTCTAATCTAGTCAGCGGTTCAGCGGCTCGGGAACGTAGTGCATCGGCGGCTGTTTTTCAATGTCTGACGTCAGTGATCATGTGATAGTCTGTCCGGCGGCGCCTCTGAAGTATCACACTGTCTGTCACTGACAGTGTGAATAAAGTTGTTCCCGACGTCCCCCTCCCCTCCCCTCTCAGCATGCATCGCGAGGAGCAGCTAGAGGAAGAAAAGGTCAGCAAAAATCTAATTCTTTTTTTATTTAGTGTTCGGGGGGCGCGGCGGCGGCGAAATTTTGCCTAGGGCGCCGCAAACCCTAGCACCGGCCCTGTCCAGAGTCCTGAGGACTCTTGACCACATCCCTTCGCCTTCCAGACCGCCTTCTCCTGCAGGGAACACAAATCTTGCATTTCAATTAATTTCTGCGTGTCTAATGTCTGAAAAACCATCATAGTCTCGGTCGATACCGTCATAGGTTGCCCTGCTGCCCATTTAGCAGCTTCGTCTGCCCTGTTGTTGCCCAATGACACTGGGTCTTCTTCAAAGGTATGGGCTTTGCACTTTATGACGGCTACTGTTCTGGGTAACTGTATCGCTGTCAGAAGTCCTTTTATGTGTTGTGAGTGTGCCACTGGTGTACCTGCTGCTGTCGTAAAGTTTCTAAGACGCCAAAGGGCCCCAAAATCATGCACTACCCCGAAGGCGTACCTAGAGTCAGTATATATGTTGGCTGATTTACCCTCTGCCAATTCACACGCTCTCCTTAGTGCTACTAGTTCCGCCACCTGGGCTGAGTGAGGTGGACCAAGGGGTTCAGCTTCTACCACATCCTGATCGTCTACAACAGCGTAACCAGTACATAGCTCTCCTGTCTCTGTCTGTCTATGGCAACTTCCGTCTGTATAAAACGTAAAATCTACATTTTCTAAGGGGGTGTCACATATGTCGGGCCTTGCAGTAAAGGTCTGATTCAGGTGTTCCATACAGTCATGCGTGTCAGTATTCTTGCCTAACTCATCATCAACCAGGGTCTCCTCACCTCCCACCCTTTGTGTCTCTTGAGACACATACGGAAGGTATGTAGCTGGATTTAGGGTGCTACATCGTTTGATGGTGATGTTTGAGGGTGCCATCAGGGCTAGTTCCCACTTTGTGAATCTAGCTGAAGAAACATGTCTGGTTTGGGCTGAATTTAACAGAGCTGATACAGCATGGGGTGTATAGATGGTTGAATTATGTCCTAATACTACATCCTCGCTCTTACTTACTAGAAGGGCCGTTGCTGCTACACTTCTGAGACATGTTGGGAGTGACCTTGCCACATTGTCTAATTGTGCACTGTAGTATGCTACCGGTCTGCTAGCGTCACCATGTTTCTGTGTGAGGACACCTGCTGCACAGCCATCAGCTTCTGTACAAAATAGCTCAAAAGGCTTTTCATAATCAGGTATTCCCAATGCAGGTGCTCTTGTCAGACTATCTTTAAGATTAAAGAACGCTTGCTCCGACTCTTCTGTGTGTATGACACGTTCTGGTTTTGAGGAAGAGACTAGCTCCTGCAATGGTAATGCCAGAATAGAAAAACCTGGGATCCAGGACCTACAGTATCCACACATCCCCAAGAAAGTACGAATCTGCTTCTGGCTCTGCGGCAGGGTCATGTGTTGTATGGCCTCAATTCTGTCGGTTGTCAGGTGTCTTAACCCCTTAGTGAGGCAGTGTCCTAAGTATTTGACCTTAGTCTGACATGGCTGTAATTTATCCTTTGCCACCTTGTGCCCTGTTTGTGAAAGATGAAGCAACAACAATTTAGTATCATGTAAACATGACATAAAAGAATCAGAACACAACAACAAATCGTCCACATATTGAATTAGAACAGACCCATTGTGGGGTTGAAAGGATTGCAAACAGTCATGTAAGGCTTGGGAGAAAATACTGGGGCTGTCAATGAACCCCTGGGGTAGTCTGGTCCATGTGTATTCCACTCCCCTGTAGGAGAATGCAAAAAGGTATTGGCAGTCAGGGTGAAGAGGGACTGAAAAGAAAGCAGAACATAGATCAATGACAGTAAAATGACTGGCAGACGGTGGAATCTGCATGAGGATGACAGCTGGATTCGGCACTACGGGGAATTGGCTCTCAACAACTTTGTTAATTCCCCTTAAGTCCTGGACTAATCTATAGCCCCTTCCCCCACTCTTCTTCACAGGGAAAATGGGACTATTTGCTGTACTGGCTGTACGAATTAAAATCCCTTGTTGTAACAGCCTCTCAATAACAGGATATACCCCTAGTTCCACCTCCGGTTTTAATGGATACTGTGGGATTTTTGGAGCTATCCTACCGCTTTTTAGATTGACCATGACAGGGGCTACGTTTGCCATCAGTCCAGTGTCCTGTCCATCTCTGGTCCATAGGGAACCTGGTATTTCCAGCAACATCCCCTTTACTTGAGATGGACTTTGTTCTATAACAGGAGAGTGTAACATTAACCTTGGAGGGGTGTCCAATATGTCCTGTACCTCATGTGCAACCTTCTCGGGTATATCTAGGAACACACCATCTGAAGTACAGTATATGACACATCCCATTTTACATAACAAGTCTCTCCCTAGCAAGTTAGTAGGAGCCGCTGCAGCCAAGAGAAACGAATGCTTAGTATGCAGAGGCCCGATAGTAACTTCGGCGGGTTTAGTTAGAGGATAATGTAACACTTTTCCCGTCACCCCCATAGCTGGAATAGTTTTGCTGGTCACCTGTAGATTGAAAGGAGAGGTTATCACAGATCGGGCCGCCCCTGTATCTACAAGAAAAGTTTGTTTCCTGCCAGCTATGTCAACTATCATTGTTGGTTCTTCACTCTGACTCTCAGTTAACCTCACTGGCTGTAGACTACAGGTATGACCTGACCCCTAGCGCTGACTATTGATTTCCCGCGCAGCATTTGCTGCCGTAATATGCGCGGGTAGATGTGAGTCTTCTAGTCTATGTGAATCCTTTCTTGGAGGATATCTATGTGACCCACCCCTATGTGTATTGGGTCTTTCTTTATTACAATCTCTCTTGTAATGTCCTTCCTCGTTACAGTTGAAACACCTGATCACTTTAGGTTTCCTGTTATATGGGTTGTATGCTGGTGGTCGTGTATGCACCCCTTCTAGAGCCTGTATACTTACCGTCATTAACCTATCACTTTTCTCTTCCCTTTTTCTAAAAAGGTTCTTGTCATGCTCCACAGCAGACTCCCTAAGGAAGTCTACCGTGACGCCTCTCCAATTAGGTAATGTGGTTTGTACTCTCGTCTTTAAATTTTCCCTAAGGCCATCCATCAGTACCACTACAGCTACCTCTCTGTGATGTGGGTCCTCACTTATGTTGGATATCCCAGTAAATCGTGCAATCGCTGTTATAGCTCTAGCAAAGTAATCTGAGGCAGTTTCACTATCCTTTTGTTTAATGGTGAAAATCTTACTCCAATTTACTACTACTGGAAAACAGATGGCTAAGTGTTTGACAATTTGTTCTATATTCCGTTGCTTAATCTCATCAGTCAGGGTGTCATCTTCCTCCAACAAACAATCTCCAATAAATTTTTGTATGTTAGTATTGGGAGGAAGACACGCCCTCAACACTACCCGCCAATCCTTACTGGTTGGTTCATGAGCATTCCCTAAGTCTTTAACAAATTTCTGACATTTAGCTAACTCTTTTCTAGGATCTGGGAATTCAGTCATAATGGAACGTAATTCTGATCTAGTCCAGGGACAATGCATTGTAACATTTCTTAAAGGAACTACACCATCCTTATCCGGTTTCCCATTGGGAACTGATATTGTGCGGACCGGGAACACACCCTCTGGTACACTAACTTCAGGGGACGCTACAGGATTTACAGGCCCTAGATTTAGAACACTTTCACTCCTAGTGATCACGCTACTCTCACCTATCTCAGCCATTTTCTCATACTTGCGCTGAGCCTCTAGTACATTAACAGCATGGGCAATGGCCGAAATCACAGTGGGTTCATCTTCGTTTTCAGATACACTTGATTGAAACTGATTTAAAACAGGGTACAACTTAGTAATTTTTCTATTTTCAGTTTTAACAACGGCTGTACTTACCCCTCCCGCCACATAAGGTGGCGGGGGCGCGCTTGCGCTGAGTTCGCCACGCTTCTCAATGGTTACATCCGCCTTGCGCGCGCTTTTCGCCACGCCTATTTCCGGTTTGCATTCGCTGCTCTGCAACGTGTTACCTTCCATTTGCCACAATTTTAAACAATCATTATGTCTATTTCTCTTTTTCGTTGACTTGATCAACCATATTCTATCTTTTACAGTATTCAGTACCTCTGCATTAAAACTCCCTATTGTTGGGAAAGGCCTATCACAAGCTTTGGTCATCCCGACCCACGTGTCACAATACACAGTTGCATATGCACCATACTTCTTACACATGAGAAACCTCGCTGAACCAATAGGGCCTTCCTTAGGCAGTACACTGACCATCTCTAGCGTATGCTTAGCACCCATGTTGAACAATATACCTTCTACGCGGAACACAGACACACCGCAATGCTCTGTTCCTTCCGGCCAAATGTGAAATACAGACACACCGCAATGCTCTGTTCTTTCCACCTAATAATTTCAACTCTGTTGCTATACTCACCGCTAGAGATCTATAATCCTCGGTGAACGTATTTCCTTTAGCCGCGTTCACTCGCTTTTCTCGCCCCTGGCGAGGATCCCTAATACAGAAATATCACTGTGGGCCCCAAGGGCTATCAGCTCCTCGATACCCTGGCTAAACCACAAAATCTGCTGAGTTTATTATCGCTGGGAGCGCAAAGTCGATACAATCAACCTGCCTTTCCAGTATAATTCCTCCTAGCTGCTTCACCAATTCGCACTAACGGTGCGACCGGATCGCACTGCCTACCAATACTAATTATTAGCAAACCTTGCGATCTATTGGTAGCGCTTTGCGAAAACCCAGTTTTCGCATTCGGTATACCTGCCCTGTATACCGTCCTTCAGTTGGGCAATCCGCCTCGTCAGACAGCAACTGAGCACCTCAACAATAAAACAGTGTATCTACGTTACAACATCACACACTATACACCTTTTCTGCACAGAAAATCAAAAGTTCCCAACAATAGTAATAATGTCTCAGAGGCTTTCACAAGTAATTATACTATGCATGTATAATAACTATCAAAACGATTGTTTAACCACGTGGCAAGTTTACCGGAAGTTCGCGTACACACAGCAGGAAGTACACATACGCTAAACAATGCAATACAGTTAAAACGCACAATGACAGAAAAAAGAAACAGTTTTCTCTTTTGTCCCTAGGTTCTAGTTAGCGTGCCCTAGATAATGCAAAACGGACATTCGGTTTCACAACACAGAGTAAAATTCAGGTTTTGAACACAATGCGTTCTTACCCGTTTATGACGCGTCTCCACCCTTTGTTGAGGAACCGAAATCCGTTGGTCTTGCGTATCATCGGCAACGAAACCTCCAAAGCTCACGAGCCCCCAAATTGTAATGTGCGTATTGTCGCTAACCAATAACGATTGTCGAACCTCGATTTGTGTTTCCAACGCACAAAGATTTATTCGCAATAAGTGGAAAAAATATGCTCAAGCGATGTAATAGTAAATACAGCCGTTACTTAACGCAGGCGCTCTGGATCCAGTGCAGTCATTCAATCCTGAAGTCTGGGGACAAGAAGTCTGCACTCTGGATCACAAGCTGCTGCTTATATACACAATCAAGTACAGTAATACAATGAAGATGGTATGGCTTGCATCTATTGGTCCGGGTCTCAGGAATGTCCAAGGGGTCGT
Source organism: Mixophyes fleayi (assembly GCF_038048845.1). Lineage (NCBI taxonomy): Eukaryota > Metazoa > Chordata > Amphibia > Anura > Limnodynastidae > Mixophyes > Mixophyes fleayi. The sequence goes on along the minus strand of NC_134407.1, from coordinate 84,122,158 downwards.
CAATCATTGGCTGGTTCATCCTAAGGAATCCAAAGGAGGGGGTCATCTCTGCAGGGGGTATGCTCTGCTCTTCCCGCCAGAATTCCTTAGTCTTAAGTAGTTCATAATTCCCTATCATTCATAACTTGCGTATGCACTCTGCGATTCCCTCGCAGAGCGCACCAAACAGTAGGATATGTAACAAGGTTCATTATGATACCACTCATGAGGTTATTCCTTTAACCCGTTCCGTGTATTTCACTAATATGCATGTAACTCTGATATAACATATAAATACTACTATATTTCGACATAATTTACTATGTGTTGCAACTACCAATAATGTGTACTATTTTATAAGTATGCGTGTTTGTGCAAATGTATGGTAAAAGACCAATTACTGTTGCTGCCACGTGTAGTGGATGCGTACGCCCTTTCACGCCGTAGCGTGCCCTTGTACGACATAGCGTACCGTACGCATCTTTTCAGACAAAGACAACCAAGTTTGCTAGACTTTAATTGAAATGACTTTATCCAATTTGCTGACTTCGACAAGAGATACAAATTCTAACGAGCTCCCCGGTACTCACCAAGAACTGACACAAAGCAGGATGCTTTTACCTGCCGAGAGCTCGCAGGTCGCGGTCCACTGGCCTGCCTCCAGATGTAGCACTAGCGGACATAAGCAAGTAGTAGAAGTCGGTAGTCGAAAGGAAATCTCGTAGTCAGACATGTCGGATCTGGTATACAATCAGTAGGCACGGTAGAGAATCAGCAGACGGTCTCAGAGTGATTGGGGTCCAGGTCCGGTACATGATCGGGCGGCAGAAGCAAAATCAGAAGGCTGAGTACAAGGTCAGAATAGCTGGGTCTGGTAAACAAGAAGTCAGCAGCGGATAGTCAACAAGTCGAGTTGGTACACGAACGCAAGAGAACAACAATAGTCAAACGGGCAGCACTGGTACACAGGAGTCAGGCAAGGAACCGAGTAGCACAAGAAATCCACGAAGAGAATGGTGTCAGGAAGCATACATGTTGCTCTGACACTAAGTGGGTGTCAGAGTGAAGTTTAAATAGCTGAGCAAGTTTGAATTCCTCGCCCTGAGTTGCGGTCATATGACTGCCAATACCCGAAAGTGCGGCTCCGAGAGCAGAGAGAGCCCGGTGCTGGAGCGTGAAGTGGTAGGTCTGTAACACCAGCACAATATGGTTGTAACAAAGTGGATGAAACGTTGCCTTGTCAAGTAGCTGACATTAGCATATACTGGTATTGTTTAGTCAATGTAATATGTTTTGGCTCTGAATTTTAAAAGTATTAGTTCATTTAAAGGTCACTTATGAATAGGGAAAACATGTTCTCAAGATGAAGTATATAATTATGGGTTTTATAAAATTTAGTAAAAACACAGAGACAAAATTATAAGGATTCTCATGGGTAGATTTATCAAACGTATAAAAAGGAAAAGTGGAGGTGTTACCCATAGCAACCAATCAGATTATAACTATCAGTTTCTAGAATATACTAGATAAATGCTAGCTGCAATCTGATTAGTTGCTATGGACAATGCCTCCACTTTCCTTTTTAGGTTTGATAAATCTACCCCTGTATGTTTTGCAGACCTGGACCATTTGTTCAGGGGTAATTCCTGTGTGATTTGCTTTTATAAAGTCAGTCACTGAAGCGAACAGTACCACTGTACAGCCTCCACCTATCGGTTGCTTGTTGAAATATAATGGACAGGGATCCCTAACACCCCTGTCCATTACACAAAACAGTAAAATAAAATATAGACACATATTTTAAAATAGTTTAATTGAAATAAAACACTCCCCAAAACCCTTTGCTTACAAGGTTAATTTAAAATAAAATCTTCACACTTTTTATAATCCAATGGAAGAACAAAAACATAAATGCCAATGACAGACTGTTCGGTAAGAGTGACTGTAACCTGAATTGACCATGACTTTTCTTTATCTGTTATCATTTTATATTTATTTTTCCTTTCCCATAGGATTACACAAAAAGATTTTCCCATTGGATTACGAATAATACAAATTTTGATTTTGTATAAAAAATATGGGAAACAAGCAGTGTTGGATGAGTTTTTACTTGAATTAAACTTTGTTTGAAAAATGTGTCTGTGTATTATTTACTTATTTCCACTAGTTTGGTATAATGGCCCTTAGCATGGTGTTCAAAACAGGTACAGGATTCCTGACACCCTGGCCTGATTGTAGCTGTTACTTGACAATCAGTGCGGACCCCAGTGGTTCAACTAGCTGTGGTGATGGGGTTGGACAACATTTGTTGTGAAGACTGGGGTATTCCTTTTATTTTATTATATAGAGAGCAGTTTTGCTTGGCATAACAGCTAACACCCTGGTATTGTGGGATTATCACTCTTTCTCTCTCACTACTGTCTCTACAGAGTTGTAGTCAGACCAGTGTACTCAAACACCTCGGGATACCAGTTTTACCTAGCCCTATTATTGGGCTACACCTGGTGCTACAGCGGGTGCAGGGTGCTTTTCAGAGCTGACACCCAGACTCACATTCCTCAACTCATATGCATCAGGTTAACAGCATACTCCACTGACTGTGTACTCAAAGCTCAACATTAATGACTCTCTCTCTCTCTCTCTCTCTGCGTTACAAAGCTGCACTCTCGGAACTCGGACACGCTCGAATAGCAGCATCGTTTACTCGAATAGCAATCACAATAAACCAGACTCGGACTTAGACAACTGTCCTGTTCTATCAGTATCAATCAAACAGGTGAGAGTCAAAGGGGTTTAAGACTCAAACTGAAAACTTTGAGTCACAATCTTAGTCTACTATATTAGTCTACTCAAGACCCAGAGTTGCATTTTTTAAACACATGGGTCTCGTAAACACTTTTAGCATACCCCTCAAAACATTACATTCACTTACACGTCACAAGTAATTGGGATGTGTAAAACACTCTTTGTTCTGTGAGAAGATCTGTTTAAGAGCTGAAATGTAGGAGTCCCTGAAAAAGAAGGAGGTTGAAGCAATACTTTGCAGGGGATGTCACTTAACAACCAGAAGGAAAGGTGTTTATTTTGGCCATGGCAAAAGGAGCAACACAGTAGTTACCAGTCATTTTATTGAATATAAATATGCTTGAAAAATGCTTGCAGTGTGCAGAATGGCCTGAGCTATGTATCGAAAAATAAGGTGTAAAAAATACTTGTTTAAAATAATTGTGCATTCTCCCAGTAAATAGCTTTGTGAACCCTTGTTGTCTTTGTGACAACTGCAATAAAAGACATTTAAGGACAAATGGTTTAAGGATTATCCCTTGCTAATCTGGATATATTAAGGAGTTTTCATGCCAACCTCATTGCTTTAGTCCAGCGACAGTCCTGACCCTAAGAGCTGACACATTGTCTTTAGCATACTTCATAATCAGGAACTGACACTTCCTCATTCAGACATCCACTCAGCACATGCTGCCGGAAAAAAGAAACAGTTGTACGTTTCCCTGCATGATTTGCTTATCCTAAGGTGAAATATATTTGGCTGTGCAGTAACTGGAATCCAGGAAACTGTGTCATAATAGGAAATTAGAAGCTGAATCACATACTTCTGTTTTACAAGATGAATCCCCTTCATGTTTTTTTGCAAACAACAATGTAATTCCAACCAGCCTCCTGTTACAGTGAATCTAATTTTCAATGAATTGATTTCTTGATTATTCAATTCTATCCCTTCTGCTTTTTAACTTTCAGCTCTGAGTTTATGTGTGTACGACATACTCTACTATTCAATACCTTGTCTTATTACACCAGGCTTAGGGAATGAAAAAGATATCCCTCTTAGTATATCTGGAGATGCATCCAAGTTTAACTAGGCAGCATCCCCACTTGCAGGTGCATGACCTGAATTACCCCTCCAGGTGCTGGAGAGGTAGATGCTTGTAATTCTAATTTCAGACTGATTGATTTTGCGCAATAAATTGATTTAATTCTTGTTTCTCATAAAGGTATGTGCTTATGCAGTCATCATCATCAACACATATTTCTAGGTCAGGCTTATGGATCAGCATAATTGTATCAATTTACTTAATTGTGCTTATGCGCAGATCACTTAGAAATAACTTATTGTATAAATATATTCTATTACAGATATAAATAAGTGATTGTCCAATTCGTTCACGGTGGTTCCAAAGCACAACAACTATTTATTAATATGCGAGGGAATCACATACTTAAACCATACAGTTTTTCAATAAAAATTATATGCAGGAAAAAATGAACAGAACAAAAATATATCAATGAGACTAGCTTGCAACCTAGCACAGGAGTTTCACTGGTATAATCTGCCTTCTAATGGTCAGAGTAATACAATTTATTCACTGGTATAGGGTCATAAATGATATCATTGCCAACATCAATTTCAGGTACACAGGTCATACAAAGACAATGGTCTTAGTTACAATGTTGATTTAAGGAAGACACGGACAATGAGAATTGTGTACTAAACAAATGCAATGTTGAATGTAGAATAGTGAGAGGCAATAGAGAATGTTTAACATCCCAAAGTAATATTGAATCTGGACAAAGACGCAGTAAATTAATATTGGTACAGATTAGGTATTTTTAATGTATAAGTTAGTATTGCCTTGGTATTGATTGCTTTTGAATAAATACCAAATTCATTGGGAGAGTAATTCTCATTGTCCTAAGACCTCTTTGATAACTGTAAACGTTGCCATTTGAAATGCCCATGCATATCCTATTGCAAAAATGAGTATCTATAGGAATATGATAGAACAGTGATAGTGACAATAAGCAATGCAGTTACATCTCACACCTCTGAAGCAATTACACGCAACCGCAATAGCAGTGACATGCAATCGCTAGTCTCATCCAATTGCAAATGCATCACAGACAGGGAAAACAATACATAAGTAATTCAGATTGATTTGTTTGACTGATATTTTATTTATCTTTAACAATTCCTATTAGTGGCACAGTGTGCCTGATGTATAGAATTGTAAATGCATTTATTTTCATATATGTTCTGATTTCAGAGCTAGTATGCTATTTTTTTGGAGGCAACTTCTTTCTGCAACACATCTGAAGAAAGGAAATTCCATGTTAATTGAGCATTTGGCTCAGGGAGACTTTATCATTGATACATACCAGGTGGTCGTCGTCCTTTGTATATTGTGTGTCTTGACTGTTAGAGATAGAGGGAAACTATCTGAATAATGAAACAGCAAGTCATTTGGGAAATCACAGATTGATGTAAATTGTGTTAGATCCAACTTTAGAAATATATTGTGTCCTGATGCTAAACATTAAATGTGATATCTTATATTTGGTGGTGCCAGTTGTGGACAGGGGTTGGATTACCTCCTGCCAACATCTGTGCAGAAACTGTAAAAAAAGAGCTTTATTTTGTATTCCAACTTGCATTTCAACTGTACTTCTGGATGATCACCAGTACCTCTAACTGATGTGAAACAGCCCTTCTAAAAACCCTTTAAGAGCAAAAACCATCCATGCTTTCAAGATTCTGCTTTACGCCTATTGTCTGCTGTAACCAACAGATAAGAGCTAATACTCTAATGCAGTGGTTCCCAAACTTTTTTAGTTCGCGGCACCCTTAGAGTCTCCAAATTTTTTCAAGGCACCCCTCCAAAATAATTACTGAGCAGTCCTGTTTTAGAAGTAGTTGGGTCAAAATATTGTAATAAGTATTTAGGTCACGACAGAAATACTTATTTAGTTGTATGCAAAAATGCCCCTCTGCATCCAGACCCTCTGTCCTCTCTGCATCCAGGCACACTGCCCTCTCTCACGTTGCCCCCTCTGCCCTCTCTCACGCTGTCCCCCTCCTCTGCCCTCTCTCACGCTGTCCCCCTCCTCTGCCCTCTCTCACGCTGTCCCCCTCCTCTGCCCTCTCTCACGCTGTCCCCCTCCTCTGCCCTCTGTCCCGCTCCTCTGCTCTCTGTCCCCCTCCTCTGCCATCATTATGTCCCCCTCCTCTGCCCTCTCTCACGCTGTCCCCCTCCTCTGCCCTCTCTCACGCTGTCCCCCTCCTCTGCCCTCTGTACCCCTTCTCTGCTCTGTCCCCCTCCTCTGCCATCATTATGTCCCCCCTCCTCTGCCCTCTCTCACGCTGTCCCCCTCCTCTGCCCTCCCTCACGCTGTCCCCCTCCTCTGCCCTCTGTCCCCCTCCTCTGCTCTCTGTCCCCCTCCTCTGCCCTCTGTCCACCTCCTCTGCCATCATTCTGCCCCCCTCCTCTGCCATCATTCTGTCCCCCTCCTCTGCCATCATTCTGTCCCCTTCCTCTGCCATCATTCTGTCCCCCTCCTCTGCCATCATTCTGTCCACTTCCGCTGCCATCATTCTGTCCCCCTCCTCTGCCATCATTCTGTCCACTTCTGCTGCCATCATTCTGTCCCCTTCCTCTGCCATCATTCTGTCCCCTTCCTCTGCCATCATTCTGTCCCCCTCCGCTGCCATCATTCTGTCCCCCTCCGCTGCTACGATCCCTCTCACACTCTTCCCCGCGCCAGGCGCCAGCCACAGAAAGAAGAAAGAAAACAGGAACTTACCAATCCGCCGGGCGCCGGGACCCAGCAGCCTCCTCTGTCCCGCAGCTGTCACTGACATCGACGTCAGTGACAGCTGCGGGAGAGAGGAGGCTGCTGGGTCCCGGCGCCCGGCGGATTGGTAAGTTTCTGTTTTCTTTCTTTTTTCTAGGTCTAGCCCGCGGCACCCAAGTGACAGCGCCGCGGCACCCCTGGGAGCCGCGGCGCACAGTTTGGGAACCGCCGCTCTAATGCGTTCCTTGGCTGTCCTGCGTTGAACCCAGCGTCTCTACGTGAATGCTCTGCCTGCTACCCAGATCTATAGTAAGCGATCAGGAGGAACCAGACAGTCATCATAAAAGAGGCGCTGCTGCAGCTATATCAACCACCCAGAAATAAGTGTTTCCAGTGCTGGTGAAGGAGCTTGGTGATAGCAGAACTACTCTCCTTCAAGACGTGTGTAGTTGGCATTTGCAGTTGGTGAGTGTCTGGTGGCAGGTGACACCAGTAGGAGTGGTTATTAATGGACGGTTACCGACAAACTGAAAGAAACAGATAAACTGCAGAGATAACTGCAGAGATAAAAGAACCAGGTGGCAGAGTAAGCCCATCCTGTTACAATGCATGGTTTAAGCACCTCTAACTAATCTTGCCACAATCTGACCAGAGTGTCTATCTCGCTGTCACGGGCACTAGGAGTCTTTACCCAGGGATCACCAGATGGTAGGCTTACCAGAGCAATGTAGATGGTAATAGGGTACTCTGGTAGCTGGGTGATCACGGAACATGAAATGATGGCCGATGAGATGCTCAGGAAAGTCTATGACTAGCAACACTGGTAATAATGAGGTAATGATACACAAGGAACTGTATGGACAAGGACACGTGAAGGTAGTCAGTGGTCTGCGATAGCAAGTTGTACCACTGCTATAGTGAGGAGGAATGTCCAACAGAAACAAGGAGGTGATGAGAGTCAGCGGTCTGCGGGTAGCAAGTTGTACCGCTGTCTGAGTGAAGGAATGGAATCCAAGTGGAGGTATCCAGGTAGTCAGTGGTCTGCGGTAGCAAGTTGTACCACTGCTATGTGAGAGGATAATGGAACAGGTGATACCGGAAACAGGGATCAGTGGTCTGACATCAGCAAGTTGTACCACTGAATATATATGTGAGGAGGTGCACGGGGGAAGACTGCAACACAGGATATACACAGGCACCTTATACACGATCCACAGTAATATGCACAATATAGATATATATATATGTAAATGACTGATCAGGTCTGCAATCTAGAAAGTCTCTTGAAGTAGTCCAGCACAATGATAACACAGTCAATGATGGCAATAGACTCAGCGGATAGCAGACTCCAGAGAGAACCAAACACAGTCCAGCAAGATATGCAATACACAGCACAGTCAATGAGAAGAATGCATACCGTGGTTCAGCAGTAGCAGTCAGATGGGATTGCAGCGGTACCTGAGCGGCTGGAGGCCGACTGGATAGGAAGTCCCTGGATAGGTGAAGCAGCGGTCTAGCAGGTACAGCGCACAGGTGAGTAGACCGACAGGGACACGAATCCACAGGAGTCAGCAACACGTGGAACTGGACTCATAGGAAACCCAGGAGAATGGAGATGATCCAGCAGAGGGTAGTAGATGAGATACAAATCCAATGCTGACAGGAGGGTAGAGACCAGTGGAACACGTGAAGGCGTGGAGCGTGGATCAGCAGGAGATGGACGATAGCGCTGACCACAGCGGCAGGACTCAGCGGCACACGGAGGTAACCAGTAGCAACCACAGGAACCAACAGCGATGGAAAACAGGAGTGCAGCGCAGGGCAGGAGCTGTAGATAACGAAGTGTAGCAGATGGTAATGAAAAGCGGCAGTCTCGAGGAAGTCACAGCAAAGATGAGATGAGAGTGTAGTGCACGGAGGCAGCGGATAGTAATCAGCTGGCAGTCACGATGTTGAACACAGGCGAGTTGCAAGCAGGAGACTGTAGTGCACAGAGGCAGCGGATAGTAGTCAGCTGGCAGTCACGATGTTGAACACAGGCGAGTTGCAAGCAGGAGACTGTAGTGCACAGAGGCAGCGGATAGTAGTCAGCTGGCAGTCACGATGTTGAACACAGGCGAGTTGCAAGCAGGAGACTGTAATGCACAGAGGCAGCGGATAGTAGACAGCTGGCAGTCACGATGTTGAACACAGGCGAGTTGCAAGCAGGAGACTGTAGTGCACGGAGGCAGCTGATGAGAAGCAGGTGAGTGAGGTAAAAGCTGGAGTGCACGGAGGCAGCGGATAGCAATGAGCAAACAGTCACATTGATATAAAATAACGTTGAAGTGGTGTAGAAGACTGTAGTGCACGGAGGCAGCGGATAGGAATCAGCAAACAGTCATGATGATAAAGTTGATGGTAGAAGTGGTATGGAACCACAGTAGTAGAAGTGGTTTGGAAACCACAGGAATCAGCAGCACTGAATACACAAGTAATACAGGAATACCTTCAGAGACTCATGAGGAATGAGACTCCAAGATCAGGCAACGTGGTAGTGACCACAGGTGCTTAATATAGGGAGGTTGCCTGATCTGCCAATTAAGTTAAAGGGGTATACACTGAAGTATAGAAAAGGGCTGCGCATGCGCAGACCCTCAGGATGGTGGACGGCCACGGTTCCTAAATGTCCGGGAAGAGGCACTCACGGTCCGGTGAGTGACAGTACCCCCCCTTTTAAAGGTGGGCACAGAACGCCTGGAACCGGGCTTGTCCGGATTTTTGGAGTAAAACTTCTTCAAAAGGGCAGGAGCATTAAGATCTTCAGCTTTGATCCAAGAGCGCTCCTCAGGACCAAAGCCCTTCCAATGAACGAGGAAGTGGAGGACTCCTCGCGAAATTTTTGCATCTAGTACCTCGGTAATCTCAAAATCCTCCTCCTGATGGACTTGAACTGGCTGCGGAGCTGAGGGAGGAGTTGAAAAACGGTTGATAATAAGAGGTTTGAGCAAAGATACATGGAAGGCATTAGAAATCCGAAGACTCTTAGGAAGAAGGAGTTTCACACATACTGGATTGATAACTTGAATGATCCTATATGGACCAATAAAACGAGGGGCGAATTTCATGGATGGAACCTTCAAACGAATATTTTTTGTGGATAACCAGACACGATCTCCAATTTTTAGTGGTGGAATAGCCCGCCTCTTCTTATCAGCGAAAGCTTTATATTTGACAGATGTCTTCTTCAAACAGGTTCTAACCTGAGACCAGATATTTTTAAAGGTCTGACAAACAGTCTCCACCGCAGGAACTTGGGTGGGCGGGAGGGCAGGAAATTCCGGAAAAGACGGATGGTGACCGTAGACCACAAAGAATGGAGTTTTGGATGATGACTCATGGTACATGTTGTTATGGGCGAACTCAGCCCAAGGGAGTAACTCTACCCAGTTGTCTTGATTGGCTGATGAAAATATCCTTATAAAAGTCTCAAGATCTTGATTGACACGTTCGGTTTGTCCATTGGATTGTGGATGGTAAGAAGATGAGAGTGCTAATCGTATGCCCAAGGTTTTACAAAGGGCTCGCCAGAATCTGGACACGAATTGTACTCCTCTATCAGACACAATCTCAGATGGACATCCATGGATACGGAAGATCTCTTTAATGAAATGTTCAGCCAGGATAGACGAGGAAGGCAAACCAGACAGAGGGATGAAATGAGCCATCTTCGAAAATCTGTCCACTACGACCCAAATAGTGTTATGGTTCTTACTAGGTGGTAAGTCAGTAACGAAATCCATACTAATATGGGTCCATGGTTTGGACGGAATGGGTAGTGGTCGCAGCAACCCTGCTGGGGTTCTGCGGGAGGATTTGAATTGCGAACATAATTCACAGGAAGCAATGAACTCTTTGACGTCTCTCCTCATTGAAGGCCACCAGTAACTTCGAGAGAGGATCTCAAAAGTCTTGTGTTCACCGGCGTGTCCAGAAAAACGAGAGGCATGGAACCACGAAAGGATTTTCCTCCTTAGAGTAGGAGGCACGAGGGTCTTCCCAAATGGTAGCGTTTTGGTGGATGAAGCAGCCAGTGAGATACATTTGGGGTCTAGAATGGTATGGTTGGAAACCTCTTCTATATCAGAGGACGTAGCAAAGGCTCTAGATAAGGCATCAGCTTTTTTGTTCTTGGCAGCTGGTTTGAAGGTAATTATTAATTCAAAACGGGAAAAGAAAAGAGACCATCTTGCTTGACGAGGGTTCAAGCATTGGGCAGACTGGAGATATGACAAGTTCTTATGATCCGTGAAGATCGTCACCGGATGGCGAGCTCCCTCCAACAAGTATCTCCATTCCTCTAATGCGGCTTTGATAGCCAGTAATTCCTTGTCTCCGATGGTATAATTCTTCTCTGCGGGTAGGAGACCCCGAGAATAGAAGGCACAAGGGTGGAATTTTTGCTGTTCCGAGCGTTGGGAGAGAATAGCTCCTAAGCCCACATTAGAGGCATCTACTTCTAGGAAAAAAGGGAGTGTCACATCAGGCTGACGAAGGATTGGAGCCGAAGAGAAGGACTCTTTTAATGTTTGAAAGGCTTGAATAGCCTCAGTAGACCATTGCTTAGGATTAGCCCCTTTACGAGTCAGGGCCACAATAGGAGATGCAATGGAAGAAAAGTCTTGAATGAAGCGTCTATAGTAATTGGCAAAACCTAAAAAACGCTGGATGGCACGAAGAGTAGTTGGCTGGGGCCAATGTAGTACAGCATTTACTTTGTCAGGATCCATCTTCAGACCAACTCCGGAAACAATATACCCCAAGAATGGAATCTGGGGTAATTCGAATGAACATTTTTCTAATTTACAGAACAATGAATTTTTCCGTAGCCTGGAGAGGACTTCTGCCACATGTTGGTGGTGAGAAGGCAGGTCCTGTGAAAAAATCAATATGTCGTCCAGGTAGACGACGACACATACATATAATAAGTCCCGAAAAATCTCATTGATGAAGCCCTGAAAAACAGCGGGGGCATTACATAGCCCGAAAGGCATTACCAGATATTCGTAATGCCCGTCTCTGGTGTTAAACGCCGTCTTCCATTCGTCACCGGAACGGATTCTGATTAAATTGTAAGCACCACGAAGATCCAACTTAGTAAAAATACGGGCTCCCTTAATGCGGTCAAATAGCTCAGTGATCAACGGAATGGGATACCGGTTCTTGATAGTAATGGCATTGAGTCCACGAAAATCTATACAAGGGCGTAATGATCCATCCTTCTTTTTGACAAAGAAGAACCCAGCTCCAGCGGGCGAGGTGGAAGGTCGAATGAACCCACGCTGGAGGTTCTCCCGTATATATTCAGATGTAGCTTGAGTTTCAGGTAACGAGAGTGGATAGACCCGGCCTCTGGGAGGAGTCTTGCCAGGAAGAAGATCAATCGGACAATCCCAAGAACGATGAGGAGGAAGACGTTCAGACTGAGCTTTATCAAAAACATCGGTAAATGAAGCATATTGAGGAGGGAGTCCCGGTGAAATAGCTGAAATGGAAGCTTGCTGTACCTTGAGAGGAATGACTTGGGAAAGGCAATGATGGTGACATTCAGGCCCCCAAGACGTGACTTGAGGGGTGCGCCAGTCAATCTGGGGAGAGTGACACTGAAGCCATGGAAGGCCTAGGACAATCGGACTTGTCGTAACAGGAAGAATTAAAAACGATATCTCTTCATGATGCAGAGCACCAATCTGAAGGGTTACTGGAGACGTACTCTGGGTGATGAGACCGTTGATGAGACGTGATCCATCGATAGCCGTCACAGTAATGGGAGTTTTTAAGGTAATCATTGGTAGAGACCATTGATTAACTAACGATTTGGAAATAAAATTTCCTGCTGCTCCGGAATCAATCAATGCCTGTGACTCAAAGGTCTTGGTAGCAAAGGAAATAGTCACATCAAAAGCGCAGACTTTAGATTTCATAGACGATGGAGAGGACTCCAGGGACCCTAACTTCACCTCTCCAGAACTAGTTAGGGCCTGGCATTTCCCGATCTCTTAGGGCAGGAGCTGAGGACATGAGTGGAATCAGCACAATAGATACAGAGTCTATTCTTGACTCTTCGTTTCCTCTCCTCAGAAGATAACTTGGAACGTCCAATCTCCATGGGAATCACAGCGGGTGACACTGGACGAAATTGAGGGTTAGAGCGAAAAGGTGCTTTAGCAGAAGTCGTTTTCTCAGCCTCTCTTTCACGAAATCTCATATCAACACGATGGCATAGAGAGATCAAATCTTCAAGTGACGAAGGAAGCTCTTGGGTAGTCAGTGCATCTTTAATTTTATCGGAAAGCCCCTGCCAGAAGGCGGCAACTAGGGCTTCAGTGTTCCACTGAAGTTCAGAGGCTAAGATCCTAAATTGAATGACGTACTGGCCTACAGTATGAGATCCTTGTCGCAGACGGAGGATGCTGGAAGCAGCGGAGGTCACACGACCTGGTTCATCGAACACACTTCGGAATGTAGAAATGAATTTGGCACTATCTTGTAATATTGGATCGTTCCTCTCCCACAGAGGGGAGGCCCAAGCCAGGGCTTGTCCTGAAAACAAAGAGATAAGATAGGCCACTCTGGAACGATGGGTAGAAAAATTTTGAGGTTGGAGCTCAAAATGGACTGAACATTGGTTAAGGAAACCCCTACAAGTTTTGGGGTCTCCATCGTACTTTGACGGAGTAGGCAGGTGAAGCGTGGAAGCTATAGACACCTGGGATGGCAATGGGGAAACGGAGGAAAGCACAGGAGCTTCAGTAGTAGCTGTCACAGTCTGTCCAGATGTTCCTTGGGAGGTTAATGACTGATAACACTGAAGTAACAGCTGTTGGCGGGCATCCTGTTGCTCCACACGGCTAACCAGATGTTGCAGCATCTCTTTGGCGGTAGGTTCCACATCTGGGTCTGTCATGGCCTGATCTTACTGTCACGGGCACTAGGAGTCTTTACCCAGGGATCACCAGATGGTAGGCTTACCAGAGCAATGTAGATGGTAATAGGGTACTCTGGTAGCTGGGTGATCACGGAACATGAAATGATGGCCGATGAGATGCTCAGGAAAGTCTATGACTAGCAACACTGGTAATAATGAGGTAATGATACACAAGGAACTGTATGGACAAGGACACGTGAAGGTAGTCAGTGGTCTGCGATAGCAAGTTGTACCACTGCTATAGTGAGGAGGAATGTCCAACAGAAACAAGGAGGTGATGAGAGTCAGCGGTCTGCGGGTAGCAAGTTGTACCGCTGTCTGAGTGAAGGAATGGAATCCAAGTGGAGGTATCCAGGTAGTCAGTGGTCTGCGGTAGCAAGTTGTACCACTGCTATGTGAGAGGATAATGGAACAGGTGATACCGGAAACAGGGATCAGTGGTCTGACATCAGCAAGTTGTACCACTGAATATATATGTGAGGAGGTGCACGGGGGAAGACTGCAACACAGGATATACACAGGCACCTTATACACGATCCACAGTAATATGCACAATATAGATATATATATATGTAAATGACTGATCAGGTCTGCAATCTAGAAAGTCTCTTGAAGTAGTCCAGCACAATGATAACACAGTCAATGATGGCAATAGACTCAGCGGATAGCAGACTCCAGAGAGAACCAAACACAGTCCAGCAAGATATGCAATACACAGCACAGTCAATGAGAAGAATGCATACCGTGGTTCAGCAGTAGCAGTCAGATGGGATTGCAGCGGTACCTGAGCGGCTGGAGGCCGACTGGATAGGAAGTCCCTGGATAGGTGAAGCAGCGGTCTAGCAGGTACAGCGCACAGGTGAGTAGACCGACAGGGACACGAATCCACAGGAGTCAGCAACACGTGGAACTGGACTCATAGGAAACCCAGGAGAATGGAGATGATCCAGCAGAGGGTAGTAGATGAGATACAAATCCAATGCTGACAGGAGGGTAGAGACCAGTGGAACACGTGAAGGCGTGGAGCGTGGATCAGCAGGAGATGGACGATAGCGCTGACCACAGCGGCAGGACTCAGCGGCACACGGAGGTAACCAGTAGCAACCACAGGAACCAACAGCGATGGAAAACAGGAGTGCAGCGCAGGGCAGGAGCTGTAGATAACGAAGTGTAGCAGATGGTAATGAAAAGCGGCAGTCTCGAGGAAGTCACAGCAAAGATGAGATGAGAGTGTAGTGCACGGAGGCAGCGGATAGTAATCAGCTGGCAGTCACGATGTTGAACACAGGCGAGTTGCAAGCAGGAGACTGTAGTGCACAGAGGCAGCGGATAGTAGTCAGCTGGCAGTCACGATGTTGAACACAGGCGAGTTGCAAGCAGGAGACTGTAGTGCACAGAGGCAGCGGATAGTAGTCAGCTGGCAGTCACGATGTTGAACACAGGCGAGTTGCAAGCAGGAGACTGTAATGCACAGAGGCAGCGGATAGTAGACAGCTGGCAGTCACGATGTTGAACACAGGCGAGTTGCAAGCAGGAGACTGTAGTGCACAGAGGCAGCTGATGAGAAGCAGGTGAGTGAGGTAAAAGCTGGAGTGCACGGAGGCAGCGGATAGCAATGAGCAAACAGTCACATTGATATAAAATAACGTTGAAGTGGTGTAGAAGACTGTAGTGCACGGAGGCAGCGGATAGGAATCAGCAAACAGTCATGATGATAAAGTTGATGGTAGAAGTGGTATGGAACCACAGTAGTAGAAGTGGTTTGGAAACCACAGGAATCAGCAGCACTGAATACACAAGTAATACAGGAATACCTTCAGAGACTCATGAGGAATGAGACTCCAAGATCAGGCAACGTGGTAGTGACCACAGGTGCTTAATATAGGGAGGTTGCCTGATCTGCCAATTAAGTTAAAGGGGTATACACTGAAGTATAGAAAAGGGCTGCGCATGCGCAGACCCTCAGGATGGTGGACGGCCACGGTTCCTAAATGTCCGGGAAGAGGCACTCACGGTCCGGTGAGTGACACTCGCTCTCTGTTTAGTTAGTTACTAACAAGCTGGTACGCTTGTCACTCGCATTGCAGCTCTTTGTGTAGTCTTTATCATTTATAGGGTTTTTAAAATTCTTCCTCTAATGGATTAAAGGCTGGAAGATAGTGGATCCTGCCTAAATTTAGTTGACTAATAAATGAGTAAAAGAGGGTGTGTGGCAGAGTTTTCTTTTGACTAAAAGATTTTATCATGGTGTTTGTGTTTTTATTTAATAGTTTATTTTCCTGGTACACTACAGGCCCCAGCAGGCTCTGGAAGCCATGGCATGCTAGTGCGTGTAGTTACACCAGTGCAAGCATGCTTTGGCAGCCATGAGCCAGTAGTTTAACTGTTTATTACTCTAACACCAAGCAACAGAGGTGTTGGGAGGAGCCCTAAAGCTTTCAGCACAGGGGCTGTCATTTCTAGGGGAGGGGGCTTATATTTTTGGGGGGACATGGAACAATGCGTGCATGTCAGACGATGTTTGCCACACATATGAGTGATATAGATGGAATAACAGTTCGGACAGGCATACAATTAGATGACTGTTCATGGTTGGGGGAAGGGGGCTCAGCCACCAGGCAGCATACCAATGCTTCCGCTAGCTGGGGGTTTCAGGCAACTGGAACTCCCACAAATTGCACACCTGGATAATTTTTCTTTTGGAAGCTGCATATCTGTTTTATAAGCAGAACTCCTACTCTATCTGCAATAATTGGTTAGATACATCCACTCGATGTTCCTTCTCCTAGTTTGTGTGGAGAGGTGTTGGAAACAGTCTAGCTCTTCTGGGCAATGTGGTATGCCCCAATGTGATGCAAGCATGACATAACCATGCCACCTGTATGCACACTGTACCCATAGAGAACTGCAAGCGTTAAGAGGTATGCTGATTTAGTGTGAAAAACCCTTTTGCTGGTGAAAACAGTCTCCCAATTATTTTTCCTATATAAGGAGGTTTCCGCAGGTAGTAAGATTTTGCATGGGGAGCCTATCTATTAAGTATCACAGCTGTACATGCACCGCTGCATTGTCTGTTCTGATAATACCATCTTAGACATCTCAAAAAATATTTATTGATTAATTCTTTTTTTTCAAGTGAATAGGACTATTGCCCCGCCCCCCAGAAAATATTATTTCCTAGTTGCAAAAACACCAAACGGTAGACATTTTTCATGTATAAACTTTTTTTCCAGTTTCCCACATGCACTTAGCATATACTTACTGGAGCAGAATGGGTGACCTCAGAGAGAAAATGAGCTTGTGGAGAAAAGTATTATTTTTTTCACTGAGATAAGCCAAGCAACCCTACAAGTACCTATAGCTATGACATCTTAGGCCACTTGCATACTGTGAAGGGATGGGAGAGATCCTTCACTTATGAGCGGAGTTGCATTGCATTAATCAATTTATCTGCCTCAACCCTGCTGTTCCTGCTAAAGTCACACCCTTCTGTAGCTGGAAACTTCCTGTCTGAAAACAAGACGTGGTCAGTATTTGCAAGACAAAAACGTTAGTATAAACCTTGCTAACTGCTAATGGGTATGTACACAATGCCTTCCCATAGAAATGAATCTATTTTTCAAAGTGGAGTGACAGGTTTCAACACTCTGAAATTAAGTAAACATGATTGAAAAACTCATGATGCAACCACAGACAGACACTCTTATGAATGCAAATAGGTATGGATGTATAGAATAGAATAATTTTTATTTTAACATGCAGTTGCATACTTTATACTTGTGATAAAACTGCAAGTCAGGCACAGGGGTAACAACATGACCTCTCTACTTTAATTTGCAGGGCAATTCCTTTTACTGCCTCCGAGGAATCCCCACAAAACCTGTCACGGTTGGCAATACTGGAAATAGATCCCTAGACTCTGCTGAGCATAGTTAGGCCCAACCACGGGCATGGAGTATAACAGGAAAGTGGTTTTCACCAGGAACCCCCGCAAGGAAGTATGGCATTAGCAGCACCAAACCTGCATGTTGCGGTCCCGCGAGTGAGTGAACAGCAGAACGATGTGGAGGAGCCAGGGGATGCCAAGAAGCAACACTGGTACCAGCAAGTGAGTGGTAGAGACACTGGAAAAGTGGTAGTATACTAATGGTCACGGGAGAGAATGCAGCAATGGAGACTTAGGAGTACAATTAAGGATTCCTAGGAGCAATAGGAGCTAAAACGGCAGTAGAGAGAGAACCGATGCTGACACAATGTATTATTCAGGAGATGATAACTGACATACTAGGAACAGCGGTGATTCTATGCAGAGCAGAGTCTGAGAAGAGTCAGAGGTAATTATGGTAACTCAGGACAACAGCTGAGAAGTCACAGAGGTACTAGCGGCTCTGAGAGGTAGCGATGAGAGAACCGAGGCTGTCACGATGAAGTACTCTGGAGATGGTAATAGAGATACTGGAACAGCAATAGTTCAACACAGGCCACGAGCTGAGAGCAGACTGAAGTAGCGGTGGTAACTCGGGATATCAGCTGAGGAGTCACAGAAGTAGGAGCGACTCTGACAGGTAGCGATGCGAGAACCGAGGCTGCCACGATGAAGTACTCTGGAGATGGTAATAGAGATACTGGAGCAACAATAGTTCAACACAGGCCATGAGCTGAGAGCTATTCACAGGGAGAGCAGGAACCAGAACCACAGGCTGCAGGAAGTGAGCTTGAAGAACAGGCGTCAGACAAGAGAATCCAGGAGGTTTAAATAGTGCTCCAATATCTCTTAGCCAATAAGGAAAAGGAAGGAGGTCCTGAAGTGAAATAGACTTTGCACCTGCGTAGATCTGACTGTAGAGCAATAAATGGTGTGAGCCTGACGCCAGGACATGCCAGTTTCATGATCAGTGAGAGGCAGGTAACGAAACAGGTGCCCGTATGCGGGAACGGAGCATGACAAAATCCCAACCGTGCTCTCCCTTCCCTCTGTAATTCATTCTTCCTTCTCCCTCATTGCTTCATATCTACATATAAGTGGTGAGTAGAGGTGGTGATGTCCCTGGCATCACAATCATGCTGCTACTCACTGTCACTGATTCATACCTATCCCAACATTAAGGCATGCAAAATCCAGGCAAGATAAACCCCGCTCTATCCGCCTAAGCCCCATCCGACCCGCCGAGAAATGCTCCACCCCTTTCGTGGTCCGCTAATCGGGACTGTTCCACCAAAATCGGTACAGCTGGGAGGTATGCTGATTAGAGCAGAGTGCACTTGTGATTTCATCACCATGCTGCGCGTATTCAGTCTTTTTTTTTATCGAATCCTGAGGTACATAACTCCTATCACCCAGTGCAGTGCTCAGGCTGTGCTGAGGGCATGGTCCTTTGAGTCCTCTCCAAATGAAGAAGAACACCATTCTTCCCCATCCCCTTGGAGCCTAAGGCCCCTAAGGGGGATAAGGGTCTTCAGGCTCCCCTTTACCGAAGCTAAGGGAGGCTATTGAATTCCCCAACCCTTGGAGCCATAAGGCCCCTTAGGGTGCAAGGGATTTCAGGCCACATCTGCCTCAAGGCTTGGTTGGGCCCTTTTTTTTCCAGGAGTCAGCCAAAGCCTTCCCCTTGGACTGAAATCTACAGCCTCAGCATACAGAGGGTTAGGATGGTAGCCCATAAGGGTCCTACATTCTGACCCCCAAAACCACAAACAAAAACACACAAACATAAAAAAAAGTGAAAAGTGGAGGTGAAGTGCAGTGTGTAAAATAAATAAATAAGTGCTATGATGGCTCCAGTCTTTTGGTCGTATATATAAAAATTGTCCTTGCATCCAGCCAAAAGGCTAGGGTAATGGAAAAGTGGTGCTGCTAAAAATCAAAAGTGCTTTAGGTCAAAGTGGCTTTACCACCAGTGCAGGTCACAGCCCATCTCCTTTAAGCCCCACTGCGTACATGGCCATCTAGATGCGGTGCTTCCAATCACACAGCGTAATACAGGGATTGTGCTGGGGGCTTGGGACTTTCCCTAAAGAGAAAGTGTCTTGTTCCTCCCCATTCCCCTGGAGCCAAAAGGCCCTAGAGAGACACAAGGTTCTTTAGGTCCCCCTTCACCGAAGATAGGGATGGCCCCTTGATATCCCCGACCTCCGGAGCCAAAAGGCCCCTTAGAAGGCAAGGGTCCTCAGGTGCACCTCCACCACAAGGCTTGTGCAGGCCCCTTTCTCCCCTAGGTAGGCCAAACCTTTCCCCGAGGGGAACTGATTCTTCAGCTCCTCCCATAAGGAATGAGCCTCTGAAAGCTTGGGGAGAGGGTCACCCATAGAGGTACATACCCAAACCCCATAAAATAAGATGTGCCAGACACAAACAAAGAAAAAACATAAAAAAAGTGCTAGTGTTCAATAAATAGTGCCAAATAAGGCCCCAGCTTCTCAGCCGGACATATAAAAAATTGTCCTTGCCCAGGGCCAAAAGCCTACGGCAAAGGAAAAGGGTGCTACCTGAATTAGTAGTGCTAGTGCAAAAAGTCATCCTCTGTGCACAGATGGACAACTCCTGGCTCAAGATGCACCAGGGGCACATAGCACCTCTGGCTTCAAGGAGACGGCTTCTTGGCTTCAGTGAACCCGGTGATGGCCCTTCGCCTATATGGGGCACCTTTAAGCCCCACTGCATACATTGGCATCTACACCTGATCTTAAGAAAAAAGCCAAGAAGAGTTGTGTTCACAGACTATTTTTGATTGAAAGGTATCTTTATTTGCATAAAGGTACAAAAACACATAATACATAACATTCAAGTATACTACATCACAGCACAGCTATAAGCAGTATAAGCCAGGAAACATAATAAGACTCTCAGGATTCACTAGGATGAGTGAGATCCTTCTGTTCTACCTGAGATTGGTGGTACTTCACCCAGAGGCGCGGAATCTAACAAAGTGGAAAGTTTTCACCAGAGGTTCCCGCAAGGGAATTTGGGCTTGGCAGCTTCCACCCTGCAGGTCGCGGCCCTCTAGGGGAGTTCCAAGTGAGCAGTGATAGAGAACAGAGTACAGAGGAAAATGTAGGCACTAGATAGCCACAAATGAGTAGGAGTACTGAGTGATGCTCAGTGATAGTCCACAGAGAGATTATAGGTGATTTGCAGCAGCCCACTTGGAGAGATGATAGCGATGATCTGCCGTAGTTACCACTAACGAGTGGAGCAGGTAGTAGATGATTGCAGCAGCACGCCTGGAGAGATGACAGCGATTAACTGCAGAAGTCACCATTAACGAGTGGAGCAGGTAATAGGTGATTGCAGCAGAGTGCATGAGAAGAACCAGCACTAAGAGGAGCTGGGAGGAGCCTTATAAACGAGAGCTAACTAATGGATGAGTGGGACAGGTGAACACAGGTGAGATGATCACCTGCGCTTGTGCAGAGCCGATTGTCGGCCTGACAGCCGGGGAAGAAGCAGGGAATGAGGAATGAATGATAGTTAGGTTACCGGGTGGCAGTTGTGGGTGAGCGGCGTGTGGCACAGACATACTTTTTAGTACAATACAAGATATGTCCATCCTACATTATATATCAAGTACTGCACCAGCCATGCATCACTTAAACAACACCACAGTTTCAAACAAGCAATGACTCTGAGGTGAGAGGTAGGTGAAGGGGGTAGGGGGGAATTACAGGTCTGAAGTTTTATTGAAGGTTATATTATTATATAAGTAGAGGGTGCATAAGTTAAAGACAAGACATTTCAACAAAAACTTCAAACAGTGATATGGGATGAGGATGAAGGGTTGAGGGAGGGGGATTCACAGGCCCAAAGCTTTATTGAAAAAACAGACACATAGGGGACAAGGGGAAGAAGGAGACAAAAGCAATCATCTTCTTCTTCCTCAGGACTCTCTAGTCTCTAAGCAGGTTGTGGATCAGTTTGCAAAGGTCCTGGATGGACATCTTCTCCCTTTTTAAATGAGGGGATTCCTGGCAAGCCATATAGTGTCCTTAAAACAGTTCACAAGGCTCCAGGCCTCCTGGATTGCCTAAAGAGTGTAGTTCCCAGAAAATAAGCCATAAAATACTTTGTAATATAATGGTATGAAAGGCAATTTCTGGGCACACTGTCCTTAAGTTCAAGTTCCAAGTCATCCATCCCAAGAGATATGCTGAGATGTTTCCCTGCTGACAATGCAGAAAGGGCATGGACATATTTGCACAGGTTCTATGAATGTAAGGAGAGGCAATCCCCTTGGATAGCCATCTATGCAATGTCTTTGTGTCTATTAGTCAGCCTCTCAGAGGACACATTCTCTCAAACAAGTTTAGCAGTTGCTGCAGGGAGCCCTGGAAAAGACTCCATAACATCTTCAGCTATGATGAGCTTGTGGATAGTTTTTGGCTTCCACAAGTCTGGTTTAAGTTCCTCCAGATGGTGCTCCCTCACAAATCGCCCAACATTGAGGTAAAACTAAGGTGTAGTCCAGTTGTAAGGGAAGGAGATGTCCCACTTGTCTCAACAAAGGACCCTCCAAAGGGGCAGCAGGAAAAAGCGAGATATGGACTTTCCAGGAGAGTAAATGTTCTTTTCAATCAGAGTTCTGCGAATGCAGTTACAAACAAAGATAGCTCGCAGCATGGTTGGGATATCTGGTAGCCCTTTCCCGCAGTTGTGGGGATCCTTCTACATAACTGACTGCTTCACTCTGTCCATTTTGGAACCCCAGATGAACTGGAAGACTGTCCTTGTGATGGCAGACTGCAGCAAGGGGTGGACAAGCTTGGGCCATGTACTGCAGAACTATTAAAGATTAGAAAGAGCAACATATTGTGATATTCCAGGGATATCCATATATTTAACCACTGCTTGTATATCATGTAAATTGAATTACAGGTGAGGGAGAATGACAAATGTATTATAGGAGGCTGTGGTGATAGGGGAGAATTAAATTACATGGGATGCTGGTTTCAAATGAAAAACCAGTGAGGGAGAGACTAGTAGAGGAGAAATGAATTACAGAGGTGGTGTATAGGCCCTGGTGGTGGGAAATTAAACACAGGGGATGGTGGTGAGGGAAAATTAGTTACAGTATATATGAATATTTTACGCCTAATGTGGGAAGGGGAATGAAGTTGATATTATCAAGCTAATATCAACAATAGCTGTATTTCTTTACCAGCAATGTACAGTAACAATTGTGCATCTGTAACGCATGTAGCGTTACTACTTGTGACCCTTCCCCTTGGTGAGGGCAGGGGAGTGAATGTAACAACAGAGGTGCCGGGGACACAGGCAATTCCATCACCGAATTGTCGCCCACAGGCGATGGTGCCAGTGACCGAGTCATTAATAAGGGTGTGGCCAGCTGCAAGAAAGTGTTATGTATAGGGAGATTATGTGGGAGCCAGTCTATAAGAACTCTGGCTTCCTGCCATTTTAGGTCTGCAGCCATCTTTAGTTAGCCGGGATCCAGGAAGGAGAAGGATGGTCGCGGGTCACAGGCAAGAAAAAGAAGGTGCGTGATGGGTGATGTAAGGTGGAATATACAAACCCCGATAAGGGAGAATAAAAGGAGTTCCAGTTTGTTGAGGACGGTGTGTGGCAGATGCCACAAGGGCACCAGAAATGTGCCCCTTCAGGGGAATAAAACCCCAAGTTAATAAAAGCACCTGTTTGCTGCAGCAGGAGGATCCCCACCTTCAGGGGTGCCCAAGGAAGAGACAACAGTGTGAAGGGGGGCATGGTAACACAATGATCAGTCTTAACAAGAGAGGGAGGAAGGGTCCCCCCAATCAAAGGTCCCAAAAAGAAACAGGGAATTTGGGGGAGAAATTCCCTGCAGAGAGGCATTGATGAAGGGAGAGAAACCATTGGAGGGGTGAGTGCATGGCTGCTGCCATGGGAGTAAATTGTAGCTTAAAAGGAGGACGGAGAGCCCCAATAACATGTGCTTGATGGGAGTGCCACGGGAAGCTGAGTGAATTTCTCTGTGAAAAGAATCTTCATATGTGAATATCCATCATGTGGGGAATGATTTAAGTCTAGAGCAATCCCAAAGCGTTCCCTTAATAATAATGGCCTGCACCAGGAGTAGTATGATGGAAGATCCCTGGATATTTGGGATAACTCTACAACAGCAGTAAGAAAGCCCCCTTGGAAAGTACACCCATACCATGAGGAGGGGAGCTGCATGAAGGCAAAGGTTGTAGAGGGTTCCTAAAGTAGGGGATGGCGTGCACGAGAAGAGCGCAAGAACCTCTGGCCCATACCTGTGTGCCTGTATTCATGATTACTCTGACTGTTCATTGTTTAATAATTTCACCCACAACACCAGGTATGTGAACCACCAGTTTTGTGCTACTTCTGCTAAGTGCTGGAGGAGTTGGTAAGGGAACATTATGCTTATGTGCTGGGGGAGTTGGTGTTAAAGGAACAGCATTTTATTGCAACTGTTATGATCTGTGCCGGAGGAGGAGTTAAAATGAAGTTGTCATGTTTTCAGGGCCTGATTAAGGGTTCAGGACTCCCTAAGCTAATATGTTCATAGCACCGCCTCTGCTTCCACACCAGGCTAAAGGTAAAAACAAACTTGTCCTCAATTTAAAATCCGGGTTTTCGAAACTCAGCTCCACTTGGCTTTTTAAATGGGTTTTTATTAAAATTAAAACTATATAACATAACAGAGGTGAGAACGTGCGCTTCTGAGGTGAAGGGGGGGTCTGTCTCACCTGCACCTGCAGCCATCCTTGTCTCTTCTACTCGCTAATCCTCACGCACCCACCCAAGAATGACTCATTGTCTTCAGCCTTTACTATGGGAATACATAAAGATTAAAAACTTACTTAATTTTTCTTCCAGACTTTCTTTTTAATTTAGAGAACAGCTCTTCTCTTATATTTCAAAATGAATTTTAGTTTATACCTTTTCCTGTCACAATTTTGCACCTACAAAAGTAAGTGACCACGCAACACATGACCAGCGGTGGTATCACACATTCAATGGAAAATATTTCATTTTGCAAGACCATAGATTAAGTTGGGAGACCAAAATAAAAGTCTGCCTCACATAAAATGTAGAACACCCCCCAAAAATATGTCATGCCTTAAAAACTTTTACTAGGTGGTAATGCAGCTTTAAGAAACAGCTGCAGGCATGCAACATGCATCAGGACTTTCTACAATGCAGCCAAGCAGTATGTGTATTTCACATGTGCCTGTTTTTTAATAGCTGACCTGGCAATTATAGCTACAAGTTGTTATATTTTAACCATGTTAATAAATACACTTCATTGTGGTCAGTCTAGATGCTTACAGTGCAAATACATTTTTGCTGCTTCTGTTACTATATGTGCCATGATGATTTCCTTTTCAGTGCGTCTATTTTATCTAGATGTAAATCGCTGATGTGCCAACCTTAGTATGTGCAATGCTGTATATTTCACAATTGCTGAGGGTTTTTGCTGAGTAGCAATCCTGTGACCATTTTCATGCTCAGTAGCAATTCTCTGCAGAGTGTACAGTAGTGTTTGTGTCCAGGTTGATGTATTCTCTTGTAGTTTATATTAGTGTTGTTAAATTATTGTGTTCATGTGAGAGATGCTGTTCGTGAGTAACTTGGCTGTGCTAGACTGTCACACACCTGCTCAGGTAAGCAGTGAGGTCATCTCTCCTGGGCTCTGCACTCCCCCTCCCTCTACAGCCTTCCTGGGAGGATTAATGAAGGGAGGAGTTGTGTGTATGAGAGAGACCGGATCAGTGACAGAGAGACCGTCAGGGATTTGGATGAAGAGAGAGCAACAGGAGCCAGAGATTTGGATAAAGAGAGAGAGAAAGCGCAACTGGATCAAATAGGAGCATATTTCTATTGTAAGAGAGAGCGAGAGAGAGAAACACAGGCAGACGGGCAAACTACAAACTGATTTTTATGATGTCTGGTTTTACATGGCAACAAGAATGAGACCTATAAGGACACTGTGTAAAAAGTGCAAGAAGCAGAGGAACAGAGGATTCAGTTCATAGGCACACAAAGAAAAACGTAAGAAAAATAAATTGCTCCTGGATTAAACAAGGGAGAGAGTGACAGACACCCAGTGACTGAGAGGAGACACTTTCCAAAATGAAGGACCGACTGGAGCAACTGAAGGCGGTGAGTGACAGATCTGCAGTGCCCCGAGTGAGAGTCGGTGACAGACTGCACGTTAGGTTTTGTAACCAGTTTGACAGGTTGTTTCAATGTGACATCCCAGGGTCAGTGTTATAACACCAGTGACAACACACCACGTATACCAACACCCTGCTCAAATAGTCCCAGGCCACAGACTCCACCCCACCACACTATAATGCCACAACAACTACAAACACCACATGTAATTCAAACTCATCACAAGTCCACACTAATTCAGCATGCTTGACAAACATCAGTAAATTTACTAACAGTCAGAAAAACTCAGAGGTCAGTAAATAATTGCAATCTTGTGGACATTATTGTACTGCATATCAAAGTACCAAACTAATGTGTTTGAAACCGTAAGGGTCAAATTTGAAAGTGTCATTTATATTAACTATACAATACAATGTATAGGAAACATTAAAAGTGCAGGTAAATAATTTAGACTGTGTTTCATAAACTGTGTTAGAGGTGCTTAAAAATCATGGGAGGGTTTAAATGAAAATTGCAGAGCATGGAAGGTTATTTTGCACAAACATTTAAAACACATGAAAATATGTGTTAAAGTATGCTAATGTTCATACATTTTCATGTAAAGCCTTGGTACGTGTATGTGAGCCTAGCCTTACACACAGCAAGCTGATCTCTACTAACACATTAATCTAAAAGAGTGGTTCTGAATCTGGTAAAGGGATATTCCACCAGTGATCATGTGACATAATTACATGAAAACCTTATGTCTCTGCAGTTCCTGATTAGTCCAGAACAAATGGTCAATACCCTTAATTTGGGATGTCTATGTATAATTTTTAGTCTTCCTGCAACCTGTTGTGAACCCAATATTTTTTAAACAAATTTAATGGCAGAATAATGTTTACAATTTGAAATGGAGTCTTCCTTCTCTGCTGTATAATTTTGCAGAGAATTAGAGTGTAACAAAGGCATCGGAAGCATATAATAAACTGTTTAATGGTCCGTGGTATTAAATAGCAGAAAAATGCAATTTCACATAGCAACTGACATCAGTTTCTGCTGCAATCACATGCTAAATCCTTGTGTGTGTTGATTACATCATATTCATAATTTTTTCCATGCATAGTTGATTGTTTCCTGTAATTTGTCCTTCACCATAACTGCCAGAAGGCTATTCTACCTGTACTTGGAATGGTATTGCAACAGCATTACTAGAAGGTACTGCCCCATAAAACCTATTTTAAAGAAGATACACAGCTACCAACACAGGAATATAATCTTCAGAGAAATGTAGAAGTTAGGCAAGTTGAGCCAAGCTCTTCAGATACTGTACTATGTCTTGGCACTGCAGCCCCCATTTCTCATATATACTTCCATTGTATTTTATAATTATTCTTTTCTATAAATATTACCTCACAGTCACGAGGATATACAGTATACAGAATAATGGATTTACTGTGCTGTTTACTCAATATTAAAGTATAATTTTAAGGCATAAGCCTTTTAAACAACTTTGCCAATTCCAGTATATGATTCATGAAGATTTAGTAGGGCATGTTTGTACATCAACCCCCCAGCCACATAATGGCTAATTCCCTTATTATGTCAGGAAAATGTAGAATTTGTTATTATTATTGTCATTGATGTGTAAGACACCACCTTGCTGTACGCCGATCAGTGGAGAAATCAGGGATGTGCATAAAACAAAGATGTAGAAGGCAGACAAAATAAATGCAGACATAAAAGCAAAGGATAGGCACGGTCCTGGTCCTGAGAGAGCTTACATTCTAATTTGAAGAGGGCACAGCTAAAACAAGAGGGGGAGCATGGCTCAGAGTGGAGTCTGGGACAGATGTGAGGGTGCACTAGTGTGGATACTATATGTAGAAGTTGGGTAAGTTCTAATAAAGATATGAGTTTTCAGTGATTGTTTAATGAGCTGAAGGCTCTGGGCATGTTTGGGGATTCCTTCAGTGGGTAGTGGCATGGGAGAAGTCTTGTAGGTGGCAGTGAGAGATGGTTATCAGAGACAAGGTGCAGATCAAGTATTTTGATATGAGATTTGAGATGTATGAATATGTACTGTTGTTGATGGCTTTGTAGGTGATGGTGGGAAATTGAGGTTCATTCTAGAGGACATCAGGGGCAAACGCAGGATTTGTAGAGGGGAGTTTTCACACCACGCCACCAGTGGGCGTGACCAGCATGCATGGGGGCGTGGCTATAATTTTAGACAGTACTTGGCTGCTCTCCAACTCTTCCTATCCCCATAATATACATGGGCAATGCTGCATGAACTACTGTTAGGTGCACGCAGCTCTCCCTTTTCAAGCAGAGCTGTGTGAAGCGGAAGCAGGGTCCAGCCTCCTCAATTGTACAGTGCCCCAGGCTTGGAGGGGGGTTTCCAGGCACTAGGAAAGCTCCCTCGGTTTGCCTATGGACATGGGAAGCCAGTCAAAGCATTTGCTGATGAGTAGTGGCGAGAAGATAAGTCTTGCCTTGCCATTTAAATGGTCTGAAGTAGGGATAGATGGGTGAGGCGAATGCCACATAACAAGGCTGTAGTAGTCGAGATGGGAGATGAGACTGGAGTAGCATAAGAAAAGGCCATATTCTGACAATATTTTGAAGGAGACGGTGACAGGACTGGGCGAAAGACTGGATGTGAGGAATAAAGCAAAAGGCAGAGTCAAGTGTGACCCCAAGGCAGTGGGTGTGTTATTGACATTGAGGGAGATTTGAGGGGAGGTGGTGTCTCTAGGAGAATGGAAGATAAGTTCTATTTTGGACATGTTGAGCTTTAGGTAGTGATCGGACATCCATGTGGAGATAGCAAAGAGACAGTTGGTTACATTAGATACTACAGAAAGGGAATGGTCACAGGAGGACAGTTAGATTTGGGTATTGTCCATGTAGAGGTGGTACTATTTCACCAAGAGAAGAGGTGTACAGTGAGAAAATGAGAGGGCTGGGAACAGAGCCTAATTGGACCCTAAAAGATATTAGGCGCGTGATTGTGTCAAAGGTAGAGACACTAAAGGAGTAGTTTGATTAGTAAGCCACCAAAGAACTGTGTCATGAAGGCTGATAGAGTAAAGGATATGCAGGCGAAGAACGTGATCAACAGTGTTAAATGCAGCAGAGAGATCCAGGAGGATGAGTATGGATCAGTGGCCCTTAGACCTTGCTGTAAGTAGATCATTGATCACTTTTGTTATTGCAGTCTCTGGAATATTGGGGTGGAAGACTAATTGCAGAGAGTCGAGAAAGTGTAATAGACGGTAGAACTCAAGTCGCTCAAATAGTTTGGAAGCAAAATGCAAAATATTGGAGAGAATTAGAGGTAGTTGAAGAACGATGCTGAATGGAGAGATGGTTCTTTAGCATTGGTGAGATGAGTGTGTGTTTAAGGAAGGATGAAAATGTGCCAGTGGAGGGAGACAGGTTGAAGAGATGAGCCAGAGTTGGGCATGGAGGGGAAGTTGGGTTGGAATAAGGTTGTCCTTGGTTACTGGAGAGAATGAACTATGGTTGGATTATTATTATTATTACTTGTTGCCAACAAAATAAAATACTTGTCCACACATGGAGAGTTTGCTGTCATAGCTGACTGTTAATACACAAACGTGGATTATTACAGCTACATATGTATATATACAGACAAATATGGGTGTAACTAGAGCTTAAAGTTTTGTAAGCTTGCGGGCAGGGCCTACTTACCTCTCTGTCTGTATTACACAGTATTGTTTTATTACTGTGTTTGTTCCCAATATTAAAGTGCTACAGAATTTGCTAAATAATGTTGATGATGATAGAGCTTAAAGTGTACCATTACAAAAGGTCTGCGTTCAGTCTGCCCCAGTTCTGCTCCATTACTACAAGTTAATAAAATAATTTATAGCCAGGCTGAGACGACCTTAGAAGGAAAAGTTATCTGCTTAGCGGCTCCTCCTCTGACCATGCCCCTTGATGGATGGTCGTGAACAGAAGCTGCACACAGGAAGATATGGAGGAAAGAGTGGGAATGCACCACTCTTTCTTCCATATTTACTTACTATATTAAGTTCATTTCTCCAACTTTCATAGTTGCCAACTATACTTTATATTACGAATTAGCTTTTAATATTTGTCCTTAGAAATGTATGTCCCTGGCAATGTCACTATATTTAATAGTGGCCATCTGTAAAGTGCTATAATTCCTGTTTTTCTGCAAAGGGAATGTATTTGTCACTATATTGTCTTAATCTCTGGATTTTATATTCGGTACTTAAAAAAGAGCATTATTTAAACTTAAAATTCATACATTTGTTTTACAATACCATGGTAAACAGAGAAGCTTTTTACCCAGAAATAGCCGGAACAGCTTGATAATGAGTAAATAGTCCCTTCCACCTTAGGCGTTTCCTTGTTTACAATAACTGAATAGGGTGTTTAGTGGTTTCTATGTAATTCCATCCTGTTAAGTGACGTGCCAATACAAGTAGGTGGGAAAATAGAAAATTGACGTTATGGGCCTGTAGGGTCGGCTAAAGGTCTAGCAGCACCGTGTGTGAGAATTGTTGGTGTGCGCCCCCCCCCCCCCCCCCAGCTAAGTTTAGAAATTATACTTTTATTATTAACTGGAAAAAAAAAATGAAGGAAAAAAAAATATTTCACAAAAGAAACACAAAGAAATACCAGGGCCTCTCAAGGATGTAATTCAAATAAATGTAATTTATTAAAAAAATGTATAGCACTGTTCCCCTTCCTTCATTGCACTGTTTCCCCTCCTCCATCGCACTCCTTTTCTGGAGCGGCACCTCACTTACTGCGACAGGACATGATGATGACATCACGCCTGACAGGCAGTGAGAAGGAGGGAGCAGGGCGCCGGAGCACAAGGCACCCCATGAATGCAGGAGGGGGAGCGAGGCAACTTGAGCTGCACCTGCGTGCCGACCCATGGCCTAGGAGCTGAATAACTGTGCGTTGCACCCCCTAGGTCTTTGCATCCTACATGGCTGCAGGTGCCGACTGTGCCTTGAGCTGGCACTGCATACAGTCACCCAGAGAGAGAGCTTTATCACCCGGCAATTTTGCTTACTTGGGAGAAAATCCCTTACCAGCCATTTATAACTCTCCTGCATCCCCATCATAATGGTATTTTTTTTTTTTTTTTATTTATCGC